>NW_026782621.1:0-600000 GCF_031769215.1 Ylistrum balloti | reverse complement strand
ATTGAAAACCGAAGCCGTTTCTAATGACAAAATCAATTGTCTGTGTGGATAATGGTTTGGCCTGTTTGAAGTTAAAACTTACATAAAATGTCGGGATATGTGTGCCCCTGGTTTGATATTATACCGAGTAAACACTATGCTCTATCTCCCTGTGATCAACAGTGGGAAGAATACACCAGACATGTCGTAACGAGATAAAGATAATAATATACATGGTCACACATTGATATAATCTCAGTCTGTATGTCTATCAGACATTCAACTGAAGGTATTTACCGACTGTTAATGCAATAACTGACAAACATCAGAACCTTGAGATTAGATGCCAATCTTGCTTACGTGTCAGATTCTGCGTAAACAAGAGTTAAAAGCCTGTGTCTAGGCCGCTGTTGCGAATATTTGCACACGAATGTGATGGTTCTTTAAATGCAAGAGGACTGGTGTGAAAGGATTCAAAAGGGTCAGGACTAGTCATTTTAACAAAGGCATGCTAGCTTTGATGTATAGCATTGTGTATTTAATCATAATTTAGCCAACTGTGTCATTAAATTCAGCAGCCGGAACAAAATAAATCTGACATGACGCCTTGTTTTAAAGCCTCACAATGACGAAGATACATAATTCGATATGTAATAAAATTGAAGATGAAAAGAGACATTATCAGTTACAGGCCATGCCACGTGATATTGTGGTCATTCGTTGATGATGGCTGAATAAATAAAGTGCATCATATATCATATCTAATCTTTAATGGACAACTATAGCAGTATTGATAGTAAAAAATACAAAGTAGAACAGGAAGCGTGTCTAACGTTAATTGTAGAATCATATCAATCCAGTTACAAATCCCTAAAGGAAGTTCCGCAAAACGGATAAGACCTGTCATTACGTTAAATTAAGTTATTAGTTACGTGTTATCATTACATGCTATTTAAATCCAACATTATCATGTGTTTACGATATTAATACAGTGTTCGTAACATATATCACTATATACACTGTAGTGTATTAAGTCTACGTCATCATGCACGTGACTGTATTGGTATATTGGCGGCTGTAAATATTAATTTTATCTGTGTTTTAAATAGTTCCTTTAAAATTGCAACCCAGCTTGAAATGTATGGAACAATCTTAGCCTCATTTTGTCTGTATTTCAAATAGCTCCGTTAAAATTGCAAGCCAGCTTGAAGCATACGGAACAACCTTCCGATTGCCAATAAAGATAAAGAGACAATGTCTTGCTGTGGAATCAAACCCTTCGACATGAGGGTCAATTGACCGGCTCACCACCATCTGTAGTGTACAACCCTATCAAGTTAATTTAGGAGAAAGGTCAAGCACTTTATGATATCTCAAAGAACCGAGTTCTCCACTCCATTATCCCGCTATATCCAAGTCCATATTGAATATTTTGTTACTACGTAGGAACGGGACTTCAGAAGATGTTCATCGCCTGTATGTTATTAGTGATGAGTGGGGCGTATCTATATTGAAACAACCGTTTGCTTACCGACGATAGCACAGGCATCACGTGTTTATAATTATATCTATTCTATATCAATGTTTATCTAATTATAATTCTTTATAAAGAAATTCGAAATGGGTCGACAAAGTTCAAACTCATTTTCGGTTTGGATCGTTTACGTTTATAGCTGCTTAGTAACTACGGCTGATACTTTGTTGTAATTTACATAACCAAATGTCAAAAACAAATAAAGAGGTGCACTAACTACAAAATTCAATAAATATTCTTATAGGTTGAATGATTTCAAATATGGATACGATTTCTGTAAAAAAAAAATCTTTTAAGTATTTTTCGGTAGTCACCTAGCATAAAAACTAATATTTTTACTCGCAATGTGAATTCGGAACCTCTTCATTAGAAAAGCGTTCAAATGTTTATATGAAAAGACTCACAAGTGAATAACATCTTTCGATGCTTGCGGATAACTCTTCAGTTTTATCTTAACTCTTCTAGGACTGGTGAGTGATACAAACTAGAAAGCAACTTTACAATATCAAAATTGATCGAAATCAATCAATATAGTGAGAAATGCCTTTTCTGCGTAACCAAAGAACTTTCTTACTTCCAATATTGTATCATTTCGAATCTATGAACAGTATATGTGTATAGTACCGTCCCATTACTTACATGAAATAAAATCGTATGTAGTTACGGCAAACATTGAAGACTGATGTACATGAAAACGAAACGAATCACTATAATGTTCAGCATGAAATACCTTTTTTCATGCCGCCGGATCGAAATGTCCAGGGCATATTGTTTTCATATTTGGCATGTGTATTCCTCGTGACACAGTTTTTCCTGTGGTACCATGTGACCTTGACAGTGACTTTGACCTACATTTAAAAGTAAAAATGAAATTATCACAATGAAGACATAACTGTTTCACGAAGTGTGCATGCAATTATCACATGTCGTACACAGTAATTTCAATGTCCCACTTTAGAATTTTGATGCGCCGGGGTATATTATTTCATAAACACATCTCTTCTTACGTCCCAGTCTTTTTTTGCACGTAAATTGATATCTTTGAAATCCCTAACAATTTATTTTAATAAAATGCATATAAGATGTAAGGAAGAAATGTCGTTTTAAGAATAATTGAAGCCCACAACAAGCTCCTTCATAAGAACATTTTGACTGTTCCGCTTTAAATTTGTTGTACATAATTTAATTAATTTAAAATGCTTTTTTAGATGGCTTTTGATAAAGTAAATTCATGTTTTAAAGTAATGGCATGAAGCATACATGTTTCCAAACAATTATATTTATTGATAACATCGCATGCAATTGTAACAGGGAATGTGTACATTGCACCTTTGACTTTATATTTTGTTAGCACCCGTAGTTATCTGTTGGGTGATGATCAGAATGTTATAGTTCTAATGTCGTTGAGGAACTAATAAATAATATCTACACATTTATTTTTATTGTTATATCTTATTTGTGTTCTATGAACAAGCAAGTATCATTGGGATTTAACAGGAAATAATTATGTTACCTTTACACCCTGTGTTACGTGAACTCATGCATTTGTATCAAATAATGCAATATAACCCTAAAGTCTGAACTTATTGCTTAAATAACTTTGGCCTCTCATGGCTTCTTAATGTCTAAAGATATCAAAACGTGATGCGTACAACTTGATAGAGTTGTCCTTTAGGGGCCAACCAACAGTCTGAGTTCTTAGGTGGAATCTAACTTACGTTAAACTACTGAGACAGGGAAGGCCAACTCTAATATAATGATGGCACGAACATATTATCGTAAATATGTACAGCATCAGCAAAGTTGATAACATTAGATGCTTGGCACACAATACTAAGATCACAAATTTAAAAATCATACGACAGTTTCGTAAGTACAGCTATTATGCTGCGTAGTATCCAAAACCTCGACTTTATATTCTAAGGCTTTATATCAACAAGCCGATCGTCTTGTTCTTTCTTTCTTTATGTGCTTTATTTTCCATCGATTCTCATAAGACCTGATTGTCAAGAGGACCTTAATCAAGGACTTGTCTTCTCTATACATGATGTTTCATTTCATATGAAATAGTGTTACTTCGGAGAGATCAATATTTAGCGTATTACCTATAGTTTACGTCTAGTTTCAGTCAAAACAGCACAAACATTAAAGATTTATGAGATATTCCATATTCAAACTTTTCAAATCGTTTATTTAGTTCATTGTAAACTTATTTACATTTTCTTTGATGAAAACTGAAATGATAGATATATTTACCGCTAAAATTACGAGAGGGTCTCAGGTTAAAGATAGTACCGAATAAGAAATATAGTTCACTATTTGGAGTGTATTGTATTTGTTACTGGATTCATTTTAAAGCTAAAATTCACTTGTGTGATTCTTAACAACCTTTTATGGATAACCTACTTCAAGAAATGAGCCTTGTTTAAGTTTAAGATTGTTTAATATCCTATTACATATATTGCCTTTTGAGGTCTCACTGTCCATGTATGTGTTGAGTGCATGTAATTAAAGGAGGATGCGATATGATCGTATAAGTCTTCTTGTGAGTTCGGAACTGAGGGTGGATATACACTGCTACTACACTGAAGTATAAGGCCCCGTCAGACACCCCAACCGGTATTTTTATGTATTGGACATTGCCGAAAAAAAAACTCGTATCATGCTATCGTAAAGAGAAGGCTCATACAGGTCTTCCCTTGTTGTCCGATCCCTATATAAAAATCATTCAATGAAATGTCCTGAAATGAAATTCGTACCAGATGCATCAATAGCATTAATTGAGAGACTCATATTTACGTTTCCATTCTTGTTTTGAGCTGATTTAATTACCTATATTACTCTAATCCCAAAGAAACAGCAATAACAGCTTCGTTCTTCTTGTTCTCCATGACTTATGTGTTGAAATTTGACAGATAACAGCATGTCGATTAATTATTAGACTATTTTATGGCCAATTAAAAGTGACATCTATGTAAAATATTTTAACAACTCCAATTAAGAGTTATCTTTCTTTTATCGTTCAGTTTAAAAGAAAATTTGTAGATTTTAAAAAACTTAGAGAGATAAATATCAATTGTTTATACATACAGATTTTATTGCTGAGTACTTTTTTTGTTCTGATTGACTATATATTGCTTAACTTTCCTATCTATATTCAGGAAAGGACGGACTCCCCATTGGAGTTTAATAAAATGAAAAGTCATACCAAAGACACACTAATGAATAGCACATTTCAATAGAAATACATATTTAGGGAGCGCTGAGCCAAATAATGAATACAATGGCATCAAACGAAACCAAACACTGAACGATGATCTGGTTAAAAGCATAAATTTGGACATTTTGATAGTGACGATGCCTAACAATGCTCAATTACGTCTTTTGCGATGCAAGGTGAAGAAATTTCCTAACATATTTCACTAATGTAGAACGTCTTTATTTTCTTACAGATGATATAATAAATTATTCATATTAGAATAACTATTGTCAATTACATAACATTATATTTGCTATTGTCCTCGTAAACACTGTTATTTACTTCAAGACTCAGAAATTGGATACGATAACTATTAAGAAAAAACACCAAACATAGTTTCTACCGTAGCCACGTTTTATATTAAGGAAACTTTTAGGTTGTTTTCTCTAAATTCGGACAAATACAATTGTATTTTTTGTATCAATTTCGGAATCATCTGCTATAAAATTACAGGGGTGGTTTTACAGCTTCTTGATCACGGTGGATAAACTGTGATTGGTATTGGGGGGAAATATTACCTTTAATACATATCCTGTTATTTATTTGTTATCGCAAATCGGAATGTTAACGAAATGTAGAACAAATTGGAACTCTTCTTTTAGGGTACAACATAAGGTATCCGTATTGACGTGATGTAAGAAGAACGATGTGTAAGAGGCTGTCACTTCGAGGAAGCTTTCCTATGATACACGTTGTTCCTTTAAATGGTTTTAGTTATTGTATGGTTGCTTTTCTTTGATGTATAAAAATACACTGTGACAATGGGGTATACATGTGTCATCCTATTTTCCTTCGATTTAATGGAACTCTCTCTTTGAAGGTGTTCTTAGAATCCTGTTCAATTATTTGAGTGTTGGTAATTCTTCTACCTGAAATGATCTAAACTGATGATAGAACGGCCGTAATTATAGACGTGATTGGAACATGCAACATTATGTCCTTGTGACTTATGTCAGCGCCTTGTCTAGAGATACTTTGCCTTTATCTTAATGGCTCAAACACTGTTGATGTTTTAAATTACTAAAACACTGATATTTATCGGGATTGTTAATGAGTGCATGTCACTTAAATATTCTAAGTCACATTACAAAATCATATATTTAGTATTAATTGATACATGCAAAGGTAATTTCTTGAAAACAACACACATGATTTGTCTTTGAAACTGCAATTTCAACAGATAATTCAAATACTGCTATGATGCTATGTACATTCATAATGTACAAATCTGTTATCGAATGACCAACCTTAGTTAAGACATTATCTTGACTAAATGGAGTACAATGTAAATAACTTTTTCCAGTACTGCTGTTGACGCAATAGGGACAGATAGCCAATTTATGATCTCTCTCTAATGCAAGCTTGTCCGTGTTTGTCTTCAACAATGATCAAATTATGTCGTAATAGATGTAGGTTGAAATCTGTGTATAACACTTTCATTGTTCAGAACACTTTCGGGAAAGAATGACGAAGCCTGATTACAAACTCATATCGATAAATAGAGGGCAACATTTAAAACAAGAAAAATATCTAAACGGAGTCTCTTTTAAAGGCATCCAGAGAATACGATGCATGTTCTGTTGCTCCTATAAACTTTATCTATTAACGCATTCATGAAGCGTATACATTGTAACAAATATCTTTATCGATGACGTCACAATGTTTACGAAAGGGCAGTTGTTCTTGAACGAGTTGCCAAGAGATGCAAAATTTTATCTATCTCAATATTGTCGTAATAGCGCGGAAAACAAAATCAAAAAGTGCGTTACTTCCGCATAAATGCATAAACTTGATCTGTGTTAAGCTTTTAATAACAGTATTCCTTTTCATATATACGTTTTCCTATATACAAACACAGAAACTCGGCTTGGTTGACAAAGAAAATAAATGGTCAATGTCTTAAAATATAGGCGGTATTTCTACGAGGATGAAGACAAAAGAAGCTAATCTCTGGTAACATTGATTGAAATAAGACTGTTGAAACTTAAACAGTTTTGTCGTTCAAACTGGGTTTACCTGATGTTGAAGTTACATTGAACTTTGTCTGACAAGGACGCCAAAATGATTGTTCTACGCGGAAACATAGTTCCAAAACTTAAATAAACAAATGCATAAGAAGGTTGTTCGTGATGAACACAAAATGCACATCAAATCTGCTATGCCTAATTGATAAGATTTTGCAAAAAAAAAACTTATCAAAACAAAATTCTAACCTCTTAACGGTAAGTCCATGTTCAAACATGGCTTATGATCAATGATAGATACTTTTCATACTTTATGTCATTATCTAACTGGTGACTGTTTTCAAATGAAAGAATAAACCGTAAATATAATTTAAGAATATCAACAATCACCAACTTTCTATCATGTTCTATAACGAATTACTAAAGTGTGTTAACCAATCTCACACTGAATGATGCAACCGTTATTGCTTGCAAACATGTCCATGATAACACTCTTAACTTATCTTCTGATCAATATTTCAAAGATCAAATTACTTTCATTTTGTAACACAGTTTTGGTTTGATTATTTTTGCTCTTTGTGCAAAACTTGGAAACTTTTATCACAGCGATAAAACGTTTAAAAAAGCATACTCATTCATTAACGCTACAAGGTATTCCAACATATAGTTCATCTAAATACCCTGCAAAATCATATCACAGGTAATATCTTTATGTATCTGTAATTACATGAACCGCAGCTGCTCTTAAAATTATTTTTCGAACTTGATAAAAAGCAGATGTATTTTCCCAGTGATTCTAAATTTCTTTTCATATGCACAAATAACCATATTTGAAATACATTGCTTATGTTTTCTATTGCGTGTTGAGATAGAAAGCTGATCAGAATGTCTTTAAGACTTCCTCATTTCATTACTTGGAACGTCTTTGTACTAAAGAAATGATTGCAGTTCGAAGCCAAACACCCATGATGTCTAATAGGTAAAACACTAATGCATCTGGTGCTGGTTATATACAAGGTCTTCGCGCGACGAGGTTGTTTTTCAAGGATATATATATCACGGAGTTATGTATCAAGACTGTTCGCAAGACAATAAAAGTCAAAGGTAAGGAGAATTTTTTCTATACATATCGAACTGTTTCTCCCGAAGAGTTTAAGAATTCACATCAGAAGTTAATTTTGGTTTTATTAAATCTTCATATCTAGAAGATTCCAATGAAACAGTAATTTTCATGCGAAGTTTTATTATGTGGTAATTAACACATGAAAATAACACAGTTCAAAACAATGTCTCAAGTGAAACGTGCCAAGACGTCAAATAATAACAAAATAGAATATACCTTACCTTGCTCTTTTCATGAATAAATAACATACCAGAATAAACCTTGTTACACATATCTATCTACCTGTTTTACTGAAACTCTAGTACGTCTTAATGCATACGAAAATCGGAGCAAATATATACTTACATGTACCTTTGCACTCAACAAAATGCAGGCATAAGCTTTGTAGTACAAACATATTTCCAGAGGCAAATGTACACTTTGTTTTATTATATATTTCGTATTTGGCTTTGTTCTCTTTTGCTGGCTGTCTTTCTTAGCTATAAACTCATTTAAACTCGTTAACACAATTAAAGCCAATTAGTAAACGAATCTTTCAGACAACTTCGTTTTTCCTATGATCGCATGAGTCATTAAACCATAAGGTAAACTCATGTTAAGTGAGGAGTTATAATATGGCTTGTTGCCGCGAACGTTTAATCATCATGAAAACCGACACAAAAATTTAATGTTCTGACACATTTTTATGGAAAATTTCTGTGTTTTCATTGGTCGCAAACTTTCTTCTCTGTTTCTGTTGGTGAAACAAAAGGACAGTTAAGACAACGTATGAATGGATATCGTTCACCAGTGAACCGTGGAGAGAATCAATGTTTGTATCAACATTTCAACCTCCCAGACCATTCCATACTGTCGATGAATGTCCGTACTTTGGAAAAAAAAATTACCACCGTACAAATGCTCCACACTGAGTACAGCCTTTCGTAGACGACGTGAGGAACACTATATTAGACTAGTTGGCACTACTACGCCATATGGCGGCATTGACGCGCGAAATTTGTCCAGTCGTAGATGCAGCAACACTAAGTTACGGCTTTATTCACTTCTCAAACTCAATTTCGAACTTCGTTTTATTCGCTTCCTCTCTTCGTACTGCGAAAGCTACACGTTCTAATGATATTGAATCTGAATTTGAATTAAGATTACGTTGCCATCTTGGTATTTTCTGAATAATTCTTGTATGGTCGACGTACGTTTAATAATTACAGTCCTATGTTTATTAGAAATGCACTTCTAAATGTTCCCTGGGGTCTTTGATCTCTAAAGGCACAACACAATTAGTAATATCTTGCTTCTGAACATGCTCATATTTTAATCTACTTTTATAAGGAAATGATGACGAATAATACTGAAACAATTTACGACAGCTTAACCATGTAATTATTCATTGGCCAATGCTCTAGCTTATGATATTGATCTGCGCTGAAGAGTATCTAATCATTCAGCAATATGTTCGCTGCTCTAGCTACATGAAAGATACACACACTTTGTACAAAATGTTAACTGTTCTTTCGAATTCAAAAGAGTAAAGGAATAGGAGGTTGAAAACCTTGTCCTTTCCCAAAGTAGTGACAAAAGTCTGTTGCCTATTAGCATTTTAAAGAATAATGCATAATTTTTTGTTTCAGGTATGCATGCCTTTAAAAACGTGAATTTCATTTTAAAAAAAAAAGAAGAAGAAAAAAACACTGATCAACATGCAAAGAATTACATTTTAAGGTATAGATATCTAATTTAATTTCATATGACTAGGTCATTGAAGGATGATCATTTTACATGTATCTGAACGTGATTTGACGAAAGTTGTAAAAGTTATTTTGGATGTTGTGTAAATTTAGCAAATTGATATCTCACCTTTCACTGCCACTAAAAGAAAGAGATCTGTTCAATTTTCAAATTTTCGCCGTGGAACAACAAATATAATCTTACTGAGGCAAGTTTTGTCATATTCATTGACACCTATTCCTATTTGCTCTTTCGAAGAACAACCAGGACAACGTTATATGTGATTTCCCTTTAATTAACTAACGTTCTAATACATAATTATTTTAAAATGTGGTAAAACTAATTTTAATAAATAGTCTTTGTAAGCATTCTAAACGTGTAGCATTAGTAAAGTTGAGAGTTTACCAGAATTGTAATTAAATGTTTATAAATTACTTAGATATACAATTTGATATAGAATTTTATCGGATGATGCAATGTATTTCTATGAGAATACACAAAGGACTATAATTAGGGCTCAGTATTTAGTTATTTGTATAACTAAAGCAATTAATTATTGTAATTACTACTCTATAGCTATATAATTAGTTTGGCGTGTTTCATTGCTGTCGATGATTTATTCAATTTTGCAAATTAGATTAGATTTTAATGATCCCATGTGAAAGATAAATTTGATTTATTTAAAAAGACAGAAAATATAATAATATTTTAAGTTGTTGTTCTAAATATACAGTTTAATTAACAAAGAACAGGAGTACTTGAATGGAGCTTGGAGATTATCTTAAGAGCCCCTTTGAAATGTCAACAATGGCTGTCCCTCCATTGAGCTATTTATTTTGTTGGCTCTATGTATCAAATTATAGCTCAGAATTCGCTTTTAAGTGTAGACGCTTAGGGTTTTTTTTATTGACAATTAGTGAAAACTTATATATTCTGATATACGAAAGTTCAATTCAGTTCAAACAATGTGACTGTTGATAAACTGATTAAGCGAGTGTCATAAAAAGCTAATAAGGTAAACACAAATTGCTCTCAGGGGGGACGTTCAAAAAAGAATGTAGTAGACTCATTGCCTTCCCTTATGACCTATATACAAGCATCTACGCGCAATGATGATTGAAGAGGTCGTGGCGATGATGACAAAATCATATCCTTAGAGAGTCGTACAGGGTTCTGATGAAGCCAATGATGTGCATAGGCCTCAAATAAAACACAATGATACACTCAAATATCCAGTGAAGCTTACAGTTATTATATTATCATCGACCGAGTGATACGTTTTCTCATAAGAACGGTATTAGGAGATGCTGCTGAATATAATACACTATACTAGTATGTGTTGTTAGCTCTTTAAGTAAGTCTTTATGGCAATTTTGAATGTCCATAATGCAATCCACATACGGTCATTAACACAATGTATATGTACTAAGGAAGGACCCAAAATCATGGAACTTCGTGTTTTCAATATAGCATTCCGATCCCATTTTTGTGACACTCGAGTTTTCATCTTGATCATGGTTGGTAAGCTGTGTAGTAGTTCGATCTGTGTATAATTATTACTATTATATAATATTTCATATTTCTTATTTCAGCTTCTTTAATATAGGATCTACAGTCAACATCAATTTTATTTAATACCCTTTACTATAAAGTTTGCTCTCAGTTTTTACTTCAGAATTTGTAACTACGTCTACACAAAGGTATCTTCACTACATTAGGTATAGTTGCATTAAAACATGACATTTATCAGCTAATGTCTTTCTATGCTTAGATAGTCTATCATTTCAGGTCATCTGTAACATTTTGCTGCGATAACAAATCTATGTAGTGATAATAATAATTGAAATGACACATTTCTGTTGAAGGCGACAAATGACTTTTGTCTGCGCTCATTGTCAAACTGCTAATGTTTTTTCCGTCATCTTGATTGATTAAATAGTTTGCCTTTTAGTCTTATAAAATATCATGAACTCAGTTTATGCGCATTCTCAGCAAATATAACCTTTGAAAAGGAGCGGTTAAGAAATGGTCAGCGTCCTTTTTGATTCCGCCGATAGGAAACAGGGTCCGTCTTATAGCTTCCCATTAACTTAATTTCAGGTCTACTTTATCAATATACTGTCCTACTTTTAAAGCATCAAATTATGTCTTGTTGGGTCCTTGATCCCATGATATGTAAATACTTATAGAACTACCTTCGCAGGGAGAAATCATTATCTAAAGTAGCAACTTTCCAGCTCAGACAATACAAAATTCAAATCTCTTTCATTTTGGTTACAATATTTAAATCCCTTATTGAATCATAACACGAAGGCGCCATGGCCATTGTTTACACATTAAGAATATAGTTATTTTTCCAAATGATTATTAAACGACTTATATATTCATCAGCACAATTTTTTTCTCTCTCGTAGCTTCAAAGTTTAGGTATTGCCTTTTCACTTAACATCACTTCGTTATGTCATTGTTTACGACTTACGTGCTATTTTCAGACACATGCATTCAATTTATGATATCTGGATTGTCCTTATTATGCACTACTCATAAATGAAATGCTGAAATGATGATCAACAGATAAACCGGAAGACCTCATCAATAGCTTGCTCATTTACTTTCCATTATTCATGTGCAATATATGCTAATTTCTGCAAAATATCAGCATTGATATCGGCTGGCGCTATTTAATAATTTTCATGGACAATCTGTAACGGTAACACGCTTCCCTCCCAGCCAGGACAAATTGTAAAAACGATATCTACTTTATTAGAATTACCGTCTAATCTAGTAAAAAAATAAAAGTGGCGTCTAAAATAAAGTGGTTCTAAATGGAATGCACAGTAAATCAAGATAAAAGCATATGGACTTACATTTGTGAAAAAACAAAACGATTGAAAATCACATAACCAATTATTATTAAAAATGAGTTTGTTTGGGATGTTTATAGACGTAGATATACAAAGTTTATGTGATATTCTTCTTTTTATTGAAGATAATTGCTTATGCACAAGTATCTGATTTCTCAAAACGTACATATTTTTTTAGAATTAACGTTATGTATTGCGTTACTCTTGCACCTCTTTGATATCATGATAATGCTTATCTTCAATGTTCTTTTGATAATGGCTGGAGTCGGCTTTTCCATCGGTGCAAAAATGCCAAGCTGCATGTTGTGGAAATAAACATTAGAAGTATATGATCATGTGACAAGATATAAACGTTTTATTTCATATGATAACTCATATCATAAAAAAAATCAAATATATCTGCCAAGTGACAATCAGGATTGCCTGAATGGTTTAGGATAGTATCTGAAGATCACTCTAAGAATACCCACTGTACATTGTTTCATGAAGATGAACACATGGTCTCATGCTCCTTGTACTTTTTCAGGAGTCTCCGTGTAAATCTTTATTTTGTTCATGTTATGCTCTAGATTTATTGAATTTGAGTTTAGATTATGATTACGTTGACATGTTGGTATTTTCTTGTTATTTCTTACCCTGTTTCTTCCCCTTTTTGTTTGTATTAAAATTCTGTTGAAGTATCCCATTTTCTTGTTGCAGTATCCTATTGTCTTCTTGTAGTACCTTGTTGTCTTGTTTAAGTATCCTGTTTTCTTGTATAATTATCATGTTTTCTTGTTAAAGCATCTTATTTCTTGTTGAAATATCCAGTTTTCTTGTTTGAAGTATCCTATTTTCTTGTTTTAATATCCTATTTCTTGTTGAAGTATCCTGTTTTCTGGTTTAAGTATCCAATTTTTTTGTTTAGGCATCCTATTTCTTGTTGAAGTATCCTGTTTTCCTTGTTTAAGTATCCTATTTTCTTGTCGAAGTATTATATTGTCTTCTTGAAGTATCTTGTTGTCCTGTTTAAGTATCCTGTTTTCTTGGTTAAGTATCCTGTTTTCTTGTTGAAGTATCCTGTTTTCTTGTTGAAGCATCCTGTTTTCTTGTTTAAGTGTCCTGTTTTCTTGTTTAAGTATCCTGTTTTCTTGTTGAAGCATCCTATGCTCTTATTGACTTTTCATTGTTTCTGTTATAACGAAAAAAAATAATATAACATCATTTTATTTTGGAGGCACGTTTATTTCACTCATGAATTACCTAATACTGAGTACTGATGATAGTGTTTAATAACAAACTAATTATAAAGCATATGACATTTCAAGCACAGAGCGAAATTCCAAATGCTTACACTGCCATCTGTTATCATCAGACATTAGTTGGTGACACCTATAATTGTGTTCATTGCAGAAATAATAAACAGTATCACCAGCAATAATGGCATTTGTAATAATACCTAATCATAATGATTCATTCGTTTGTCACCCAATAATTTAAAGTGCTGATTGTAATTTCCATTAACAGCATATGATATCTCATTCTGATTGCCATTGTTTTACACAACTGTGTCTGTGTAATATGACAAGAAAATCGATTTACTACCATCGGTATTCTTTGTTCAGTAATTTTTGAACAACCGGTATTCTTCGTTCAGTGAATCTAGATATTATTTCAAATTGAAATTGAAAGACAAAAGCATTGATTGCATACATGAACGTGTAATAAATAAACAATATACAAGTTAAAACAGAAACAATTTAGAAAATCGTTTAATCAAAGGGTCAACAAAGACACAAATTTATAAGTAGATCAACAAATACGTACATCAATAACTTTTTTATTTTCAAATATAATTAGATGGTATACGATAGTTTGACCAAAATATGGTACATCAATACACGTATGAAAGTGCCTAACGGCAAAACTGCCCTTACTTGATGTAACACGAAACAACATTTAGTTCAAAGGATTTAATCAAAGGTGATGAATAAAAACATTAGTTAAATTTTACCGCGATTGCAAACTCTTAACAAAAATTAACAAAGTACAAATAAATGTCTAACTTGTAAAAATGAAGCTATGTATCATTAGATATCTTGTCACGCATGTGTGTATGCACATATACTCAGCCATGTGTATAGCATATATGGAAAGTTTGTTTTAAGTTAGATCACATAGGACAAATATTGTCACATGTTAGACAAAAAAATCCAGTGTCAACTACCAGTGAGTTTATTGCGTGCCATTTCAAGAAAACAGTATGTGTATGTGGTTTCCTTGACACGAGATAAAGAAAGTTTTATCATCTCCTAGCTGTAACTAATCTGGTTTTCACATAATCGTCCTACACGCTAGACAAATTTGACACATCCGCATGATATTGGTTGCAGGAGCCGCTGTGATATCTTATTTTTTACAGTTCTTGTATATATAGATTACCTATATCGACATTTCATGGTTACATTCCCAAGGTTAAACAAATCAACCCTCAGATGCAGACAGACAATTCCAGACATGTGAATAAATTCGGATACTTATTCTTAGATGCCTTGCCTAATTAGTGAACAGATCGACCGACCATACCAGTTTACTGGAATGATAAATAGATCACTTTTTTCAACATTTCATCTGTACATATATTGCTTTTAAAGGACGGTCTGATTTTTATTTTGGAGGTGAGATTACAATTTTAAACATTATTGTTACAGTGTATACATGATCAGCTCAACATAGAATCTGTTAACGTGATCATGAGACACATGCGACTCTTGAAACAAGCTCATTGTTATAGTGATGGGTCATTATCCGTGAGAAATAAACTGGATAGAACCGTCCCATGTAATAACTGTTCTATCAAATTTCTGATACCGTAAATGTAGCGTTAACCCGAAGCCTTCGTCAGCTACATGTGATTGTAGTCACGTCATATAAAACGCAATGAAGTGGTTCCACTGCCATGCGTGTGTTGTGATTGACGTGGCGACATTGGTATAAGCATCGCAATGCTTATCTTAAAGAAAAATCTTTATGTCCCATTTGTCGTAATTAACTTTTGCTGGATTTGCATGTAGTATTGAGTTTGCTATTTGTTTCGTTTCATTGGTATACAGTTGTATGTGTCGCTTTGTTGTAAATTCTTAACTGATACCCGCCCGTCAAAGGCAAACCAGCGATGAACACAACATAGAGAGACAGCAAGGTAAAGTTAATGGAACATTTTAACTTTTTTTTATATCACTTCAAGTAAAGACATCACTAGGGATGAAAGCATACGATATTGAAAGATAAATTACCAAGACTAAAATACTTTAGTTGTCTTGATAATTTTTTTTAAATGTCTTGAACTCCAATCAGTTTGGAAATACAATCATTCATAAGTTTAAAAAGGTAGCAAGACATATTTGTTTATTCTACTCACACTCACAGCAAAACCAAACTTTAAGATTTGCAACATCCTATAAAGAAACGTAATCGATATGAAACACAAACATTCATTTTGAATGAAAACTACAGTAATAAATAATAACAAAAGACATTCGTTCGTATGTTTTGCCTCATTAATATTTAAGTATCACTCTATTATCTGATAAAACAGCTCACATTTTTCCTTCGTTCCCCTCTCGTTTACAGTAGTTTTCAATTAAAAAGTTATTTAGAGATTATAATTAACTTATCATTGCATTAAATCACACCGCCACACCGTCTTTATACAAATAATATAGACTCTTTTCATAAAGTTTCGGATAATTTTTCATATTACATATTTTGAGAGTACAATGTGGAGGACAAAATCGAAATACGGCAGCTACTTCTTTTGCGTCATTTTAAATTAATTCAACGTCATTGTCCAAATTATGAAACCACAATCGATTTTTGACAGGCGCAAAAATAGTTCATGGGCGAATTCACTTTCGGATTACATAATAAAGGTTTTATTTAACTATATAAAATGCGAATAAGCTTTTTATTTATATAAGTCACTCTTGTTGGACCGGATTGTAGCTCACGATAGAGGAAGGAACTGGGACACACAGAGAAAACCACGTGATTTGGCAGGTGACCATGTAACTTCCAACCACAGTCCTAAATCGTTTTTAAGACACACAACCAATATTACCGTTATGTTACAACGTATGTTTGAAAGATTTACCATGTTTGTTATCGTTAAGAAAACAAATTCGCTAAAATCAATACAACATTGCGTTTTTATTCTTCTCGAGCATTTGGCTGTCAGGAGATGCAACGATATGATTTTATAATTTGTAGATTTAATAAGAGCGTAGTTCTCGGTTTCCATAGTATATGGGAATTAAAATTTAAGACATGACGTTACTAACTCCCATGCATATGTGTTGACTGTATTTTGATGGTCCGAAAACCGGAACCAGTACTTAATGAAGAAATTATCCGAAACAAGTTGAGAAACCGCAGTGAAATATAGTTTTGGTATATAAAACATTCTGTAATAAGGACAGGCAGTAAGTAACAAACCAAGATGCGGAACTATATATCTTGTCCTATTCTCGCGAGAGTGAGAAAAGTGCACCGCAAACTGCCAAGATATTTCCATGGACAAGGCATTCAAATCCACAGCAACATACACTTGCAACGTATACTCTGTTCTAACATTAACTATTCTTTGAATTAATGAATAATACATTCTTGTATTATTGTATGAAATCGTCTTTTGTTGTAATCAAATAACAATTGGGAAACATGTTGATTTACAGCAACGCTTTTGGTGCATACATAAAAGGGAGGTAACTGTAACATGTTTCAGATGTTCAGTAATTATATATACACTTGCAAGCGCATTTCTCTTTTAAGGTTTTGCCTTTTCCTTGTTCCTACATCTGGCAAAAACAATATATTTTTTTTTTTAATTCTAAAACCGTTAGTTCAGTACTGGTTGAGCGCGTTCAAGATGTCCGAAGGGATTCTAACTATTCATATGAACATAATGAATAAAAAGGCAATTTAAAGACACATCTTGTTTGGTGCAGTAGCGTTATAATGACCTCAATAAACGATCAATAGACATCGACATAAGTAAACTTGTACAGCGGATATTCTACATTTATACTACCTATTCGTATTAAAGCTGTGCCTTGCCTCTGAAGTCGAGATTGAAAAGGGTCTTACAAAGGATTATATCAGCTTATTTATGTTATTTTTGTGTAAGTGCAATAAACGTTGAAATCCTACGGAAATAGCATTCTAGTACATGATTTTCAATATGAATTCATCTGTCGACACATTTTAACAATGTTGAGCTATGTCAGGAACCTGACATCAATCCTTTATCTTGCTCTTAACAGGATGTAGCAGTAAATAATATACATGATTTCATTAAGTAAAGAGTTTTCGTTCATATATATTGAAAAAAACATTATGACCGCATGGAAGACACGCTGATCAGCATACAACACATTTGATATGTTTTGCTTTGGAGCACTATTTTGTTGTGTGTTGCAGTATATGACCCATATTACCTATATCAACTTTTTGGTATTCCTGCCGATATGTTACTATAAGACTTCGATAAAATTCTACTTGTTAAGAGGTGACAGAGATAACGTGAACAGGTATAATCCTGAACCAAGATGTTGGGTATGCGTGTAAACAACATTGTACACTTTACATGCCATACAATTGAATCTCATCTTCAAGAATCCACAACAGGATCTCTTTCGAATCTAAGACCAGTTTAGACATGTCATTGGGACAAACGATAAAGTGATTATTTTCCCCTTCAGTGCAAGAGAGTTAGAGAAGGAAAATAACATCAATCAGGTTAACTCCTGTTGCCATAACATCAGTAGCAAGTTTAAATAAAACAAGTTGTGAATTTGAGACAACTGGTACGAACATTTGATATATTCTGACTTGTTGAAAAAATAAAATGGTATATCATACAATTCAGTTGTTGATGTTATTGAAAATGTGTTACAATTACCCTAAACTACATGAAAATCTTTTTACCATACCAAGTCGTTGACACTATATTTACCCACTCTATCCGATGTTGTCCCCGAGGGGATGAAGCATATCATTACCAGAAATACAAAGATTCAAAGGTTTTCTTTATTTTTGATCTTCTTCATCGCAGTAACGGAGTATTCTTATCTTCAAGTTATTTAATGCCCTTTTACTCGCTTTACTCCTGTAGTACAAGTGTCGATTGATGACAAAATCCAAGATATGTCATTAACAGATAATAAGGTATCTGATGTGTAATCTTCATATCGATAAAGAAAATGCAATTCAATCATTAGATTGCCTCTTGAAATAACTTACGGCCAGCAATCAATTAAGATCGTAACTTTTCATACAAAATGTTTGAGGCTGTATGTGATCTCTCTATTACTGACTTGAAAAGAAAGAAATTGTTTGTGTTTATTTAAGTGAAATCGTTTCCCTTACGATATCCAAATTTAAATGTGAAAGCCATTCGAACTCAAAGGTAAATTTGGAGAATTTACATTTGTAACCCTGGTCCCGGGTTAGAATTCTAGCGTTGGCAATGAAATAAAAATGACCTCTGTTACACATACATGTATATTCAAAATCCTTATTGAATTAACTGATGTTAATTTCTTTAAATCGGATCTCTGTGATCTTCAGATTCTGGTTCAGTGATGATATCATGGGATTTGAGGTAGAATAGTTTGAGCAATTTGCTAGGACCATGAAATCAATTGCCTCTTTTTAGTGGAAACTTAAGTAATATACACAGTAAATGAACTGAATTACGAGGAATGATTAAATCATACACCTCCCTCTAGGACTCTACGTTGGTGCCTACAATTTGAGTAAATCAAATCGGCGTATGTGGTTTCCAGAATATCCTTCATTGATAAAGACATCCTTTAAAACAAACCTGGAACAAGTGTCTTACCCTCTTTACTCTGACCTTCCATCTTTGCCTTTTTACGATATCTTCTTAATAGAATAATCTGGTTATGCGATACTCCGGCTGTTTGATCCGTTGGATGTTCGTTCCCTTTACAAGCAAACCTGTCATAGTCGAATATCAAAATGCACTAATATTAGGCGTCTTTCATGCCATTAGTTGTATAGAATATGTTAAAATATCACCCTTTTTGGTAGTTAGCGCTTAATATTTTGACACATATCAAAGACAGTGTCCAAAATGTATATAATTAAAAAAATAATCACTTTTAGCAATAAAATAAAAAAATGCTTGAATGGCTATAAAGCTCACATTCATGCTATGTGAAAAATTACATCATATGAAAAATAAACAGATGATATTGAAGAATTATGATACGGATATACATTTAAAACTTTAAAATAAGTGTTGTTTTTTTTTTTTTTTTTTTTATCTTGAATTATCGACAGGGGTAGACGATTTTTTCATTGTTACAAATCGCGTTGTTGATATATACATATTATATATTAAAGGTTAAACATGACTTTAGGTGTATTTATGACATATCGATTATACCAGTCTTTTATGTATCGATCAAATTGTGTTATTTGATGGTTCCATGGTAGTCCAGAACAAGATTAGTTATATACGAATTAAAATCACTAATGTAATAAATGTAACTTATTAAGGTAATAATGTTTGTTGGAGGTGAACTTTATGACGTGTCATTGTAGTTTTGCAGTTGAACACATCTGATTTTTCTTATGTGGGTCTTATACAGCCAGCAATATTCAAGTTTTACTGGCGAAAACCCATTTTGATCACAGAAGAATTAGTTTTCATGCTTTGAAGGGAAAATTGCACAGATTAGTCATCTTTAATAGTCAAACGACTCGCAAATTTTAACGTTATCTAACTTCCTCTCAATAGACTTCATTTCTGTTTATCAGATAGATTACTTGTTTGGAATGTGACATAGCTAACTTGGATTTACCATGATCTACATGGCAGGTATTGTCGATGAACAGAAGACGATTACTCCTCCGGATCGCCTGGTCTTCATCTGCTGGTACTATTTCAAGTCTTTTCGTAAAAATCTTTTGTTCATATTTTGCCCTTGAATTTGTGTTTGGATTATTTTTTCATGCTGTATTTATATTGTATTTATTTTTAAAAAGTTTTAAGTGATAAATATGACATTAATTCTTACACAAATGTTTGTGATAACGAAGTGACATCTGGTGTACTACTATGTTTTATGCGAATGGTGTAAAGAGCTTTACTTGCAAACTTATTGGAAAATGGCCAAAAGTGATAACCGCGGGATTTAGGTCACATGCTGCGTTTCAATGTAAAAAAAACATGAAAACAACAAAATACCAACCACTTAATGAAACACGTCGTATTTGGTATGTGGCTTCGTTTATACGGAGGAATTATTGCAAAACCATTATTTATTCTCATTTCGGTTATATTGTGATTACTGGGAGACAACATTATCGTATGTGTGAAAGATAGCGAGGATAGGGGGTCTGTCCCAATACACTCTTAATACAATGATTTATGAGCGTTGATAAGTTGGTTTTGTACCTGACAAACAAGGAAAAATAGTTTCTAAAATGCCACCTTTTATGTCATCTGAATATTACATTACACTGTTACAAAACGAGCATTCAATCATTTAGGAACTGTGTGTCTGAAAAAATGAAAAAGAAAAATTAAAAGATAAAATCATGCATATTGTTTCACTTTTAATATTCATCAGAAAATGTATTTGAAGTGACATTTCATATTCTATATTATAAAGTTTTAACTTACAATGAAAAGAATCAATGATAAATATACAGGTTCAAGAAAATACTTTTCAGTGCGAAAGAAATAAGTAAAAAGAATATTTATCTTCCTCATTATTAAAATTCCATCTGTCGAAATGTGTTTGAATTCAATATTTCACTATTTCAATTCTGTAATTTTTTAAGTGAAGCGATTCTTGTCGTACCGTAATATACCATTTTCATGTTCAGTCGAATTTCTCGTCACTATCTCCTGCACTTCTACTACTTCTATTTCCCCAATGTGAGTGGCGTCTCTCCTTACTGCTGCTGCCGCTGCTGCTACCACTACTACTGCTACCACTACCACTACTGCTACCACTACCACTACTACCACTGCTACCACTACTACTACTACCGCTTCCGCTGTTATTCCTGCTGCTCCTGTTGAAGTTACCACCAGAACCATGGTTCACAATCCTACGGGTTGGGAATCTCGGTGAAACGATGATTGAACCTGTCGAAAATAGAATATCAGAAACTCAGTTAAAATACACATTATTATTTGTATTTTAACAAAGGTATCCAATTGACACCTTGAAGAATTCTGTGTGTCTACTTATACGTGAATGTCAGGTACATTGTAGCTGTTGCAGTATACACTTGTTATGAAAATTAATCTATCAAACAAACAGAACAATACCAAAATCGGTTTAACCTGTTAAAATATTCTATAGTTGTATAAAATATTGGACCAACAATATCTTACAGTTCATTTATGACTCCTTAAGCTTATTTGAATATGTTGACTTTATAGCAATATTTTACACATCAATTGCATTTAATTTCTTCAATGATCTCATTATATGAACTTGTCATGTGTAATAAAATAAGTTGACGTCATAAATGTCACTTCTGGATGACGTCACATGATTGTCGAAAGGTGCGATTACTTTTCAAAAAAAAAATATGAAGAACTGTTTGCATTGGCTACAAGATCTCTCATTATCAATGGTGTGAATTTTTATTAAGAATAATATTTTCAGTAGTAATCTAATTGCAAATATTGTCCCTTCAAATGTCCGAAAAGTAAAATACGTATCAATCAGATGATTTATAATGACGATAATAAATGGCATCATATATTAAAAATAAGTCTACCATTTCGAAGTTTACTTTAATTAAACATCATGTACTTGAATTCATTGATTAACAAGATATTCACGAAATCCATTGAGACCTTTTCAAAAGTAAAAAAACCCTGAAATGAAATCATGGAAATAAATGCATTCCTGCTTTACAACATTTTCGTTGGATTTGTGCAAAAATATTCAAATAGACTATTGGCATACCAAAAGGATCGAGCTGTGCGTTTCGCTTGCCTGATATCTTTCTTTTTATTAGAGCAGGATTTTCCTAAGAACTTTTTAAACAGGTAAAATAGTCACTGGCTAGACTTTCAATTTAACTTAAAGATCCATTGGTAATGTTTCAATCTTCTCAATAATATTAATTTATTTAGCATGAACCGCGGGTGTACCTTCCAGAACTTCAAATCAAAAACATGTCAGACTCATTTACAGCAGCAGCTTGATTCAATCATCTTCGTCTCACGCTCAGCAGGCTTCCAACTTATTTGTATGTTACTCGTGATAATATTGATTTTGAGTTTGTGAATTCTTCATTTCTAGATAAAACTGTAACTGCTACCAAACCTATGGCTTTCGTAGAGTGCTGCCCTAATTCGACATTCATGTATATTCATTTAAGACTTAGTGAGATATAAAGCTGTAATGATTAAAGTATCAGATATCATCTATTTCCTTGATCGTTATGAAGCGAGATTGGTTAAATGATAATGATTGCTTAGTTTTTTAAGTGACTCGGTTCAAATTTTGAGAACTTGGGATTTCTTTGATTGACACAAATTCCAATGACACACATGTGCCAGCTAAACTCACAACATAGAGATCTCAAAAAGTATAAATCAGTCAAAAGTTAATGTAATATATACATTGTTTGAAATACAAGACCTATGTATATATCCTATGCTACAACTTATATACCAAAGATAAGTATTTAATAATAATAATTCGTATACTCATAATTACTTTGGTTTTGAATATCCACAAAATTTGCGAAAACATTAACTCCACATGAAAGACTGATTTTACAGTAGCTGTTTTAGTAGAAGACGAAAATTTAAACATACGACATCCCAACCATGGGTCCCCTGAACATCCCGTGTTACAAATGCAGGAAAAACGTAACGAGTCCCAGTGAGCCAGTGTACCACAGTGATGTACAACGTTGTAATCTGCAAACAGAAACACTGAATTAATACTTACACTGAATTTTCCTCAAACCTTTGTCAAGTAAACTGCATTTAAAGGTCAATTAATGCAAACGAGTTCTATTCTCACGTTTTCTGTGTAGAGGTATGATATTAGGGGATCGTGCTGATTTAAGATGTGAAAAAAGGATTCTCGGCAATTTAACATGGTACATGCACCGATGAAATAGAAACTATACAGTTCACATCTGTTTCACTATTTAAAAAAAGCGTGGATAACGAAAGCAATTAATTCACCATCATTTAGACTTCATATCGGATAGAAATCTTTGAACCCCTTTGAATAATTGCTGGTTTGAACAGCACGAAGAAACATTGTCTAACGTGTGCGGGAAATTATCATTAAATTTAAACAAAAAGAGCGAAGAGAATACGGATTTACAAACACAACCGGCACTTTAATTTAAATATTTAGCACCACAATATAGTATAGGTAACAGTACATTGTATCGAAGATATTGAACGGAACTTGTAAATAATTGTTTTCATTTCTATGAACATAAGAGGTAAATACCAAGGAATACAGAGGGAAAGACAAATCATATTAAACATAGTATCACAGCTTTTGTTCTGAATAAAAATAATCAAACTGAAAGCGATCAAGTTACAAAGTACAATGACACATTCAATTATTCTTGAAACCAAGCATGTCGTTGTGCACAATGACCTCTACAAAAGAAATCGTGGTTATTTTAAAGTCAATTCTTTTCTTCTTTGCAACCTAGACAAAAGACCAAGACAACTGTTTGCATCAAATAATATCTCATACTTATTGATGTGTAGATACATATTAAAATTAAGTAAAAAAATAAATAAAACAGTGTGTCGTTGTGCACAATGACACCTGGCGGCAATCATGGATGGATTTTTATACCAAACTTTGAAAATGTCTTGCAATTATTTTCTTTTTTATTTTGTTGCAGTCTCCTCAATCTGCATAAATGTATGATATTGTGTAATTTTGATTTTAATATGATTTTATTATATCAATAAGATGATACATAATTTTTGTTTTTATGTGAAGTAAAGGCAACTTTGGTAAGTATGCAAACACAAACTCACGACAGCCTAGTATAGGATCCCCGCTGCAACCACTGTTACACACACATCTTCTGCTTGTCGATGAACAATGAGCCAAATATCCACATTTCGTACGACATCCTCCAAACAGGAATCCTACATCAAATATAACATTTTTACTGTCACTTTACTCATACTTCGGCAAAAACAACTTTCTATACTGATATGATGACCAGAAAAATAGACCTTTTATCTAACTAAAGTATTTTTCGGTTTCCGACTGTAACTAACACGTCAACAATATAATTCTATTTGACAAACATTTCATACGACATTTCCATGTATAACCAAGAGTCTGAAGAGTAGATTGTGATTCAAAGCAGCAAATTATTAGATTTATTTTGTTTGAGGTTTGCACAAAAGATATACAAACGCGAATTCTACCTCCATAAAGACCTCTTTTTTTCCTTTCCCCACCATCATCACCTTCACCGTCAGCAGCTATAGAAACAAAAAGAATAGATTCAAAGTTTTGGAACTGAAAAAAAATATCGGGTGAGAATTTTTTTTATCTATTTCTTAGATATTGATAATGGTCATGCTAGGAATTTTTTTCACAAATCTACTTTCCTTAATGCAGTTAACGTTAAAAAAATAAAGATAAAAGCAATACATTAATCTTGATAAACTGGTTTACAGCATGAAGTGTACATTAGCCTTATCAAGATACCATTGTCCTCATTTGTTCTCAACTTACTGGAAAATCCCACCAAACATCCAACCAGGATGGCAGCAAATAAAATCAGATTTCTGAGTAGCGCCATCTTGAATTCAGCAAAGGTAAAAGCTAATAGAATAACATCTTAACAGTATTTATACGTTGTTTGACACACCTGCCCTGAAGAGATGACCATATGATGCATTCTGTTCATGGAAAATGGAAAGTCAATCTTGTTACCTATTTAGGTTTATGTTCAGTGACATGTTTACAAGTAAAACAAGACCTTAATCCCAGATAATATTTCTGGATTATTTACATCGGAAGCAGATTGCAGGTGTTACATTGATATTTCGTCTATCAAAAGAATTTTCTTTATTCACATAATTGAAAGATTATTTCTGAATGACAGTTTTTACATCGTTTATTGTATTTAGTAAGCTCTGTATCGATTGATCGTTTGATGTATTCGCTTGACTATGTAAAGTGTTATTTAAGGTAAATAATCATACGGTCTCATGTTGTTCTAGATCATAATGATGCTTATTTACGTAAGTGATTAATGTTTCATGGTAAACAGATAGCATTGTGTTGACCTTTAACCAACAGCTGGTGCAATTCTAAGATTTATTCCTGTGTTTTTAATGTTGCCATACAGTTTATTTTTTCTGTTTCAGAATAATGCCACGTAGTGGAGTGCAATGGTTCTTTGCAGTACTATGGCGCGTGTCGTAGGTGGAGCAGAAAACCTTTCTGCAACATCTGGTCTTGTTTTCATTGTTCAAAGGTATCCGTGTAACTCGCTTATTTGTTAATAGTTTACTCTCTTTTCAATATTAAATTTGAATTATAAGATTTGTTTCCTTTTTACCTTTTATTTTTTTCTAATCCGTAGACAGGCACTTTACGTGTTATATCATGCTGCGGCAGAAAAACCAAATATATAACGTTGCCATTGTATTCATAAAGTATTATCAAGATACCCATTTATTTAAATACGTCTATATTTGTTGTTATTTTTAATGTTTCATTGGGAGTTATGTATATCTGATGATTGCAACAATTTCTAAGATGTAATTGTTTACCTTTTTCCCTAATGGGTTTCATGACACAATGGTAATTACGACGTGCAAGCAATAACAATTTTAACTAATGAACTATGCACCGTTGACACCAGTCCTTCCCAATCGCTTTTTTTCAAAACATTATTTTTAAAAGTTGAAATATGAATAACCAGATTTTAAAATACATTTAACACATTTTCCTTGCGTTCCTTTCTGATCATTCAATATAAAAAATTCATTGCATCATGGGGGTAGTTCACCATTCGTTTTAGATCTGGAATTTATCGAAGTAACTTTTATTTTCCTTAATTGCCTCCTAAGGTCATCAAAACGTAAGACCCAAAGCGTAAATGAAAAGTAACCTCCCGTAACGTGTTCTGAGTGGGAAGCTCAACCAAGTCAGATTGTCAAGCAGGTGATCTTCTGTAAAATGTTATGTTCTTTAGACATTTAATACTTTATCTATGGGGATGATCATGAAAGTAGGTCGTTAATCCGCAAGACTAACCATAATCACAGACTCAACACATTTGGTTGGTTGCCTAATCATGGACAGCTATCCATTGCTCTTACAAATCCAGGCATTGAAGCCCGAATCTGACAACAGTTATTTTGGAAGATTCATGTTTTTCATGAGGATTAGGTATACCGAAATATTCATAAATCCATCCCACACTCATTTGATTGCTTGCCGTTGGTCGTTTCGTCAAACTATAACATTGTGGTCTGCCATTTTACCTTTATCAAAATGTCTCGGCCAAATCATGTTTGCAGGATGTGTCGCCAAGGTCATTTTGCGGCGAATTCTTCTTTTATTTGTCTGTGGCCTACCTCACTGAACAACCTAGAAAGGCTCGTTGCTTAGCAATCTTGGAAATGTGTCTGATCAAGACAGCTAAATCTCCTTAAGAGGAGACAAATCACAAACATCGGTCCTTAATATAGTGCTGCATTAATTGACTTAGGCTATTGTGTCCACATAACATTAAGGGGCATTGGAAAAAGTGGGAGATGGGATGCTCCGTGACATATAATGTCAATATGGCTAAAGGCGTAGTTCATTCACAAGGCTTAATGTTCTCATACCATCGTAAGTATATTATCAAAAATTGTTATACGGCAGATTTTCCGTAGGGTGTAATGCACATGAGGTTCGGTACTTTGTAGCGTTATCGACATCTGCTATTGTATGTGACAGGTAACAACATTTTTTGAAAGTTTGTATAAGTATTATGTACTCCAGAACACGATGGTGTAACCTATATAAGCAACCGTACCTATATATCTAAGGGCTTGAAATTCTCAATAAAATGCAATTTTATTTTCACTGATAAAGCATCGTGAACACGAACTAGAACTGAATTACATAGTTTGTAATAACATAGTTCTTCCCCATCGATTACACCACATGGATACTTATCATTCATAAACTCGTTCTTGTAATTGATACAGACTACACACGTACATGATACGGAAGCATTTCGGTGAAAATTTCTTAAAAACGATAAATACACTTGAACGTGAGATCATGCACTGCTACGCCGATATAAAAACAATGACAGAAATAGATGGACAAGAAACAAGCATTCAAAAACATAGAACGATACAATGAAATTTCAAAAAAAATATATATTCCATTGCTACTCATACGGTAGATTTCCTAAATGTTTCATCTAGGTAACAGTGGTTGAACATAACGATCAAGTGTTACCACATATCAACAATAAGTTGACTGCGCCTTCCACTGTTAAGGTAGAAGCATAGAAACAAACTTTTAGAAAAACTGAAAGCAAACGCGTATTTACATTCATGAAACCTGTATATCATGTGGCGTTAATTACTATGTTTCACATTACATACTTGAACTGACAAAGGTTTACATGGCGGGTGTCGTCGATGAAGCGGAATACGCTTACTGATCCTGAACACTTGGTCTTATTCTCCTTGTACTTTTTCTGGAGTCTCCGTGTACTATTGAATTTGAGTTTAGATTGTGATCGTGTTTAAAAACACTAACAGTGTATGATGACTTAAGTGTCGAGGAAACAATACAACCTGTCAAACATTACGAACCAGTACATCACAATGTTATTAGTTCATTTCAGATGTTTCTCCAAAATAAGTGTACTGTGAGATAACCAATTAAGCAATGAAATGTTCCCTGATGGTAGTACAGTCGATATGAATAAAATTAAAAGGAAATATATATAAAATGATTATTTATCTGTTATCTGTATTGTATTAATATTGACTGTATACTGTGATATGGTAACAGTGTCATGCTTTTATACACTTTCAGCATGATGCAGTAGGATTAATTTTATGATTCTGCCGAATCTAATTCTTAATTTGTGTTGAAAAGTACTATTCAATTGTGCTTCTATACCTTTACTGACAATACGGTAGTATAGATACCAATATGCTTTCAACGATAGTTTGTCTGATTTCTTGTGATTTAAAAGAGACAAAGGAAATGCTAAATATGTTCTTGTGGTCAATTAACATGGTGAAAACTTCAGTAACTCAGTTTTCAAAGAATCGATCTTAATAAAATATAACAAGCATTTCAATAACTCCAATACATCAAAGTAAAAAAGAAATTATGTACCTCAGGCGAACCCATAAATGTAATTTCCCTGCAATATCTTGTCAAATCAATGGCGTCTTAAAGAGAGCCCAAAGAAGACAGAAATATCTTCTCATCTTTCTTACATCTTGTGGATCAATCGTTTCTCTCAAGGCATTTAGAGTACAGGTATTTAAATACTTATTATCCTTTCTTTTATGTTTTTATCATCTTATTTCATATTATTCCTTTTATCTATAACTGATTTAATGTCATGTGTCAAATAGGATATAAGGTTATCTAACCAAATAAAACATTTCAAATATAAATAAGATTTCATCTGTCAAAAGTCAACATTAATTTCTCATGACCATGTTTTATGAAATGATTTTATCAATGTACAATAGGTTTGCATATATGCTCAGTATAAAGCTATGTGATATCATCCGTATTACGAAAACATCCCTTTAAAACATTTTCGATCTCAATTAAAATAAGTTACCACTTACTCAAGACGTGGAATTAATAGTACGTAAAATTTCAAGAACTTAAACGAGATTTTGACCAACGCCCTCTTTTAAGAAAATTTCTCCTATAAGATCTGAAAGAACGCCTTAGTTCTCTTGTCATGAGGGATTCTTTTCCAAGAAAGAAAAGGAAAATGTAGAACAAATATATGGTTATAAATTATACAGAAAGGTATTTCATACAAAATACGTCCAAATCAAAGAAGAGATGTCTGACCACCTGTGTTGTCTTCGGAGAGGACTTATATAGGCTTATGCCTGCTGTCCTATTAATGCAATTTGTTTTTGTATTAATAAAATATTTGAAACGAAAAAAAAAAAAAAAAGAAGAAGAAGAAGAGATATACGGAGGAAGAAATCATAAAAATGATCAATTTTTTCACTCAACAATAACTTTATCCTGTTGACATAATTGGTATATTTCATACAAAGCAGCTCTATACATTTAAACATAGATGGTTTTCTAAAAAAAAATTTTTTTATTAAACATTGTCTATATAGAAAAGTAATCTACGATACGTTTGTACAAATAACATTTTGATGAGGACTCGACTCTTATAAACATCTCAAATTTTGCTATACTTGGTCAAGAAATCTTTGTCAAATAAAACGTTGCGTGCTTTTCAAATTTAAAGCTGATTGACACCACCAAGTTCTAGACCAAACAATTGATTTTTCACATAATGCATCCAGTGAAAACAGGTTCCTGTATTCTTTTTCAGTAGAAACTTCATGCACTATTTAAATACAGTTTCCAGAATCAATTTATTTCAACCAATACATAATTATTCTATTCTGATACAATATAAAGGTAAACGGCCAAGTTCAAAGTACGCCGTGACATTACATGTAAATGTCAAGTCCTTTTGATGATCATCATAATTCATAGGCATAAAACTATATGTTGCTCATATGTATCAAACAAATGTAACATTGTTTTACAGTTTAAGCTTAGGTTTGAAACTTTGGAAATAAAGTCAACATTTTTTCAGATAATTGCATCTGGATACTGTTAAATATTTGTTATACTTGAAACGATGATATGTAAATTGATCAATACAAGACACTGGGTTGCCATTATAAGTTCATATTTCATAATTACGTATTTGCCAAGCCGTGCGAAATACTACAATTTTTGTCTCATCGACATTACAGTAAATTTCCATTGCTCAGCATAGCAAGCAAGATTATCTTATAACTTCTGTAAACCTTCCACTGTTCCTGAGAATAGCACTAGGTTGTCTTTGAGTATAATTAAGAATAGACTCATTTCTTCAAAATCATTAAGAAAATTACAATTTGAAATTTAAAAAAGCAATTATTCACAATCATAAACTTATATTGCATCAATTTGATATCACTATGGGAAAAACATATAAAAAAAACACCGCTAGTTTTTAAACAAGATCTGACAATTTTACATATTGACTTGATAACCTGGAGCGATTTGTCTACAGCACTTATTTAGAACATTTATACCATAAATTAATCCTAACGACACAAACAAATGTCTTTCTAAAATCAACAAACCAGCAATCAAGCCATTTATTTTCACTTAATAACTTTTTTAAAAATTGAATGTAAAACAAAAAACCATCTACAGTGCTAAGGTCAGAACGAAAACCAAACAGGGCATCTATGATAGTTTCATATCACTTTGACCAAATTAATAATTGTGTTTTCCAAAAAGATGCGAACAATTTTTTAAGACAACTAAACTAAACTAATACCTCTGATATTATCGGGATTCATTTGATCTCTTTTTATGTACTGGTATAATTACCACAACACACCAATCAGAAGGAAAACATCCAGAGTTTCTATCAAATACACATAATACATGTAACAATATAGTTTTCTAAGTTTAAAAATCTAAATTCCGTCATATCCATGAGATTTTTCGCTCTTGTTATTTAATATTTCTTTAATTTTATCACTAGTAAATGGGGCAATTTAACTCATTATATGTAGGAATAGCAATCAATCTCAGCAGGCTCAGTACATCCAGTTTCAATATTTTAAAATTTAGGTAGAATTTTTTGTTTTGATTTTTGTTTTCAAGTATACAATTTTCTAGGCTTAAACTTCCACTTCTATTCCATCATACCTCCTCCATGTCTCATATATTTTTCTTTGATTCTACCGCTTCATACACTCTTTTCTTTGCAACCAAATTATTATAATTTCCAACAGACTTGCATCTTTTAAATAAATTCTATAACTATAACTAACATGTTTGGATTCATAATCAAACTATGGAATCTCCTCATTTAAGCATTGAATGCTTATATTGTCACGCTCCCCCTGCATTTGCATGAGTAGTATTGATACGTGTTACTTATTGAGCGAGAAATGCTTCAATAGCATTGAGCAATTCATGTATGAATTTGGAAACACAGTTATTAATTAATCTCTTATTGACACCCTCAGATAATACTACCAACCCATCAAAAGCATTACGATAACAGGAGAGAGTGCCAAAAAACCTTTAAATTACACCATCATTCCAGCGATACGTTGGATGCATATTACCGGTCTGTCTCTCTATGTAACTGTCATCTCCCTGTCTCTGTGATAAACGAGAGTATATATGAAATGAGGAATGTCAGGCAACACATTAAAATTACTGACTTGTCCCCCAATCCCTTGGTTCCAGTCCTGGCTCCAGCGGATCTGGCACTGGACCTGTGTACATTTTATCTTAGTAAATTGATGATAGCCGCATATCTCTCTTCATATCTGGCCTTATTACACACTGTCCATAGTTTCCTTTGCATCTCTTGAACTTGTTTACATATCGCAGTTGTTCCAAATATGTTATGATATTCGTGCAAGATGTTGTAAACTGACGGACAAACTCATAACAAAGGGTTTCAGAAGATGGAGTTTTAGGGTCGTCATAGTGATCTTATCAGGACAAAATATATCTTTTTTCTGCGATATGAAGCATGACACCTTATAAATGTTAAGTGTTGAGATTTTTTGCCACCTGCAAGGACATGGATGATTATTATTACGTTAGCACTTTTCGTCTTTGTGACTTTGATGGAATGTGGATGTTATTGTTAGACATAATAATGTAAGCTGCTGCAACAAGCATTTTGTTTTTCTTTTCGTTCACAGAAATAGATGGACAAATGAACGAAGTCACCTATACGCACAGTCAACGTTATGTTAAGCAAGTCTACAAAGAAAATGAGGATATTGATATCAGAAGTGTGATTAAATTTATACACGAAGAGATATAAGTGTAGAATGGGTGTGAATGCTTTAGATAGATGACATGTATAAACATCATTGTTTGACCCAAGAGTTAATCGTAAGTGGACAACAGTGTTGATTGAATGTTGGTATTGAAAGATTTAATCAATTGAAAATAGCAATAAATGATAATAAGAGATATATAACCATGTTTTAGGGAAGAAATAGATAACTTAATTGAACGAAATGTGGTATTTAGATTTCCGGAATTATCTTCCGGACTGACAAGTACATGTAGCATCATTAATTCTAGATTTTGAAAAAAGTTTTAAATAACTTCAATTTGATTATCCATTATTTTACTATTTTATACTAGTATCAAAAACTTACCTTAAATATACCGCTTCACCTATGTATCTGTTTTGAACAGCCCTTTGAAGTATTTGTACCGAGTAAACACCATTATCTGGGGTGCGAATCATAAATTTTCAATTGTAAAGCTTCTTATCATTGATGTTATAAGGTTTCAGCTTGTGGGATTGGCTATTTACCTGCATACACATATTCATTAATCATTGATAAATACATCAGTGTATCTGATGCATCATTGGTGCAATTGAATTTTTAATCAGCTTTGACTTATTCATTTCGACTTCTTTAATATCTCTGAAAATAAATGTATGACATATGATCCCACATTCAATCAATACGGTGGGCGGGAAATCTTATTTATTCAATACCATATGGTACATGTATTTGATAATCTATTTTCAATGGTTTTTCTATTCAAGTCTAACAAGGTTAAGATGATAAACATGCGAATTAAATTGTAGATATGGTCTTAACATTGTGATCTGAAACATGTGATAGTCATAACAAAGCAATAAGGAGCGGTTGTACCTAGTATATATTTAGCGTCATTGGGAATCTAGCGTACCCAACATCGTCAACATGGCACCGCTTAGAGATGCGTTATTGTGTATTCTGGTCATCGCTATTGGTATGTTATATGGTCAGATTTATTTCTGTTTGAAATTCCAAATTTCCTTTTATTATTTTATTAGTTAAGTGGTCACAATTTAACGACATATGCTTTTAATGGATCACATAAAGATGAATTATTGGTTCAGAATAGAAATTGTTATTTGATTTTAACTATTAAAGTTAAAAATTGCTATTTTTGTATCCATAAAAGCAAGATTTAATAAATGTTTTATTTCAATAATCTCATATGTAATCTATATGAAAATGAATTATTTTGTTAACTGGATAATAAATTTGGAATTTTTCTGTCTACTGATTGTAATACACGTTGAAATATTTGCCTTTTTAAGTTTTCAGAACAATTTTTTTTATTTAGAATGGCAGCGTAACCTTGAAAAGTTTTTAAATCTAAAACTGAATTGAAACTTTATGTACCTTTTAAATTTCTGATTTCAGCAGTGGAGTGCGCTCCTCGAGAGAAACGTGGTATGTATTAAGAATTATAACACTGATCTATTTTTCCAAGATAACATTTATTGCTTGTGCTAAGTCTTCAAAACAAATCTTCAGTATGGAAACCATCTGTGTGCAACGCCGTCATATGACTTAGTAAAACACGTCCTTTTTTTCAAAAACATGATTTTTCATGATTTACTAAGAACAGATATCTGTATTTTTTTTCTTTATATATATTTGCAATCCGATGTGTCGCTGTGAAGGATATATATCATATACTATCTTCTAGTTTATCTTGGAAAAAATACATGACTGCACTGAATTAAGTTTTACATTTCAAGAAAAACGGTACAGTAATAGATTAATTTAATAAACAGGATGAACATATCGAGCCTGTTTCGTGAATATTGAATTTAATAAATGCTAATAAGTATTGCATTGGCAACTTGGGTAGGTACAAATGCTAAACCTGCATCTCTTGTAAGGATGCTACTTTGGATTGGCCTATATTGAAATGACATATATCTTCGGTAAAGCAGAAGATGCATACTCCTCCGGAACATATGGATCTATTATCCTTGATTCTTCACGAGTGTGCGTATAACTCTTTCTTCTATATATATTTTATGTATATTCTTTTGCCTTTCTGTCACCTTTTTTGTTGTTTTTATGTTTCAGGTGTAGTTTTCTGTGGCAGCTTCGCTCGCTGGGATAGCTACAAGGGTGAATGTGTGTGTAATAGAGGATGTGTAGGAACTCCATCAACTGGATGCCGTAAGTTTCTACACATAAAACCATCATTGAACTGAATTTAAGATATGAGAAGCAAATTTCAGACTGTGCAATGATTTAGAGTTTTTTGATATTGCAAAGCTTACGCAGAATTGCAAAATGTTTACGTTGAACTTGATTTACAGACCTGATGATGGTCCATATGTAGATCAGCACATTTTTTATAGTGGAATATATTTTCCTAAGCCTCTGGAATTAGGGAAAAGTTGTAAACCAATTTATTGCATCTATAAAGCTGATGTTTTCGTTTTCTTTATATTTTCACTGTAGTCATTATCTATAGCTTCAGGCGTCAGTCTGTTTATTCAACAGCATCTTCAAATGCAGATCGCTGGTTTAAAGACCACAATTATGGTAATATTGTTATCGGCCTCAACTACCTTAAACAGAAATTGCTCTTATTTTCACAAATTACCGGTTTAAGATAAGAAAAAAAATATTCCTGAACCATCGAGTTTGTTGTATTGATTGATTGTTACTATGGTTTGCTCTTATTTGGTTCACATTTGAAAAAATATATTGGAGACAGGATTTGCTTTGAAGACGTTTATCAAATTAAAATAGAACCAGCTCCAGTACCAGAACCACAACCTGAAGAAAACAGTAGTGGCGAAGACAGCAGCGATAGCAGTGAAGACAGCAGCGATAGCAGTGAAGACAGTAACGATAGCAGTGGCAAAGACAGCAGCAACAGTAGTGGCAAAGACAGTAGCAATAGCAGTGGCAAAGACAGCAGCAACAGCAGTGGCAAGGGCAGCAGCAACAGTAGTGGCAAAGACAGTAGCAATAGCAGTGGCAAGGACAGCAGCAACAGTAGTGGCGAAGACAACAGCAACAGTAGTGGTAAAGACAGCAGCAATAGCAGTGGCAACGGCAGTAGCAACAGTAGTGGCGAAAACAGCAGCAATAGCAGTGGTAAAGGCAGTAGCAACAGTAGTGGCAAAAACAGCAGCAATAGCAGTGGCAACGACAGCAGCAACAGCAGTGGTGAAGACAGCAGCGACAACAATGGAGAAGGTATAGCATTTCGCGAACACAGACAGATGTATCCTCACTGTTTTCATTGTCCCTTTCTCGTTACAGCAATCGTATGACATCATGTCTATGTTGCAATGGCACTATAACATTACCGCGTACAAAAATACCAGCTAGGTTACATTTGTTAAAAATAATATCCATCTTTGTTTATTCATTTCCAATGTCATTTTATCGTATTTCTGTTTTCAAACGCTTAGCAAAAACATTTCATTATATTAGTTGCATCATTCTGTAAACCGGATTATTTTTTTCACGTTTTCATTATTTGCCGTTATAGAGACTCGACGAAGAAATTCTCATTGAAACGCTTTTGAATACCAAGCGTTAGGTTTATGGGTGTCCCCGTCAGCAACATTAAGCTGCCTGTTGCAATTTCCCGCCGAGTTACAACCTGAATATATTGTTTCTTAATCGAAAAATCCTTCAGACGTGACGGTTGCTATAATGGAATTTTAATGTACTTTCAGACATCAAATGTGGTGTTAGAGCCATACTTCAAGGAAAAATTTGTGTATGCCTTCCAGGATGCTGGGGAGACCCGTATATCAGATGTTATGGTATGTAGTCACAAAACCACAAAGAAAAACAAAGATCAATCAGTTTTTAATAAAATGATATACATATCACGCATCAATATTAAATTGTATATTACGTTTTGATATGCCAGTCAAGTGCTAATTACAGAAATAATAACGTTATAAGATGCTCGTGTATCAAACGAACTATATATAGAGCTGGACAATAATACAATTTGTAATGTTTTTATATTTTCAGACTAGCAGCAGAAGCCGAGAAACATCCCGAAAAAATGTCCAATTACATCGTATGTTATGTAACATGTTTGTTTACATAAATTATGATACAGCATCAATTAATCCAATTTGTGTTCTTTCTGAAATTCTAAGTACGAACAGACGAGAAGATTTAACTGAGAAGAGGCATTTTATATAAAAGCAATACGAATGCACCAAGAGGTAATACTATATTCTGGAAACTAGACTTCAAGTTCGTAATTATTTTTAAAAGATATAAAATTAGCTTTAAAACATTTCAGCGTGATTTCTTGGTTATTCATATGGAAGTCAATTAACCAGGCGCATAAACTTTATTATGCAGCAAAAATAATAAATTATCTTAGATTTATCACCTTTATTGGCCAGAACGGACATACGCATGAGAAGTAAGACCACTGAATCCATGCCTTTTCACAAATGGGAATCGAACGTCCTGGTGTATCACCTACCCAGCTAAAGTCAACTGGATTCCAAAGTATATTAAAGACTTGCACTCCTAAAATATTATCAAAATAATTGTTTTCAATAACATTGTCGCAGATAACAAACTAAGATAATTGTAAACAATGTATGTGTGAGTACATACTTATTCTGGCAAGGCTAACATGCAAAAATGGATTTCGATTTAATTGTAATTGGCATTTGTAAGCAAACGTTTTCGTTAAAAAGGGGGTTTTAAAGATACATGCACTTTCTAGTTGGCCATATGTTGCAGTACTTTGTTCCTTGGGCTTTCTCATCTGCTCGCTAAATCTTACATATGTGTTGCTTGATTCAACATTTCACACTGATGAGCTGGAAACTAGGATCTTTCAATTTCCTTGACCATTTTATGATTGGCAGAATACACATGGTAGAAACAAAGTGATCATTCATCAATTTAACAGTATTTTTCTATCATTCACATAAATGTAAACAAGGAGTAAAACTGTCTTAGACTGAGTATTGTATACAAAATTATAAAGAAATACCTAAATGTAAAAACAAAAACTTTTATTCAAATTAGCACAAGGAGATGGATAGGAGATTACACAAAGCACATAGCAAAACAGCGAGGATGATTATACCAGCTACTCCAGAAGAGTAACCGTCTCCTGCTTTGTCTGCAAAATCTGTCAAATATACCATTCAAACTGAATCAATATCACATTCTCAGTAATAAAAATCCGAAGTAGTGACATTGGAACGACTGTGTATACTTACGAGCATCGAAAACATAAAACTTATCGCGCAAGGATAAAATATACTTTGCAAATTCTGTGTAAGCTGTTCCACGATAAATTCAGCCTCATATGAAAACAAAAAAGTAAGCAACAGATGGTATTGTTCCCACAGGAAGACATTGTCAATCAGACACCCGATCATGTTTTATGATTTCACCTGCCTATATTTTTTCTTTGATTTGGACGTATTTTTCACGAAATACGTTTTGAGAAGTTCACAGCCATGTAGTTATACCGCCGTTTAAACGAAAGCTTTCATAACAGAGGATTGAAGGTGTTATTTTGAGTTAAGAATGGGATATGGTTTTGTACCGAGAGGAAAAATAAAATTTTAAAAAATGTTTAAAGTTCAGGAAGTTAAGGACCCTTAATTGATTGTCAAAAAGTTATTTACAAGAACCAAATCAATTTAATAATTACAACATAGAAAATATATTGTCGATATGAGGTTATCTTCTTTCTATTTGCTGTGATTTAATAGAGTAAAATGATACATAACTGTTTTAAAAGAATGCCAGATAAAGTTTGCTTGTCATCTTAAACCAAATTGCTTTTCTGGAGAAGTGTGCAGCTGACAGATTGAAGTTATATAACGTATAAATTAAGGCATAACAATTACCTTCTTGAAAGCTTTCATCTACCCGAAGAGGAACTTTCATAATGCATTGAGATGTAGGCTGCAATTTAGGAAACCTGTCAACATATGTACATACTTTCGGAAGCATGGAATTCTTCCTGACTATACCTGTGAAATATCTGCTGGTTTGACACTTCATTATGCGTGCTGGAGAGACAAATATGCAGTTAAGTTAAAACTATGTTAGATGACTTCCACATTCAAACATGTGCATCACTCAAAGTGTGGTGATGTTATTGCGATATGTTCTTTTTATGACCAAAACAATCACCAGTGACTGTGGTGTACCATATCAACTAATGTTTAATAGTTAGTAATGTTCAGAAAAGATAAGGCTATTGCCCTCAATCAAAGTCACCATTTCGGTTGATAAGAGAAACGTCTGAAGCGCTTCATGATCATTTATACTTGAAAGCAAGAGGCCCAAGGGTATAGAATGTCGCTAGTACTTGACTTAACTGTTGAAGAAGAAACGGTTACTAAGCCATCATAACTTTTCTGAATTTTAGATAGTGTATGTTGAATTTACTGAATGAAGCAGTACAGGGTAATTTTATATAAAAATATGTTTGATCTTTTTTCTGTCAACGGCTTATGATGCTAAGCTAAAATCTACCAAAAACAAGGTTTGGATCCTACCCTTTTTTACTTGAATTGACATAATAAAGTCATTATTCCTCCGTCGCACTGTACACTCCTAACCGCTTAATAATTGTTATAAAAATATAATTAAGTATAATTTCATTCATTTTTTTGCATACAAAACATTACTTTAACATGTTATAAACATCCCTTAAAGGTCTTCTTCTTTTACAAGATGTCATACCATAGGATTAATTTCATTGGTTAGCAGTGTCGCTCGTTATAAGTCATACCCATGATATTTCAATTTAACAAATTTTATATATAAACAATATATATAAAGCGATCAGATAACAGGCGAAGTCAGCATAAATCTAATCCATTGTGGTGATAGCTATTTAAGAAATTTCGAAAAAGGAAAATTTTCACACTCAAAGAACATCCATGCTCACATTACTCATTACTCCTTCATACCAATACATAGTATTGATATTAGCAACTATCAATATAATTAATAAATTAATGAAAATTTGATAAAAGATTTTGATGTATAAATAATATCAAATTAGAAAATTACTATAAGAACATTAGGTTAAGGTGCACAAATTCAACAAGTATATAAGCATCATGAATGTTTAATTTCTGCAATAATTTTTTTCCACGTTAGATAAAATAAAATCATTGATTTCAAGGGAGAATTTATATTTCAAGATGTCAGAAGTTGAACATTTAGATAGCCAGTTCTAGTATCGATATTATGGGTTGACTTTCTTGAAGTGAAATAATTCGGACAGAAGAAAAAGAAGTGTTCTGAATTTTCAGAGGGATGGCCACCAGAACAGGTCGAGTTGGAAGAGAAAAGATCAATTAATTTATCAAAATCTAAATCATTTGAATTATTTTTAAGTTGGCAAAGGACAATATTTCATTTTCTAGGACTACAGTGCAGGAAATTAGGAGATACATTTGTAACATGGATTCTATCATTATTCAATATAGATTTGAAAATATTTAATGATGGTGCTAACGATAATTCTTGGTTAAGAGAGTTCCATATTCTCATGACATCTGGAAAAAGATATTACCAAACAAATTAGTTCTAAAACGAGGAATGTTACATAATCTGTGTTGTCTAAGATTACGACCTGTAACACCATAATTGATATAGGGTTCAATAATTTTATGCAAGTGATCACGTGTAATATAATTTAGAACTTTATGCATTAGGACAAGTTGATGATGGCTTGAGGATAGTAGTGCAAAACTTGTTTCAATATATCATTTCTGATGTGATGATCAACCTCTTAACCCAGTGATTATCTTCATTGAATCAATTTGAACAGATTCTAATAATTTAGCTTCACCAATAGTACAATTACTCCAAGCAACATCTGCACATTCAAGAAGCGATCTGACAAAGGAACAATAAAGAGTAATTAATATGATATCATAATTCAAACTAAAATCGATGGAACAATGCAAGGTTGGAATATAGAGAATATTTACAAGAGTAAATAGTGTAATATAATATATTCCGGAATAGTAGTCGTCGTCTTTTTATAACCGCATTGGCCATGTAAATATTGGTCAAACGCTATCAAATGAGAGCCAGGAACACCGAACCCAGCAGGCATACTAACGTAACGAACATTGAACTTCATATCGCACAAAGACAAAGACTTATTACATATTGGCCTGGATTTATATCGCGGTAATCGTGATACTACAACAGTAAATCTAGATTTATCATCATCTAAAAACAATATTTTATTATAATTCAAATTGATGTCCAAACTGAAACAGATATCTATAACCTTATTGTGAAATAAATGTCAGCTTTCAGCGCAGTATATAAAATCTGTAAGTTATCAGCAATTCGGGTAAAAAATGAGAAGGTAAATGATAACATCCTGGCTAGAACATTTTGTTTTTATCATCTGGATCATACATTACACAAACTGATGTGAATTTATAGTGTGTGAAAAATGTTGATACTCCAATCAATAGTATTTGATAGCTATGTAACAAAACAATGATATGTTAATGATAATCATTATGTACAAACACCGACACATCAGGGACAGTCGTTATGTACAAATGACACATCGGGGACAATCATTATATACAAACAACGACACGTATGTGACAATTAATGTGGACAAGTAATGACGCATCAGGGACAATCATTATTTACAAACAACGAGCAATATGGAACAATTATTATGTACAAGCAACGACACATATGGGACAATTAATATGGACACGCAATGATACATCAGGGACAATCATTATGTACACATAATGACACATCAGTGACAATCATTACGTACAAAAATATGACACAACAAAGACAACCATTATGTTCAAATAATAACACATCAGAAAAATCAGTATGTCATTTTGGCATTTTTTTTTCTGCCATGACTATAATCTAATGACATTGTCGTAAACCATATAAACTGCCGGTATTTATTCTCCATTGATAGTTGAGTCTTTATAAAGTAGATTCTTCTTGTGTCTTTTTTCTGTCGATATACTATTGTGGTTAGAAGGGATTACTAACTGAGCTAGGTGACCGCTGTTTCAGCTTTCCAGAAACATAGGACTAATCAGGATTCACAACTCTGTGGCATTGAATTGTATATTGTACTTGTTAAGCTTGTAATTCCATACAGAGTAATAATGTACCAGTCGATGTATGCATTATTGTTAGATGTGGTTGATCTTTAATCGGATAATGACCTTACTGTACGGACGGAGTATGTTACATCAAACAATACTGCCTCCTTCACAAACGCTTCGATAGTTCCAATCAAGAATCATCTGATAGTGTTTGTCACATTTGGAAATGAAACAGAGCGAACCAAAAATGTGTAAATAAGTTTATAAAAGTGAAACAATTCATATAAGACCATTGTAGTTCCTCGGAAAGAAAGATATCGTGTTTTAGATTACCGTTCTACGTATCTAATCAATTCAGATCGGGGAGCCGAACGTCTGTAATGACAAGACTCTGTTACATTCGATCTATTGCAGCGCCTTCTAGCCCGTCAAAGTCGAAATTGGTACGGTGAAAAATTACGTAGAAATCCAATATAAAGCAAAATGAAACAGAAAAGAAATGTAACCGGCCTCTTATAAATGTAGGTGTTTAACGTTTCGAAATGGAAAGCAGACAGTGATAGGAAAATGCATTTGGAGACAGAAATAAAAAGTTTGGTCCATTTGTCTAGGATTCGTGAATATCGTTACGATTCTCTGTAAGACTGATTGATACAAATGTTAAAGAAATTCTGCGAAATATTTTCGATACAAAAAGGTCTAGTTCAGTAACCAGTTTACATTTAACATGGCAGATTGGAAATTGAGACAAGAAAGGATTTCCACGTATATGTACCAAACATTGCTATCAACAAGTTGACTTTCACTCTTATTAAACACTGTAGATTTTTACTATGTTATGGTAATACACAAAAAACCTGTTATACAGAGATTTAGAGGCAGATAAATGTAGATAAAAGCCTAGTTAATTCACCGACAAGTAAAAGCTAACATAGTGTATCCATTGTTTTACTATTACTTTGATGGGAGTTCAATTTCCCTTCATCATATTGTCATCCACGATACTAGTCCATACTTATTAAAGTCATTGGCATTTGTTGTTTAGACATTTTTTTGAACATCTTCTGTTATATATTCTCGCCAGCGTATCAGTCATGTGGTGCAAACTTATAGTACAATGCAATTAGATTGCCGGAACTGCTAGCGGCCGGTATTCATAGAAATTACGTGGTTAGTCATAGATGTGTTATTCCTGAAAGGTATTTGATTGTGTCATGTGTAACGTTTGTTCATAAAAACAGGTTTTTTTCCTTTTCGTATCGGATCAGTTACAGTGTCCGAAACGTTTGGTGGTATTCGAATGAACATTTATTACCGGAAACACACGGTTTACGGTAAAGTATCAACCATTCACATAGATACACGTTCCATTATTTTCATAGGATATCGTTCAATGGCATTTTGGTTATCATAATTTTTTATTTTCGCTTGGCAGTAATGAAAATCTTTATAAACGTAATCATTCCAGTTTGGAAAAGAGTTAATCAATTGATCAAAACAACGGACTAGATATGTTCCTTTCAACGACAGAAATCACCTATTTATATATCATTGAGTATTAACAAGATTACAATTTATAGCACCAACATTCTGATTTCTGCACCATGGTTTAATCGTGTAACAAAGGAGTGGGTCATGAGATATAAAAATTCATCGATTTCCACAGGTTTATAGTCAAACACGACTCTCCCTTCCAAACCTCAAACTACTTTAAACCCTTGCTGGAATAGTGCATGGTTAAACATAAAAAAATATACATCTCACTTGTCTACACTGTGGGGACACATCGGATTCAGATTCGCACTTTCACAGCCGCTTACTGACGCCATGAGATAACGACCTGACATGTCATTCCCCGTATTGAAGCCAACTTGTAATGAAAACAGACTACCACGTGTTCAATCTGCAGTACATCATACTGGAGACACATACTGGAGATACTCGCTCGATCGCTCCAATCCTCATCAACGACGCTATAGAACTCCCATTCACTCCGTTTCTGATACTCTGCTTGCCATGTTGTCATTATTGTACAGCCACGAAACGTTGATGTTCGTACTCTCCACGATAGTACAATGATAAAATACCTAGTATTCAATTTGCATTGTTGACAGCCAGACACTATACCATAACAATAGGGTACTCGATTTTCAGATTGATGCTGTGTATTTGAAAGCACCCCAACACTTTAAATGTGTTTTCCCTTTTTTTTTAATTTCTGGCAAACAGTCATTCATCAAGTAACTAATGAACAAGCCATTTTCTGTGTATTTTTATTCATTTTGTTTTGTCAAACTTTTTTTTCTATAAAATGACTTATCAAAAGCTAAAAGTTCATTGCAATAGTAATTATTTTGTGAAAAACCCATCCAATTCCAAGTCGAGATGAAAACAATAACCATTGTAAATGTACAGTGTCACAACTTACATGTACTTCTTCTTAATGAGCACTCTTATGAAACATATGGACGTAACTTTCTTTTTTGTAATATACATATCACAAACCATGAAATACGGAAAGAAAGAAAATCAAAGAGAACTTAATATATGCAATCTATAACGAACATATATGATATTCTCCTATGGTGTATTCGGTTTGATTAACTTCAGTTCTACATCTTCATTACACAAAACAAACAGGCGGAGAGTGAACATTATTTCAATATTCACATATCTTATAGATATGAAATTGTCTGACACCTGAAAAGGGTGTGATGATATTACATGTACATCGATGAATATATTGGACATGTTAGAACAACACAGTTGACAATATTTCATATCATGAAAAACTGTGCAGGAGCTGTTCGATTATCTGTAGTGTAACGGAACCACATCGTACAACACGCTTCAAATGTAGTGAAAACAACCGAGATGTTTAAATAGTAATTTATTACGTACTTAGTCTATTTACATGCATTATGTATTACAGGTATACAAAATTAAACCTCCTCTATTGTCATCCGGGACACGTATTCCTTATATAATATACATCCTTTTTCGGGATCAACGGCAGCTGATAACATTTCCTCCATTTCTTCCTGCTGGAACGGTTCTCCTGCCAAACAATACAACAACTACTGATTAAATCAGAGCTTACATCAATCGTATTCCAAGAATAAACATAATGCTTCATTGTCAATATGCGTTCGCATTGCAGATGATGAATAATTTAATTGGATACCAACAACAGGTAAATACTGCCGGCACCAAACGATCTAACCCATCACTTAGTCAGTCATGGAAACGTGGAATTTCATTTATCGGCACAGAACTTAACGTTTAAGAAAATTACGAAATCTATTGAATTATGGAACAAGTGCACTTTGCTATCTAGATTCTGACATTTCTTTCGATCACTTTAGATTTATCCCACTCGCCTCGTTGGTTTCAACTTCTAGGCATCACAGACGAGTCATAGAAGGACGAAACAGCTGTGTGATGCAGTTTAAATCATCGTTCGGTTCTACTGAGTCTAACCAGGTGTTATTCACTTGTGTTTCTTTTGTACAACTTTCACAACTTAAAACTGACACATCGTTTATGTTTTCTAAAAACTAGTCAGATTTACTATAGTGTAGTAATCATGATAAGTGTTCTTAAACATCTGTTGACACCCCGGTATGTAAGTATTGAAAATATACTACCTAGCAGTTTCAAAAATTACGCTCGAGAAAGCGTTGTCGGACTTAATATTCCAGAAATGAATAAGACTCTCCGATATCGTTGACAAGTATCAATATTACTCAATCAATTGGGATTCAGAACAGTTTTTCATAATATACTGTTTTCATTTGAGGATCCGATGTACAAAAGAACCCAAAAGGCAACACAAATGTTGAAATCGTTCACTTAGGGACGAAACGGACACCTGCACGTCATCATTTCAGTAAGTTTTACTGTCTTGGAATATCAATACACTTCTATCAATATTCTACAATCGTGAATGTCTCCTTTTCTTTTCATACATTACTTCGTTTGGTACATCAACGTAATAACTGAGAAATATGTAAAAGCAACACAAACATTGAAATAAAATTTGGCCATGCCGGAATTCCTTCTTCCTAGGCAAATAGGAAAAGTGCTGTGGGTCCAAATTTTATGAATATTCAATCAATAGCAATATTTTTTTAACAACCATTGGGATCATAAAGATAAGGACTAAGGAAACATAACCAAACAGCACAGTTAGACACCGAAGCCTCGCAATGCCGGGAAGAAGCTGTCAATAGTCAACAGGCTATCAACATTCAACAATTGGATGGATTTTGTTTTGTTTATTTGTTTTTTTTTTTTTTTTTTTTTTACGCCTGTTCAGTTCAGGTCGACTAGAAATGCATATGTAAGGACTTCAGAAAAACAACCAAATAATTTCTAGAAATGTCAAACCTTACAATATCGTATATTTGTATCAACAATAATCAACTAAACTCATCCCCGTATCTCTTTATGTTTTACCGTTTCGTTTAAATCATCATTGAAAATAATTGGCAGCCAAAAGGGCCCCACACTCACCGTCCTCTGACATGTACTTGGCTAATTCCTCCTGTGTAAGATGGCCCTTATTGTCGTGGTCCAACACTTGGAATGCTTTCAACAGTTGGTCTTCTGGTAGAGGCTTGTACCTGTAATAGTTCCAAGCGATTAAAGCACTGAACTTAGATCTAATTATCTGAAGAAAAAAAACCAAACTTGATTATACAATTCAATGCGTGACATCAGATTTTTGTCTTATTATTCCATTTACTCGGCTTCGGATGTATTTCTCACTATCCCTGCTCGCGTTTATAACTTGATTAACAAAATCGAATTTTCTCTAATACGGCGCACGGAAATCCAATTATGACACCAGTGTTGTAATGTTCTTCTGTTTAATGTGTACGAGGAAAGCAGTACTGTAAACTGAATAATCAGTAGTATTAATTGAGTTTGTTAAAAACTTCCCAGAAAATAAATTGAAGTTAAAGTGTTATTCATGATCTTTTCCCTGAATAATATTTTCTTAATCAATGAAACGAGTAGATTAGCTTTGCAAAAATTTCATTTTTATGAACTTTCATTCCTTGCTATAGTAAATCATATATATATTCTAAATGGATTTTAAATGAATTGTGGACCGTACCGTCTCTCCATTAATACTTTTGTCATCATAGGCAAAAACTTCTCAAAACGAATATATCCTGTTGGTTCCTCCTCTTCAATCTGTGGAAACATTTAATTTAATTATTTTGCATAAGACTGGCGACAAACTTTACTGTTTACATAAAGCATCAAGTGATATTTTAAAATTTCAAAAGACATTCATATATGAATGGCACCTTCATTTATACGGAATAATTAACAGATCTGCGTCATTCCACTGTTTGTGTTTCTGAGTACTTTTAGAGGTGCTCAGAGCCACATATCCAGGACAAATCTTGAAACTGAAATAGGCCTGAACAAATGTGAAAGTATGTTGATTTAAGTGCAATAACTGATTAGTCAAATTATAGAACTTAAAATTTAAGTATTGCATTTAATTCGAACAAGTTCCTGATATGATTTACCATATCATTTGTGACTCAAATGATTTAGAGGAAGGAACAGGACAAAAAAGCAACACAACGTTTCTTCAAAGACGGAAACAGTGTGTAATTTAACCTTCTATTTGCATTTGGTATGTGTGCACTGTCACTGGAACTGGTTCACTTACTATGACCTACATTATGACCTTTCACCTACATCAGAGAAAACGTTTGTTTTTGCTCTATCTTTTGTATTGGAACTTTATACTTGGGAAATGGGTCAGATAGTTTAGGTAGTGTGACCTGTAATAAAAGTAGGTCACTCTTACCTCTGTTTTCACCTTTGACCTCCATCAAAAAACTAATTTGTCTATTCCATACACTACATTTACTTGAGACAGCTTTTTCATACTTGGGGCATGGGCTGACTTAGGAGAAGATAAGCGTCATGAACCTAAAGTAAGCCAATTTCACCTACATTTTGACCTTTGACCTATACATCAATAAAAAGTTTGGAACTCAACATGAAGATTATCAAATTCGTTCACATTTATTCCATGAATTGTAATTGAGTAATGAAACACAGTGAAATATGGGATTTAATGGTAAAAATGGGCCCACTTACTGGTAAACATCCTGCAGAGTTGTTTTGTAATAGTAGCACCAACACTATTCCTAACTGAACACATTTGTTTTGTCAAACATCCAGTGTCTAGAATTAGTCAAATTCATTATCTGTGCATTCCTTGAATTTAATTTCCCATTCTGTGGGGGACTGTAATTTGTCAATTACTTGCCTTGTTCTTTAATGACTGAGCAGGCATTCAGATAATTAGTGTTTGGCAAGAATATCAGGTATAGGTGGTGCAATTCTATCAAATATTGCTCAGTGTATTGTACACAACTGTAACAATTCATCACCAAGCTATTAGTGTAGGTAAGTATAAACACTTACCTCTGCAAGCATATCATGGAGCTCGGTCTCACTTGGGCAACAGCCTAATGAACGAATGATTGTACCCACTTCCCTAAATACAATAAAATAAAGGTGATTAATCAGATGAAATAGTCGCATATCCATTACTTTTTCATGATCAGATATGTCATATCCATTGTTATTTCATTATCAGATATATCATATCCATTACTTTTTCATTATCAGATATGTCATATCCATTATTATTTCATTATCAAAAATCATAACCATTGATACAATACAGATATTATAAACCTTCATTATCAGATATATCATATCAAAAAAATTATTCTCAGGCATTGTTCATTAACTTTTCATATAAAAAACCACATTATTTGTTTGATATACTTGAAGAATACAAATAATTACTATAATGATGTTTACTTTGAAATCATGTTTATAACAATTTTTTGTATGTCTCATACTAATACATATTTTCAAGGAGACGACTGATTGCATATACTTAAAATTTCAAACCCCAGAAAAATATTTTGACAAACTTATGCCTGAATCAAGTACACTAAAACTTGAAATGAAAATCAAGAATTTCTCTTCTTGATCAAGAGGTCTGTCAGAAGCATCTAAGTAACCAGGAATTAATTAAAATAAAACACTTTCACAAAAATATTTAAAATTAAAATTTACGTTCTTAGGCATGCTTTACATGCATTAAGAACATGTTTTGTGTATACGCAAGAATGCATTTAATTGCAATTCTTTTAAATAGAATAAGATTTTAATTTGTGAGATGAGATTGGTCAATATCTGTTTGTTAAAAAGATCATTAAATAACAAATCATTCTTTACTGACAAATATATTAGCAATTTGTGGGAGAAGGGGAGTAACTCAGATGGATTATTTGCGAACATTGAAATTGCTCCAAAATTAAGTTATATTGAATATCCTATACAACAATTTTTGTGTTATTATTCTCATAAAAAGAGATTTCCGAGCAAAAAAGGTCACACATTCGTAGAAAATTTATATAGTTATTTGCATAAGCCCCTCAATCATCTTTTTTTCATTTTTTTTTCTTTTTAGTAGATTAGGAGATCAGCTGAAACTATATATAAGATTTTCATCAAATTACCTGACATCTACTGTTTTGTTATTTTCATTGTCAAAAATGTCAAATGCATCTGTTATCCTTTTCTGGATATCAGCCAACAAAGAGTCTGGAAGTAGAAATGGGAGAATATTGTTTATATATATATAGCTACAATAAGTTGATCTCTACATTTTTACATGCCTAACTACACAATAAAAGATTAATGCATGACCAAGTCTTAAAGTGAAATTTCAATACTTAGTGGATCTTATTTTAAACGAGCACATCAATATAGGGAAAAACAATAAATTAAGAAATATTTACTTCTGCAAACAAAACCCTGCAGAAGTATTTGATTTAGCTATTCATGGTACCATAAAATCTGAAGGACTCTGACTATTTTTGCATACACATAATTCTTCTTTTTGTCAATGTCGCTGTCAATCAAAGGAAAGAAAATCTTGGATAGGTAGATATCATCAAACTGGCTACCAAGTGAGTGCTAACAGTGACACAGATTTGCATTTGCAGGTAATCAAACTCTTAATAAAAATTCATTTTGAAAAAATTAAAATCAAATTGAATTTTGATTTATTTTAGGTAGGTCTTCATGTTTATTTTTCTTTTTAATAAATCTGTATTTATATAGTAAATAAAGCATGCATAGGTTTAGTTATATGGTAATGTAATTCCTCAAATTACATTGTAGAAATAGCATTACGATTACAACTGGTTGCAATGTAATTAATTAAATTACAAAATATGTTTACAAAAATGACATTACCATATGTGTAAAGTAATTAATTCAATTACAAATTACATTGTGAAAAATAGCATTAGCATTACCATTACAACTAGTTGCCATGTAATTAATTAATTTACAATTTACATTGTATAAATGACATCACTGTTACAACTATAAATAATGTAATTAATTGAATTACAAATTATTTTGTGACAATGGCAATACCATAACAAATATGTAGAATGTAATGAATCAAATTACCATTACATTACATTAGTAGTGTATACAACTTTATAAACATGATAGAAAATAATCAATAGTTGCATGTTATGTAATCATAAAAGGTACAACTAAGAACAATATGTTTAAAAACATTCAATATAAATCTAATTATACTCTTTTAAAAAAAAATTCTATTTTCTCAATTTCATAAATCATATAGCAAAAGAATCAAATTTCAGAACTAATATTTTTACTTTGAGTTGTCAAGTATACTGTCAACAGAGCAAATATGTGTAAATATCTTCCATGGACACTAGTGATAACCAACATAGTTATTATGATTCATGGTGGCCAATATCAAAGTGTGCCAATGTGTAGGCCATGATATTTAAAACCAATATGAAAGCTAGTGGCTATGCTTAAAGCCTTTTGAATTTTTTTGTAAATTATCATTAAACATAACTAAAAAAAATCTTAAAAGTTATGCAAATAAACTTCTGTTACTGTTATTTATTGTGTATAGGTTTTTCAAAACTTCTGAATCACTTTTATATGTACCATTTGATCTACCAGATAATGACTGACTTAAACAGGTTAAGGTTTTGTCATTTATGGTTGGCAGCGACAAGAAATGGAGAGAAGGAAAATAATGTGTTTGCTGATGAAATTCCAATAATTGAAGGTCCTGGGAAAAAAGGATTCTTTCCTCACAGACCTTATCCAACAGATAGTGCGGACATTGTTTATGAGTGTCTTGAAGGTCTTGTAGTGGGAACCAGATGTTTGAGGTTGATGGCAACTTTGCTTTGACATATTTTATATTACATGGTCAGCCATGTGTCTTTTCTGCAATCAGCAAGGCTGAGCCATTTAAGATAGTCTAATATGTTTTCAATTCATAAGGTGTTATAAGGAAGCCTTGGGAGACCCTGATCTTACTGGGACAGTGTTTTTTCCTCTTCAACTATTATCACTGATTGATTGCTTTTACTCAGGAAGTTTTCAATCCAGGTGTTTACTTTCCCATAAGTCAATGGATTAAAAGTTGGTGGTTAACCATATCAAATGCCTTACTGACGCCCATGATAAGAACACCAGTTTGCTTCTCCAGTTCTATGTTATTTGTGATGTCATCAATAAACTCAATTTGCTGACTCTCATGTGACCTGAAGCCGTGCTGAAGGTGGGAAAGGATCTGATGAGTATCAGCATGTCTCACGATGTTACTAACAATAATATGCTCTAATAGTTTGCAACAGAACCATGTCATGGATATTGGACAGTAATTTTCTGGACTATAGTTTAATCCTTTCCTATACACAGGGGTGATATATATCTGTAGTCTTCCAGTCACATAAAATGTGACTGGTATCCAGGAATCGTTGGAACATGAGACGAAGAAGTGGTGTTATTTCTGGAACTAACTCCTGCTTTAGGCTTGATGAAATCAGGTCCTACAGCTTAGTTTATGTCTAGTTTAAGGAAAAGTTTTTAAATTACTTTGTTTTTATGTAGATATTAGGAATTTCGGGGTAATTACCCTATTTAGGATAATGTAATCTACAGTAATAGAAATGTATAAACACAAATGACAAAAATCTTGCATCACTACTGTACAATTGTACATTTGCACTATATACTCGCAACACAATAGAAATTAAGTGCATTTCTCAGGGGAAAGCATATACATTAGACGTTCTGCAGTCTCAAACTGTGTTAACATGGGGATATCCTCTTTGACGCCGTGATAGAAATTGGATAAGAATAAACTGACCAGGTAAATGTAAGTCATATAACCATTACTGAAAAATTGACCATGTATTTGTGAACTTGTATTGCAGCGGATGGTATGTACTCAAGCCATCATTTAACGTGTATTTGATTCTGGATGTCAATCAAAGTAAACGTATGATATTATACACATTCAAAACGTTAACAAATCCATATACAGTAAACAAACATTGTCTTACACAGCTAAATTGTTTACCTGTATTCTCTTTCTGTTCGTCGGCTCCGGCCATGTTGTTTACTTCGGTTGCCAGATAAAAACGGTTGATCAATATTACAAAATAAGACGTATACAAAAGATACATTAAACACAATTATAGTAACACACGTATGCATATAATATCATTAACATATTACAATTGTTTTGTAAAGAAAGAAAGGAGAAATCATGAAACGGATTATAGTACCTTTATTTTCCTTTTTATATTGATAAATTTTCCACATAATAAACATTGCTAAATATATATCAACCAACATGGCCGCGTCCACATGAAACGTTTACAAGTATAATTCGTTAATCTTGTTTACAACGATGTCAGGCTTAAAAGCACTTCTGATTGATGCCAAAGTTGACGAACTGCAAGTTGTTGAAACAGAGAATAATACAAAAAGTTTGTATTTCACAGGAATAGGAGCAAATGATAAGTGGAAAATATGTTCCACAAATGGAACGGATGTATGGAAAGTGGAGCTTGATGCTGACGAGCTCGAATCCTATAAGGATGCAGCAGAAGTCAGTACGATAGAAGCGTTTTTGTCCAAATTCAGGTAAAGTTCAGTTTAATTTTACAAAATCCCATACACTTGTTAAGTTATTTCTATATTTCAGGTACTCGTATCAAATGGAATATACATGTACCGATTAAATGCCTTTTGGAATTTCTCAATATAAGTACGGGTGACTGTGTCAGGCAGCCATAGACTCATATATTTTTATGTACAACTACCTGATTTTGTCTTACTTTTGCTGCTACTAAAGTTTATATGAGCACTATATATCTTAGAACACGTTATGAAGCACAACATGAATTAAAATGTATTTTAAATGCCCAACATTTAATGATTAAAAAAAAAGAGAGAAAAATACTTACATACATACAAACATACATCTCATCAACCTTTAAGTCTACATGTAAATGGGAAGATATATGTGTGATAGGAGATATATATAAATGTGCTTGTTTTGACATCTCAGGGGAGGTAACTGTGCTTCTTAGGATAACAATTTTTATTGACTTGCATTGTTTCTTTATAATATTAGATTATACCTGAGCTACTTACATTTATCAATCCTCCCAATTTCTTTGTGTGTCTCCCTCATTTTCAGTCTCAATTGTTCCTGTTGGATATTTGCATAAATCAGTGAAATCATCGAAGATGAACAATATTACACCATATGGCTTAAGTTACTCAAAAATGTGTAGTGTTCTACCATAGATTAAGAACTGGCAATGGAATTAAAGTGAAAAGTTACACTTGTTTTGTAAAAATGTCACAAACATAAGGATATGTAAATGTTGAATATTCAGTTGAAAATTTAATGATTAGCTGCAAGTTTGGCTTCAAAGTCATTGAATAGCAAGATCAGAACACAGACTTAATTTACTCTGTAGATGGCTGACCTCTGCTGATTTCCTGAATTCATAAATCATTGTTTTTGCTAATGTGTACATCTAGCAAAGGTCATATCATCCTGACATTTAATAACGATGTGATCAGTAATTTGTTTTGTTTTATTTTTTTATTTTAGGAAAGGTTTTCTTGGGGGAGACATAACAACACTTGTTGGAGGAACAAAGATAACGCTTAATATAGGTAAAGGAAGTGACAAAATAGCAGTTGATGTTTTTGAGGCAAAAGCAGCAGAAAGGAAAACAGAATTACAGAATGTGTTGTTTCGATTAGCTGACAAAAATATGTCGCTCCAGGCAGATTTGGCTGCTGCGGAGAAGACAGTGGTGGCCTTAAAGGCCCAGAAAAATCAGGGAGCATCTGGATTTTCTTTCAATGATGTTGGTCCAAAGACTGCCAACCAGTCTAAAGCGAGACCAAAAACAGGAATGAGTGCTATCAACCCGAACAGTAAAAAGAGAAAAGCAGCCACTGGTGTTGTGTTTGATTAAGTATACACAGACAGAAAAGTTTTATATTTTGAAATAATGTCAAATATTGCTATGTATATTTACAGTGTATCAATTCAAAATTGTTGTATGCCTGTCCAGTAAAGATTTCATTGTTGGAAGTAGGAATTTCAATATCTAAATTAATTCTTCTCATTTGTAAATCAGTCATATCTGTTTTTCATGAATTGAAGGAAAATTACTTTGAAATTACATATGAACGATATACCGATGTGTATTGTTTTAATTTCAATCACAACTTTTATTGGTTCATCAATTTGATATGGTTTACCAATATATATGATACTGGTATCCCTGTCTTACATTTGGTACTCGCTACCTGATGACAGATTCATATTCCTACGCATAGTTATTTACAACGGCAGCTAACTTGAAAGAAAAAAATGACCTTAGTTACTATGACTGCCGCTGACTTGATAACTCAATTTTATTTGATAGCGAAAATTTCATTTCCATCAAACAGTGATATTGTGTTCAAATAAAAAAAATACAAAATTTCTTCTATCCACTTATAGACAAAAATCCCACAAATAATTGTTTTGAATCGTATATTTGAATTCTAGTTTATCTAATACCAATCAGTTAAAAGAGATATATTAGCTTCAAACTGAATATAAATTATGTACATATCAGGGGAAATATGTTTTTAAACATGAAATATGGAAGCCTGGTATATATGGGATTTCAGACCCTGTATAACCCTGAAATTCAGTGTACTGTATAGATACTTGTACAAGAAGAACTGTGATCACTGGGACCTAAATGATTTTTCCCTTTTAAATTAAACAATATTATGTATAGTCATTTTTATGTTGTATTATCTATATAATTTGTATAAATTATGATGTGTGTACATATTGGTTTTGGATTTTGTTTTAAATGGCATACATTATGTCAGTTAGGCATTCCTATAAACATGTAGATTTACCTTTAAGACAGAAAATCATCTTCACAATTTGCAGGAATCCAGTCCACACAGAAACAAAATATCTTATCAGAAAATAGTTATCTTCAAAAGGAAAATTCTTACAAACAGAAAATCAAGCTTGGAATTTCAAATAAATATCATTTCCCCAATGGTGGGAGGACTCATTCTAATCACTATTTTATCTGTTTGTAAAGAAGAAGGTTTTTTTTAGTTCTCAAAACATCATTTCTGTTTTGATATGTTTAGATAGTTTTAGTTATATCCCATGAAATGGTAAAACATTATCATGATGCCACAACAAAATCTGTTCTTACACAATTAATTGTGTTATTTTGATTGGGTTTAACATCCTGGCAACTACCAAGGTTACATCGAGAGGGTCACAAAGACTGGAATGCAAATCTATTTAGGTCATTTCAATGTCCTCTCAGTAAGCACAGAAGAAATCCTCTGATTATATAGGGGGTCAATTTTATCATGCAGTTGTTTGTGGAATACAATAGATTTTATTCTTGGGCTCCCCTCAATTTAAGACATCAGAGAAACTCCAAACACCATCTCCCAATCACTGATTGACCCGAAAGATGCGCCCAACAATAAGTTGTCTCATTCGATAAATGACAACTTGGATTGCCAATTCAATGACTCGGTTTCGTTATTGTATTGCATCAGAAAATGATGCAAGTGTGTCAGTATCATGGTATTTTTTGGACAAATGTGTAATGTATCATATTTTGTGACACATTTCATCAAGTTTTCTTTTTCTCTTACATACACTTTGAAATGGAAAACACTGTAGATCTCTGCATTACACATGCTGTATATCTACCACTCAGAAATCGTAATAAAACTGACATGAGACTATGACAAGTGTTAGTGACGCGTTACGAAAGTCTATGATTTCTGCAAAATTGACAATGATGGCATTTCCTTACATAGCAAGTAATGGTTCATGTGATGACTTTGAAACACATCAACAAAATCTTGTGGTAATTTGTACAATGTAATATGAAAGTGGGAACAGGAGTGTCAGACTACAGATACTTTTTTATGTACATCAATAAATGTTTCACCACAGAAAGTAATGGACATTCCATTATATTTTTGATACTCTAATGCAGGGCTAGCTCCGGGGTAGAATTCAGATAAGCCAACCCTAGTATTATTGCAACAGTTCAATAAAAAATGTGTCCTACGTGTATGAGAGAGTTACAGTAAGTGTACATCACAAAATCTAATGCTGATTCAGAAAGTTTGTTTTTTTACCAAACTGAAAAAGGCAAATAATACAAAATCACCTATATAATAAAACCTTAAATCATATCTGCTACATGATACATAAGTATGTATAGCTGTGTCATCACATCAAATGCAGCTGCTATTAATCTACAATGAAAAAACATATGGGTGTCAATCATGAATTACATACAGTTTCATCACAATAAAAATTTTACTAACTGTACAAACACTGCTTGATTTACCATCATTCTGTATTACAACTTATAAGTATTTAAGTCTATTTGAGAAATGTTGAGTGTCACAAGCATGAGATGTCCATCACTATTTGGAGAAATTGAATACAACTCTAAACATCGCAGAATGTTTGATTATAGAAAGCTATCAACGTAAACCTGTATAAGATGGAGTGACTTTTAAACAAGTGGTACATTTTTTCACTATCTAGCAGTCTTTACCACTGTCATGTCTATATACATTATTGTAAAATCAATAAATAAGAGTCCATTACAATAAAACAAATAATTTGTTGTCTTTCATGCAGGCACAGTCACTGCACGATTTAAGTAGGTTAAAAGTTAAATGATATTTCATGGTCACGTTTCACTGAAAACGAGGCAGTATCCACATCAACTTCACCATTGTGGATGGACATTCTTATATGATTTTCAAAACGTCTGTGAACTAGTGTGCTCCTAAAGACTGTCTCGTTAAGGGTGTGATGACTGAAACCTCTGTAGCAGAGAATAGTGGAAACTGAGATGACAAGCGGTCGTTCAGCAGCTACAGCTAGCAGAAGTTTCCCTACACTAAATGGCCAACTTAGCCAAATCACTTATATTCCAAAAGCACTGACTGTTTAAGTCCTTAACTCTGTCACCTGTCTACACTCTATATTAGACCCTAAATCACACCTTTACATACCTGGCAAACACCTTGTTAATACTAGACAATGTCCAAGCACCCCGTTCTCCGTGAAAATAAGGACATCGACAGTAAAATGAAGGGCTGGGTTCACCTCGATGAAATCTATCGATATTGAAGACCATTGGCAAGGCTTGCAAATAATCGAACGGCGCCTTAACATAGATTCCAGAATGTACAAATAGGCTGTTGTCTTCCACAAAGACACCAACAAGACATGGACAATTGTCTGATTGAACAATATTCTCGAATCCCAACCACCCAGACCTAACATTTTTGTCTCCAAAATATCAATAACTACAATAAATGTGAATTCATTGACATTAAGATATCATTTAAGAGACAGAAAGTTTCGGTCTACCAACCACCTTGTGTGAAACACTTTTCTACCACATACCGAACAACTTCTAGCTCATCCTTTGTTCTTCCGCTGTTTAGGACGTCCTGAACATTTACAAGATATCTAACGCCATCAACTGCCGAACCAATAGCCAAAGCTATGCAGCGAATCCCTGTCAAACGTTGACACATCTCCTGTAAATGAATGATAACTCCCTTCCTGCACACTACCATTACAACACTAGTATAAACCCCTACCTACTATTTAACCTCTTGTCTGCAAACAATAGTAACAACTGAGACTGTCTGATGATGCAGCAGTCAGCTGCTTCATTCTTGATAAATATGCTGATGGTTCCAACTTACCTTCCACCTTCTCAAAATATAAAATATACAACCATATTCTGATGAACTGTCACATATGTAGATTAAGTGACAATACACACCAGTCACTAAGCTTACTGATTAATTTGTCCTCTATGACATGAGCTGGTGGCTGCTGAAACTCGTCAATGCTGGCGCGATGTCCTTATGATATGTGTTAGTCCATACAGGGATGATAACAAGGTAAATAGATATTTCATCAAGAATCTCGTATTGGTTACTGCTTTTATATTTTAAAGAACAATGAAACCATTTATAGTACAAAACTGTTCTAATCAGCTAAATTATTAATGAATGCATAATTCCTAAAAAGTTGCACACCTGGGCAATACATGGCTTGTTTAAGTGAGGAACCATCGTGTTTGCAAGCTCATGGGTGGATACAAAATGAACATTCTTTAGAGCAGCAGGAACCGCTGAGATGGCTGTGTCACACCTTTTGCATATCAACTGTCTGCGATATGTTTCCAATGCCGCGGAATGAGTGTTTTCATCCATAGATTTAAAAAAAAGATGAAAAATTAACAAATAATAAAGAACTTTATACCTAACACCGACTCCGTCCGAGCTACATTTTGAGTAAATGAGTAAAATTATGTTTAGGATAATGTATTATAATCAATCAAAATGGTGAAATTCCTGTGACATTTTTTGTCACAATTCAAAAAAAGTAAATGACGGTGAAATTCATTGTCTGTAAATGTACATGATGCTTTCAAATGTTTCACAAGACATTCCTTCTTCGTGACACTACGGTAAAAATTATTCTTAACTTCATATATAAGGACAGTAAGTAAGGTTGGTAGATTGGAGTTGAAAGGATCTATATTTCACATCCTCCACCCCTAATTTCTTCAGATTTTTTTTTCAAAATAAAAAATTGATAATAATGAGACTAAATTTTGTAAATTACATTTCAACAATTTCTCTCCTTGATCTACATCAGGCGTGACACTCGAGTCGTGTACTGATGCCAAAGGAGATCTCATCCAAGACATTGATTGAATTAATGTTTCAATGGAAATTGCTAAAGGAGAAGATGACACAGACTAAGGTATATGTATCAATACATTTATATACATACGTGTTAGTATACCATGTAACTAACACATTGATATTAGAATCATATTTCCTCTCCGCATATAAGTTTTTCTTCTGACAAAAATGTTTCCGGTGATTTCTCATTTCTAAGGCATTCTATACACATTTTCTTAAAACGTGAACGTGCGCTATTTTCTTGTATTGTAAATGAACGCTTAAGACTGGATTTATCAAACGAACCGTAACCTATGTATCTTCCTTACGAAAATATAGATCTTTATATTTAACTTCGGGTCATTAAAAAAATTTAGCGGACAAAGTGTCGAAAAAACAAATGACGACATCAAACGAATATGTATCTTCCTTACGAAAATATAGATCTTTATATTTAAAGAGATTGTGATTTTCTGTCACTTAGATATACAGTAGGACCTCTTTATCTCGAACTCGGCTGGACCACAGGAAAACTTCGAGATAACAGATATTTGATTTAAGTGAGCTCGATTGTTTTCTGTAAAGGTACGCAGGGACCGACGAAATGCTTCGAATAAGAAGGGGTCTTCGTGTTTTACGAATTCGAGATAGCGAGGTTCGACTGTAATTGACATCAACAATCACTTCATTCGATAAAAGTAATTCATTTTGGATCGTTTTCTCTCAATCGTTGCTTATTGATAGACCCGTCAATAAGACGATAAAACGTGTATGTTTACATGCGAGTATAGCTATAAGAGTTGAATGTTCGTTATATCCCTCTGAGCGTTTAAATGTTGACATTTAAATGTTGTTTGAAATTACTCACCTGTGCTTTAATAACAAATTAAAACAAGATACGATCTGAGCGGTAAAACATTGACCCATGTTTATATTTAGGAAATGCCTTAGAGATAAAGATTTACTTTCACAAAGGAGGTTATCATTTTTCATTACGACACACTGAATACTTCTAACTGTTTAATTAATATATTGTTAATGCTATTCTGAAGGTGACATGATAGGTAACGTTTTAAACAAAACGTTGCTTATGCTCAAACCAAGTGAAATGCATATATTACCATTAATATAGGACAGCTCGAAAGCTCTTATACATTTTGATATTATTCAAGTGAGGTAGAATATTATTAGAATAATACCGCATTACTACACATACAACCACAACTCGCTCACATCAGCATATACATTTATAGGAAATATGATATAGTTGATACATTAATGACTCATGAACGTCGTCACAAACACTGTAGCATTAGGTATATTGATAAAATGTTTATTTGTTCGATGTTGTATTATACTAACCATTTTCCGAGCAGTAAGTCTGCTACTGTTAACGAGTATATATGCAAATGATATTTGGGATTTATATATGCAGGAATTGTATTGTCTGTCCGTTTGTTTGTCTATTAGCTCTGAGAAAAACTTTGTCCTGTTAGAAGTTTTAACAATACTGTAATGATTTAGCTGACCATCATTCACACATTTTCTTACTTATTACCTAAACCTGTTGAGTCGGTTAGGTGTTGGACCTTCATGTTCATATATTTTTTACCAAAAATCACAAAATTTATGTTTAAAGAAAGTTCAAAACCTGTATGTTTTGATTGACATGAAAGTGCATCATTTTTGCACTAATACTGGTTACGCCCATCATAAATTCAATTTCGAGAAATTTATTACATGGTATTGCGTAATTGGCTTTGATGGAAACTCCAAGGTACCAAACTATTGAGAAATGTTAATTTTCAAGTTGTGTTTGATGGATATTGATAAAGGATAGCAAAAACATACAATATATCATCACTTTTAACATAGATTAAGATACAGTAGAGCAAAATTAAATTCTGTCTGTCTGTCTGTCAGTGATGGTACGGTCTGAAGTAGTGATACCTAGGGGACTACTGAGGAAAATCAAAGTAGGTCGCAATAAATGCCGAAATTATATTCTTTGTATTACCTGGTCCGATGATAGGATACGGTAAATTTTGTCACATTTCTTAACTTCTAAACAAGATAATAACACTAAAGTTTTACAGCTTGTTTATTGAGAAACAAAAGATGAACAAGCCCATAATTTATCTATACAGATTTAGGCAGTATTTTTTTTAAACATTTGATTCGTTAAAAGTCATTATAAATATCAGTCAGTGATTTATGTGAGCCTTGACAATAAAAGAGGATGATGTGCTACAACATCTGTTAAAACTGTGATTTGAAATCAAGCCAGTATATAATGATGTTTAACTGTAGGAAGGGGGTGATTTGAAGATAGTAAGGCGATACACAAGAAGACAAATGACGGAGAAGTTTACCCTTGCGACAAAAATTGGTACTTGTACCTTGATTTGCACTTCTAATGTTTTGTTGCATTTTGCATTGCACATTCTATTTTCTTACCCTTTCATTCATTTCATGACTCCTAGATCATCATAATGGACATAAGTTGCTATGTGTTTTGTTGGAATTAACTTGAATTAACACATATTTAAAATAACAACATTTTGTTTTGTTGGCTGAAATTGTGATAAGACCTTTTAGTACAAAGAAACGTATTATAGATACTACATTGAAGCCATTGACAGACCGATGTGTTGACCTCATCAATAGGAGAAATTACATGTTGAGTCTAAGATGTTCTAAAATTACTCACCTGTGTGGTAATGATGAAGTTAAACTAGATTACTATAAAATGTTAGAACGTCGACCTATATCAAGGACAAAGATTTGATATAAATAGTGTTTACCACAAATGAAGGACACTTTCTGCAGAACGTAAACACGGGATGACGTCAATGAGCCGCTTGGAAACTTTTTTTTATTACCTAACACGTTGATAATGTTATTCTGAAGGTGACATGCTGTGAAATACTATAAATCATTTTAAGATTACATTGCAAACAGAGGCCACTTATTTATTACAACATAACACACTTCCCATTGTCATGCCCGGACAGTTGGTAAGTTCCCATCCACTCTCAGACATATCTCATCATAATCAACTGGGTCGCGTATACCGATCATAAGCTAGTCAGAAGTGTCGCCACGATCCCACGTCGTCACACCTGACTGAGCACATTGCGATGACGTCAACCACAGTGGCCAGAGTTGCAAATGCGAGAATTGTTTTTGAGCTGTGAGATGGACGATTTCTAAAGGGCTGTCGTGAACAATTATTGTACTTCTGTTGTGGAAACGCTTGGCTTACTTATTACAATCACTAAAAGGTGGGTATGCATATGTAGTTTTATAAGATAAGTAGTTATATATTGAAAAATATTCTCCATAGGCATATAACATTTCGTGATTGTATCATGCTAATTGTGATACAGATATTTCCATACCGATGAAACTTTGACATCAAAATCGTGATAAGATCACAATCGTTCTTTAATTTTTAACATAGCAAAAATATTCGTACTTTCTATCAGGAGAATTGCGCTAATAATCCTCTGACAGCAAGTACACAATTTTAATAACGCAATTACATTAAAACACTTTTAATTATTCGTTTGAAACGTTTCATTCTATGCACATATTTAACTCGGAACCATCCGATTATATTGCACCTTTAAAAATTCATTTGAAAACAAATTTAACCTGCAACTGGTGCTGTCACCGTTTGCATACATCAGTTATATCTATGTTTACTTCTATAGGCATTGGCGTAAAACAGTTCAATTTTAGAACGTACCTTAATTTGCCAAAATTACCACCTGAATTGAATATCGTATTCAAGATGTGTTTAACCGGCCAAATAGGTGATTTTTATTATTGTGGTGAACAGGTTTACTTAGGTAAGGTACTACTATTGTAATTTGGAGCTATATTTTCGGAAGTTTTTTTGGCGTATATCATTTGACCCAGTTTAGGTTAATGTCAACATCAATTATACGCAGTTTCGACATAAAGTGAGTTTTCAATAAATATTGCAGGAGAGATGAACTCAATGTCTTATATGTCTTTTTCCCACTTTTTCCCCCTCGCTAAAACGTAGTTTATATTGAAATATAGGCATTTCCACAAGACACAAATCGGTGTTGTTTTATACTTATTTAATGAATGGAAATTAAGAAACAGTGAACTGATTGGTCAGGAGTCTGTATCTATATTTCCTGACCACAGGCAAATACATAATCATTTAGAAATCGAGTACATCTTTCTTCTGCCAAATACAAATGTCGGCGATATCAATGTATCGAATGGTTCTAATGTTTACAGGGCAGTTTATCAGACACACTGTACAGGTAACCACAACTGTCCGACTCCAACTTGTCAACCTATACATTGCTTCTCTGGCAATTAGTAGATATGAATTATTTACACTAAGATAATGTCATTTACACACACGATATGCCATAACGTATTTGTATAATGTAATAAACATACATAAAAATACTGCCCTGCTATCACGTAGTATACTGTGGGTATTTGTTACATGTGAACACTATCATAGCATTGGCGTTTTAGTCTACTCTCCAAAATTATCTAATGTAAAATTGTGTCTCTCCAAAAGTGTTAGCAAAGACGGTGAAGAACTTGAGACCTTATGAATGACAACTTTACCCGAATCTACCTGAAAATAAAGCCGATTAGCATACTGCAACGTTTTTTTTATCTGTGAAAGTTATTTGCGAGCATCCACCCGACGAGGGATGAAAACGAAAACAGCCTTTTAAACTTTTCCATACTAGACAGGCATTACGTACTGATAACGACATTTTCGTTGGGACTTCATATATTGTCTTGCTATCATGTACTGATATTATTCTCCGTTTTCTTTTATGTTGGTCATATTTTGCCATCATTTCATCGAGTTCGAAATTTAAATGTTCTTCTTGTCAAAGACATGACGATATGGCGACATTTTAAATGACCATATAGTGGCCACATCTTATTGTCCATGGACGCCAGTGTCACATTCTTTGATATCATAAGGGTTTCTCGGATAAATCAATATCAGCGTATGGAATATGTATATTTATAAAATATGGAAATTTATTAGTTATTTATGCCTAAAGGCATGGCAGGTTTCTCGAGTTAACTTTATTGTAGATTCAATTTATAAAATACAAACTATAGTCGATTGTTCTTTGTTTGATAATCTTTGTGAATTTCGATTATTTTTGAAAATATGACACTCTTGTTTCGATTCCACTTTCTTAATTAAACAAAAAAACCGCATGTATTTGTGATCGATAGATAATGTCTTTTTCATGCTAAAATTGTTTGTAATAATGCGTATCACGTCTTTGTCTATATGATTTATTATAGAGCTCTTCAGATAATTCTTGTAAGGTATGTGCATAATAAAGTTCATTATATAATTGTGTAAAATTATGCTCTGAACTTTGATAAAATTCGAAGGCGCTTGATATTTACCAGGTGGTTGCACTTCCATATTAATCTCTTAAAAGGTGCGTTATTCGATGTCGTTAATGAATGCAGCAGATTCTAGTTCAGCCAAGACACGATAACAACAAAAGAACACATTTCTTTGAATGTTTGCCTCAGAAAAAGTCAAATAATATTTGTATAATACGTTGATTATACTTGCAAACTGAAAAAACGACCCCAATCTATTATGGTAAATTATGATAAAGAGTATGAAGAGTTCGTCATCAGCTTGGCGTTTAGTAGGGGCGTTACATGTCATAGTCAGTTTCCGGGAGACCGTAACAGTTACACGTGACCCGCGACCTTGTGACGCACGTGACGGCATTGATGAACAGTGTTTACATCCCAAGTTCGGGCTGTACTTGATAAATAACATATTGGTGTATTCATTTGATATCCAAGATTTCTTGTTTCTGCCTGTGCCTTGCGTGTCTCTTTCACCAAAATATTACTTTCGTAATCTAAAATCTTTTTAGCAATATTTATCATGAGATACTTTATCTTAAACAATCTATGTTTAGTATATAAATGACATGTAATTAATCACCACCGTGTCAATACATCTTTTAATTCAGTGCCGTATAAAGCACTAAAAAAGGAAAGTTGATGGATGTTTATTAGATAACTACTTGAACAATTAGTCATAAAATAAATTCGTTTATCACTATTGGTTTGTAAGCGAATTTTCTTTTACACAAGCATTTTATTAAGACCAGTGTAAATAATATAAAGGTGCATATTCAATCATTAATTCTATTATGTAAGGATAATATGCAAGTGCATTAATCACATTTTGCGGTTTTTAATCTATAAGTAAGGCAAACATCTTTTCGATCAGGAATAAGATCAATTATATCCTTCATCACATCATGTAATTGATTGTTTTATCTTTGTTAAATCATTTTAAATTTGAAAAATTAGAAGCGATGTTGACAATTGACATTTTCGAAACAATAAATCAAAGTTCTGTAATGATATCCCAATCACATATATATTTGTACTCATACTTGTCTATAAAGCTGTCAGTAATGACATTGACGACCGTTTTGTTTCTATACAGAAACAATAGCTCCTCTGTATATCTAGGATGTAAACATATAACACCAGGCCCCGCTTATTCAAAGCCCAGTGGTTTGTAAGACTGTTTTCATAGAAATCAAAACAAAGATGAAATAATTCTTTATCGTTTAATTTCCTGCAGATCTATTGGGACATGTGAAATTGATATACATGTACATGTATGTCGAGTGATAATTTTGTATATAACTCTCCTAACGCTCTCGTTTTTTCACTAACCACTGGATAACTTCAACATACTATGGTATCAATACTATTTTTATTTATACACTATATACACCAGTAAATGCATGTACCTATGCTATTTCATTTTAGCAAACCACTAATAATGATGGTCAGAACGACGAATTTTCTAAATAAATGTCAGAAGCGAGCTACCTAAAATTTGTAATAGCTTTGTCCACTGTATCCAACAACGTATGAACAATCATGTATCGCAATTGATATCGAACATTTTACACACAATAAGTAATTAATTTTAGCGGTAGCTTAGTTACTAGTAGAGTGACATAATTAAACAGTAAAAATGCAGAACTTTCTTCTAGCATCTCTACTAATTGCAGTTACTAAACAAATTAAAATATCTTCATGTGGGAATCTTCGTTTCGATGGAGACTCCATTGATGATTAAGCGCAAAGCTTTTTGTCGTACCAATGACAAAATGATTGCATTGTGTTTTTATCTATGACTAAATTTGTAAGGAAAGTGCTATTTACTTGTGTGGTTTTCGCACAGTCCGTCAACCAATTTCATCATGGTTCCTAAAGAGTAACTTGTGTAAACTAGAAACTACAAATCACAAAAGGAAAAAATATCTGACGAAAAAGATCTGACGAAGTCAGACTACCGTAGGGTTAGGGAGTCAATCAAATGTCGATAGTGTTACTAAATTACATCACTACCTAGTGTAATGTTAACGACGGTTGAAGGTCGGTGGTGTTGACAGTCTAACTCCCGAGGCGATGATCTGACACCGCGGAGTGTTCAAGACACACAAGTCTATCCTGTGGTATAAATGTAACTGGAGAAAATATGGTGCAATATATAAACTACCTGTGATGATATATATCAATATATATATATATAAATCCTGTGATTAATAAGTTTTAATCAATATAGTTTAACAATCCTGTAAACATATATTATGATACCTTATATCTACTAAATATTAATCAATCGAATAAATTCTTAGATATGTATATGTCTTGCCGAAATACAATTTGGCAGTTGCCATATTTAATCATGAAATATCCACATCAAGCGTGATTTTGTACTGAAACAAATGACTACATATTGTCACGATTTTGTACGACGATAACCTTCCTGTGATTGTAAAAGATAAATGTAATTTATATGAGACAGATAAGAACAATAGCATAAAGCAACAACTCCTTGTAACGTGATAATGTCTGACATATTTTACCATACATCACTGTCTACCTGCTAGCTAAAGACAACCAAGTTTTACATCAAGAAACCAATTAAAGACGTGAAGTAAATAGCAATTAGCTCAATTAGTATTACTTACGTAGCGGGACTGACGCTATACAAACGAGATTTGTTTATACCTCGGGGTCTTGGTAATGAACCTGCGAGTCCGCTTAAGAGCACGGTGACAAGAAGGGCATGTTACTGTATCATTGATTTATTCAAATTACATGTCAATAACTTTTTTTGTTCCCTAAGGTCATTGTTTATCTTGATAAACACTTCAAAATTAATTAGATACCTAATTTGCAATAGACTATACCATAAAATCGGTATATCTTACATGAAGCTAGACTGGTTCGTTTTTTCTGTCACAATCTATTAAGTGAACACCACTTTAACACTACAGGTACAAGTATTAGGAAGCAATATCACTTACCAAGTCGATATAACAGTATAAATATACACTTGTGTATCTACGTTTATATCTAGCTGCAGGGATCGCTAAGGTTTGTGCGAGTGGTTTACCTTCTCTCCTAATCATTACCTCATAATATCCCTGGTCTTTACCAAGACAGACGGTCAATGATACACTGACAAGGTAAAACATTATTGTAGATCTGGTGAACCCCGGTCAGTGATACATTGAAAAGGTAAGACATTGTTGTAGATCTGGTGAACCCTACTTAGTGATACATGTACCTCTGTTACCCTTTTTAGGGTCAAAACAACAACAGGTTTATTTTTACTAATATATATTGTATAAACAAATGCGGTTTTGCTTCAGGCTTCGGGCATTCAGAGGTGACGGAAGAAGTTTTTATTTTGATTTCATTTATTGATATGTAATACCCACATCGTCAATATAAAACCAGTGTCCTTGTTTAGCATATTCAGTTCAATTTCCAATGCTTACAGATACTGCAACATTAAATAATGGCTACTACGACTAGTACGCCAGTCCGCCGCCGAAGTAGTGACGGATTAATGGATACTGCGGACAACTTGGTGGACAGACTAGACGAACTGGCAGACATACTCACGTCTGTAGAGGATGAGTACGTGAAGGTACGTACTCCACAGGTAAATATCGTTTATATGTATCTATACTTAGTCATAACTAACTTCCAATAAATCATTGCATCATAGTTTAGCTCTAGTTATAGTCATATGTAGTACATGCGTAGAGGGTAATGTTCTGCTATATCTAAAAATAAAATTCCGCGTTAAACGTTCCCGATTATCATTGCCAGTTGTATGCTTCGATATAGAAATTCAAAATATCATTGGTAGGATGTGCACTTTATATAGCAACGACACATATCAATCTAACATCTGTCTCTCCGAATGAACACTATTTGACAACACATCCTCCTAGTATTGCAACCAGCCTTTTTCGACAATAGCAATTTGCATCTAGCTTCGTTAGCATCGGGATTTTCCTTATTTAGGCTATCTTCATTTAATCATTAGATTTATGTTTATATCGCTTGATGGGAATGGGATTTGAACTCCAATACATTGTAAACGAGCTTAAACTTCCGGTGTGTTATCGGTTCCCTAGATAGGTTTTATGTGACCACTAAGATACACATGCTTTCATCAACTACTTTACTTTTCATTGAAACTAAATAAAATTAGTAAGGAAATAATTGTATATTTTTTCTCAATTCATGAAATGTATCACCAAAGACTATTATAGTTACACATATCTTTGGAATTCCAATTTGTCCATTCACTAAAGATCAGTTACCAAAATTAGTGAGCAGGAAATGCGTGTCAATGATTGTACAAAAAACACCACAGAAGTGATTAGCAACTTTCACGATTGGATACATCAAAGCAAAAAAAAAAGAGAGAAAAAACGAAGTAAACTGTAATGTAGAACTGTTTTGTCCTTTTAGTATCCGTTACAATTTTATGTCAACAATTATTGTTTTCATTTTAACTTCAGATCTGATAAATAGTGTTGTTGAATAATTTTTTTTTATGTTTTATCGAAGCTTTATTTCAATATTAATGTTTAACATGAGTTTTACTACACACATGCTGATATTTCTTTCTGTTCTTTTGAATGGTAATGACGTATTCGTGTAACACTTTATCTATTTCGATCTGTGTTGTTTTCTGTGTATCTGATGTGTTTATGCTTATTCTCGTAAGGACTTGTACGTCTGGGACACTGCCTGGGCGTAACAAGACAATAAATACATTATTCAGATAACGTGTGATATTGCTATTCAGATTTTTCCGCGCGGATCAAATTTGGTCTTTTTTGAAATACTAGTCATTTAGTGGAAATTTGATTTCGTGGATAGACTGTCCAATAATATAACATTTTATGTTGTATTTATGTTATATTCAATAGAATATTCATATGTACTTATGGGGCTGCTGCACTTCCCCGTCTAGATTATGACTTTTTCTTTATATAATTTTGAATTTTCCTCGGTAGTCTCCGAGATATCAAAATTTAGGCCCTTGGTATCATTGAATAAGTCCTAGAAGGACGAAAAAGCGGTATGATGCAGTTTGATTCTTTGTTTGACTCTACTGTAACTAACCCTAAATTTCTATTAAAATGTGTTCTTTACGATGGAATTAACGAAGATTAAAAACAAAAACGTCAGTCCTACTTATTTTACTTTTTTTCATTATGCGTCCATAATCTGAATTGTGTTTGATATGACAATCGTCCGAGGTCCATGAAATAAACAATTAAAGACAAGAGTATTACTTATAACTTTTGATCACTGCATGTCACCTTCCAACCTCTTCTTTGTAATCCACCTGTATAAATTAGCACAGTAATGAATAACTATAAATGAGCTGTCTGATGCATCCAAAATACAATAAAGGAAATGATTTATAAATATTCATAGACAAATCTCCAAGTATAATTTTAACATCTACTGTGTTTTCATTTGTGTATAGTAATGCATAATGGTTCAACCTTGAAATTGTCTTGTATATGGCGTGTTTTGATTGCTCAAATGTTCGTGGTTTATGCAAAAACATGAAGTAAATAAGGTGTGTTTTTACGGAAGTTATGAAACAGATTATTTTAATTCTTTTCTTATTTGATTTCATCATCGATGATCCTGAAAATTAGAAACCTTCGAAAATAACAAATTTTACGGTATCTAATTCAAGTGTAAAGATTAAAAATCATGTTTGTTTACAAAGCCGTCAGCCTTATCAGAAATGGTTCTGATATTGTTCTTTATCAGATGGAAGACGATGAATTCGACAGACGACAAATCAACAAAACTCCTCCAAATCCTTATGCCAGACCAAACAATAGCTTCAAGCGTCTAAAAGAAGGACTAGAGTCAGCACGTGCCCTCATCGCGTGCTTGAAGCGGGAAAAATGGCGTTTGAGCAGACGTAAACAAAGTGTAGAATTGAGGATGGGAGAACTGGAAGATTATAAATCTCATCTGAAACAAGACATGGTAAACATTAGTTAGTGGGAAAGTTGTCATAATCCTTCGTCGTTGGTAGGGGTAAGACATATAGCAAATATTTTCGATTTTCATTGTGATCTCAGCAGGAAATATTCTGTTTCCTTTTTGTGAAATGAATTTCGATGGGCTCGCTACTCGTTGTCAATATTGTTGTAATAAATTCATATTGAAAACATCATCACTTCCATTGCCCTTAACTGACATGGCGGATATCTTTGATGAAAATGAAATCGTATACCCCCTAAATTCATGGTCTCTTTCTACAGAATAGACTAGGTTACTTAACAGGCAATGGATATATTTGTGTGACGTATCGATGATTACAGCATCACCGTGGTGAATGTATAGTCATCGGAATGCCATATATATAGAGAATACATGGTCAATGTCTTAAAATATAAGCTGTATTTTGGCGAGGGTGAAAAAAAGACCAAGGTGGCGAGCCTCTGGCCAGCCACTTTTGTCTTTCTGTCTCAGTAGAATACAGTTCCAAACTTCAACGAATATGACATCGATTTTATGAATTTTATGAAATAAACTTGTCCATTACAACATACAAAGTCACTTATTTCAAAAGCTATTTATATTGTTAAACGTAATTTCAGTAAATTCAGGAATTAATTCCGTCGAATTCCGGCACGTACTAAAGTACAACTATTTTCCGTCACTGCCGAATACAGCAAATGGATATGTGACAATGGCCCTGCGAGTTGCAGGATAACAACCTCTTCCTAGTGATGAAAGGTCTACGATTCTATAAATTCTTACAGAACATTTCATAGCATTGCATTATCTCTTTGTACTTTTTAAGAGTCTGCGTGTAATTTTACATTTACTCAATTTATACCTTTAATTCTATAGAAATTGCTATTGTTTTAGTATTATTGATATTTCAAAATCCTACGACAAGTAATTTGACTCTTTATTGTTATCGTAATTATTTGTAATTTCAGTCTTCTTTAAATGAAACCGTGGACATATTGAGCATGCGCGTGGTCGACTTGGAGAACGATCTGTGTGAAGCCCAAGAACGTCAAGAAAGTCTCGAATATGAGAACGAACAGTTGTCTGCAAGACTGAATGTTGCTGAATTTAACTGTAGAGGTATGTGTGGTTATTACATAGAAAACATAGAAACTTTGGAAATGCGAAAATTGATATGCAGCACTATTTTAATGCTTGGGATATCTCTGTTTCTGTTGTCTTCGTCTTAGCTGAGCTTTCTATCATCATATTTCCATGAGGAACACAGATTAGCGAATATTTGTTGTTACCGTTAGAGATGTAAAATCCAAGACGAATCAATCGTCATGATCTTCCATATACACAGTCAGCACCAACAAAATATTGCATGGTTTATCAAGTAGTCCGAATTATGACGAAGACTTTTTATATCGATTTCGAATTGATTTCAGACCAACATAAAAGGTCGATAAGACGCGAGACTAATTCGGACTCGGTTACCTTGGAGCATATATATATATATATATATATGTATGTATAAGTCTGAAGGGAGTTTTTGTAAAGTTGAAATACGATTTAATCATTTTATATCAGTAATCTATATAAATGTCCTTAATTCTTACCAAATATCAACATTGGCTATCAAAATCAAATATCAATTTTGATTATCAGTATCAAATATCAATAGTCCTAGGACTATTTCCATATTATCTCCAGTATAAATCGGTATGGAAGGTCATGTGATAATATCAATCAAATCTTCGTGCATAAAATAATATTATGAACATTACCGTAATAGAACACAGCACATAGTCTAGCGTTATACCTAAACTAACAAAGTTCGCGAAAACAGATGCGAAATAAAATTATGCTTCTTATATCAATGAGATGGTAATGTTTAAACCAAGATTGTACATTGTATGTTGATTTTATTTGAAACAGACTTCGAATCCCACAAGAATGATCTTCAGGAGGAACTAGAAAACGTACGAATGCTGAGGAGTGACTCTTGTTTGCGGCAGGAGAACGAAGAGATTCGATCTGAGATGGAAATTCTTCAGGAAGAGAACCATCGACTCAAAGAAATGATCCGACTACTTGAAGAGGAGGCAAAACCCCAGAGCCAAGATGGCGGCACCTTCATGGGACCAACAGAGAAAACACCCGAACAGAAAGAGATTACAAAAGAAATGGAACAGCTAAATATCGACACCGCCACCCTAGTTTAGCTTCAAGTAGAACAGCTTCACAGTGTATTGTCAGTACAACTGACATTATGAATTCAAAGATAGCGAATTGGGTTTTCTGGGAGGGTCCCATATATATCTGCCAGGGTTTGATCGAGAGGTGGAGGACTGTTAGGCTCAGCTACAATCCTGTTATGATATGGTATTCAAGAGATGTTGGGAATTGTCGGGCATGAAACAATGAGTGTTTGCCCATAATGAAAGGAACATCTTTTACTGTAATATTCTGCGACACATTACGAATGTATTGATGTTAAAAAGCCACTGCGAGTTCAATTGCAATTAAGCATCATTGTTCACGTCGTATTTCATAAAGTAATGCTTAATATTAAAGATGTTGAATTATTTTCCTATCGATGTCAACTTATTGTTAGCAATTGTCTCATTACTGTAAAGAAAGGTATTGTACACACACACACCCTCCAAACGACCAAAACCAATTCCGGATGGTCTACGATCATCGCTGTTTTAACATGTGACACTAACAACTGGCCTTCATTTGAAGATCTCTATGTTAATGCCAAATTATATCGGGTGTCCATTTTTCTGTTTTTGTATTGTGTTTGTTCTGATGAAATAAAAAAAAATATTCACATTCGTAGAAAAATGTTTTCGTGCTCTTCTACCTCCGAAATACTTTAAACGATACTTTTATGAATGGCATGTAGCTTTTTCAGCATAGAATGAAAGTTATAAGTTGGTGTGATGCGTTTTTCTTTCTTTGATATGTATTTTGGTGAGATCTTATGTCTTTCTTTCCCCTTTGAGAATGTTGTTTTGAATGTAAGTGCATTTTAAAGGCATTTTTCGCAAAATGATGATGACGAACACTATGAAATATCACATATTATTAACAATATTGAAAAAAGATCATGTTTTTAGAGTGAAAAAGCTCTAAAATACACCAAGAATACTACCGAAGTTCAGCAACACGCCATGGGAAAACGAGCACACTGACCTATCGTTTTCTTTTCATTTTCGATATTTCTATATTCTTCCCTTTAAAATGAGATATGGCTTTCAAAATGTTAGTAATCAGAAAATTTGGACTTTTCAAAATAGTATATCCTTATTCAAAAGAAAAAAGGGATTTTAAGCCTATGAAAGCCAAGAAATGGTGTCACATATTTGTTTTCAAACCCCATCAGCTGAAATCAATATGTCGCTCCTGCAATGCATATCATTGGCAGACAAGACATTGGGTAGGCTATAGTTTATGCCGTCAGACATATAAGTTTACATAGCAGTCAGTCAAAGTAAAGTGCGTTGGGACTAGTACCATTGGTACTACGGTTACTTTATGATATGGAATTTGCCTGTCTGAAGCACACATAGGCCTATTGGTCTACCACGCCGCGGCAAGTAACGCAATTTACAAGGTCAGTCAGTTAATCAGTAGGCGAACTTTGAGCATGTGACAACAATACAACGCGACTAAACATACATCAAGGTAGAATCAGTAAATAAAGGGAAATAACTCTGGTTGATCTTAATGGTATTTTTTTCCCTTGCATAATAGCCTGTAAGTATTCTACTAATTGAACACGAGATCACAGAGGGATCTTGGCAACGAGCATTTTTACTATTTTAATTGTCTCTTAGCATGGAAAAATAAAGGCCTGCACAATTTGAATCAGACCCATATTATACTGTGATAAACTATATCCACTGTAAGATAAGGCCTAACCCGAGTTCATAAATGAATGTGAAATCTCAGAAATTTACTTCACATGAAATGGCCATGTAGTTTCCCCGCCCCCCCCCCCCCCCCCTTTCAGCCCTTATCTCAAGAAGAGGCCTATGAAATTAAAAACCAGTTTGGCACTGAACTTAACATTGTTTATCGGACAGCTGACCCATTTTCTGTTGTGTACATAATTATAAGACATACACAATTAATTTTAAGGCTTTGATAAATGACAAAAGTGGCAACAGGTTAGGGTCAAGTCTCCATTTCTGCAGTTTAGACCAATCTATTATTTTTCTGTACTTTTTCAACCATATACCAAAGAATAGGTACCTGCAAATATTAAAACATAGGAATCTACAAAAAACAGTCCCAAATAAAGACCACAGAAGAAAATGCATCTTACGAATTAAAATTGGGGTTGGTATACATGACCATTAGTGTATATTTGGCTTTTTGGAAATTCCCAAAGATTCCAATCTGTTTCATGTAATGCTTCAAAATCTGGTGTGTCAAATTTTGGTCAGAAGAAATTCAATGAAAGTTTAAAACATATTTAACATAACAGATTCCCATGCCCATAATACTGCTTTATACAACTTTCTTGACTAGCGACCCGAACATAAATAATACTAATGAGTAAAGATCAAAACAAAGCAATTTTACAAAACATTTATTTTACATAGTACTCACATGATTTTGAACTGATGAAAGCGATAAAATACCAGACAAAAATGTATGAAATGGTATACCTTATGACTGGTTATTTTGGCAGATTGTGTCAATGTTTGTATGACAATGAGCACACAATTATAAATATTCATAATAGTTATTGTCCGGACCAATGTTACAACATCGTTACAACATTGTGATATTTACAACCTACAAAAACAACCTGAAATAAGGTACATGTACTTGAAATACTGATTACTCCTCTCAACCCCTGTCTCAATACTTAAGGTGTATCTTCATCCCTTACTGCCACATTCCAATGCCCTAAAATCACAAATACTTGACTACATCTGAATGTGTGGATCAAAGCACCTGGAGTCCATAAGATGATAAATAGACATCAAATATTGTTTCACTTTCCTCTGGAAATACTGACTATTTTATGTTATGTAGCATATGAAACAATTTTCTGATCCAGAAGAGTAAACCGAAGATACCCACCACTCTTTCAAAGATTGGAAGAACTCAAAAATGTGTACATAATTGTAACAACATGGAAATTCTTACATCAAACATTTTTCATATTACAACACACAAATCACTTGGGAAATAAACAATACAACAGCAGCTATGCATATAAATACAAAACAGCAATACATCTAGTACAGCAATGTCTAAAGCATGTTTGAAAATAAATGTAAATGTTCCACAATATTATATTACATGAGAACAGATCAACAACCTCCTTTTTAGAAAAATTGGTGGTAACATTTATCATTGAAACAATGGCTTCCTCATGTTGATAATGATCCAGAGCAACTCCATGAAAAAAAGGAGTTAAAACATGTCCAATTCCTTGATAGCCACCAACACTTCGGACTTTGTAAGGTATTAAATGTCATGTTAATTTTGCTTTTCTGTATGTTTTTCACTTTTCAAAACTGCCACAAAATATATCTATGGTACCTTTAGTATGTATGTCTTGTTAAGAGGTAATTTGTAAAAAGACATATAATACAGAGTATTGTGCATCTTGGCACTGGGTAATGCCATAGGATTACCAAATAATGCCAGTTTTTGATATATGTGTATCTGACATCAAATTTCTTTCAGCAAACACAACAGCAATTTCGGTAAAATTTCATTTGGTTGTCCAAGCAGAAAATAGCCAGATATATAGCTTCAAAGTAAGCCAATCAAATCAATAAAGGTATATCATGAAAGTAAAAGCCTTGGATTTGGTACAGCAGTGCTAAAGAATCACAAAGTGAATTAGTTTAACTAGTTATGTGATCATCCAAATATTCTAGAGTTTCACTTGCTTCACTGACATTTTGGAGATTCTGCAGTGAGCTGATAACCAATTAAAATCAAGATGACCCAAAGGTCATAATTGTCAAACTCATTACTTACTCTAAAAGAGATACACGTAACACAACTAAATAAATATTACACTGAATTCTGCTGGGACAACCATTCAAGTACACACATCTTGTAAAACCTTTTGTTCGAACGTATGAAATTCACAAACACACACACTTACATATCTTTCAATATTAATCTCTCCAGGTCCGTGATAATGTGCTGATGTTTAAAATGGAGACATGCACTACTGTAATCCTCACTCAAAGGAAAAATGACATGATGAACAACTCAACTAAACCTACACACAAATTAGACATTACTGCTGTAAGTTTTACCTAACATTTGTGTTGAAGGCATAGCCAAATATCAAAGGGAAAACAGAACTTGTAAATGATATTTTAATACTGAATTCATTCCTACATTTAGATTACAGGATGATATTCACCGAAGCCTTTCTAATAAGCAACCAAATAATTGAATCAGAGGATGGTACATACATATAAGACAGATGAGTTATTACAAAGTCACTTGACACACACAAAATTAATATTTAAGAGCTACATATGCATACAAGAAACAAATCTGTTCTGACACAAAATTTCAATATCATTTGGTCACTGGAAACCAAACTGAACTTCTGACCTGAATTTCAATTTCTACCAATCTATTAACAGGTCTTACTGGCCAGATGTAAACAACAATCAGTGACAATTTTGTTTCTGGTAAAAACAATTCTCTTAAAAGTTAGACACACTATATTGTATTAAATTATCATATGTAAAATGTATATACTATTTATATATTAAAAGTGTTTGCTCCCCATCAGATTTTTCTTATTTCTGAACTCCCAACAATTTGTCAACGCCAAAGTCATTTTAACAGCAGATGACGTTATCCACATCAAGCGAGTAAAATCCTGAAATTTTTCCTCCATCAAATTTGTTTAAAACTAAAACATAATCAACTGGTGGGATAAAAAGTTAGTGCATGCCCTGACAAGTGAATGCTGCTTAATGTGAGGACAATCAGAAAAAGATAGGTTCTGTTTGAAGGAAACTCTGGTCATCATCTTTCTGCTGGCCAGGTTTTGCTGGTGCTTTTGGGTATCCTGGTCGTGCTGGTGGAGTTTTGTAAAATCGATCATAATAACTTTGTGCAGATGTGGAAGAAGGTTCATGTCCATTTCCATAATCAGCTGGGTAACCATTGTAGTAATCGCTGCTCCTTGGGGGAAGAGAAGGAGGGGCCTCTGCACGCTCTTCTGGGGCATATCTGTTAAAAGAGTCCATACTTCTTAAATGACGGACAGCGAAATATACCTACAGCAACTGCATCTAACATGCAATGTTTTTATAGTATCATACTGTAATAAAACTTTCAATCAAAAAAATCTTAATACAATCAATTTCAATTGTTTAATCCCCTGCATTAACTTCATGATTTTTCCCCCAATTTCTTTTATCTCTTTAGTCCTTTTTGAGCTAGTAATCAAAAAATATAAATATGCATGTAACTTGTTAAGGATATAACCTGTTAATCCTATTATCTACAAGTGTAATAAACAATAAAGCATTATGCTTCAAATGGTTGTCATGAATTGTATAATTGTGGTGATTATGTTCCGTTTATAATAAGACAAAATTCTTATTCCTGACTCAAATTGATCACCTGATGCTAAAAATTCTGAATAGATAATTAGGTTGACTCCCAATGAAGTTTTGTAGGTAAGTTGATGCATGATGAAGGTAGAGAAAGGGGGGGTCTTGTTTTCTATCTATACATGTGTTCATCTATCCATGAATAGTTTACAGTAGTTATTCTTGTGATATCTGTAAGCTTTTGCTGTTGCATAATTATTCTGGATACTTTTGAAAAGCAAAGAACACATATAAAAAGCTCACCTTTAGATGCTGAAAAGTTGGCAAAATGATATATATCCTATCTAAATTTTTGATGTATGAACAAGTTGAAAAGGAAGTAAAGAGTTCTAATTACTATACAATTGACTGGTTTGAAACAATGAGAGGAGAAACTGATTGAAAACATAAAAGAAAACATAAATGACAATCCAAATCTTTGCACCTAAAATGAAATTATTTTTTTTATTTCTAGTAACTTGTGAAAAGTATATTGTTAGTTATGAGGCCTTATGAATCGTGAGGTTGGTACATAAGTACTTGTATGTGTGAATTAACTGCTGTATATATATTGCTATCAGCTAGATGATGATAATATAATGATGATAGTAATTGCACACAAATTTTCAATCTGGTTTTAAGAAAAATCTGTTTAATGTATAATACTATACACCTTTGATTAAGTCATGAAAAGGATACCAGATTCCACACACCTCCACTTACATTACATGCCATTCATATTCTCTATTCCCACATGATTTTCAAAAACCCCATGCAAATTTGTTTTCTTATTGTTAAAAAAATGAGTGTAATTTCTATTTTATCCATAAAAAAGCAATAAAGATCATTCGAAATTCTTATAAACATCTTCTGTTGATTGCTATGTCATAATGTATTTAGTTAGAAGTTATGACAACTGGAATATTGACAAAATATATCTCTTCAGTGTTGTATAGAACGTATGAATTTTTTTCATTAATTTCAAAGAATATTTAAACATTTATCAACATTCATCTGTCAAAATTAGAGGAAGATGTGCACACAATTAGCATCAAAGATTAAAAAAAAAAAGAAAAGAAAAGCACACACACACAAAGAACTACATCATTATATTAATTACTATTGTCCTTTATGTCTTGTATAGAAACATGAATTGATAAGTGTCTTCAAAAAGCTAGAAAGCATGCAACCATTGCCCCAATTTTTTCTAGTTTTGCAACCTTAGTAAAGCAGATGGTTGTGAAATGGTTGTTCAACATAAGTTTTTCTATAAGAATATTTCAAATACTTATGATGCAAAACGTCTTTTCATGAAGATTAATATTGTCTTTTTATATAAAACCAACATTTCAATAAAATGCACCCTGTCACCAAAACTACTCTAGCAGTGCAATGTGCAACATATAACAATGATTTCAACTGAACCTGTATAAGCATTTAGGTCTGGTGCATCACATCCTTGATACTCCAGTGATTATAATCACTTTCTCTTTCTGTACCCCTTGAACATGTCATAACAAAATTGAAGGCACAAGTGAAGTAGTTTGATTGGTTCCAGGAGAAAAAAAACTGACAAATCACAGATTGATACGCTCCTTTTGAATGTAACAAAGGAGCAACACCCAACTTCAAAGCCATTACAATAAACTGTGTGCTACCTCAAGATTTGACTGATGTTCATCAAAGAATCAAGCTGGTCTTTTCATCTTGTCCACAAGGTTGCACACAGTACATTCAATTTTGTCATGACCTGTTCCTGGGGTGCAAAAAAGCAAATGTTATCCTAACCTCTGGAGTATAGAGGATGGATGCACCAACATAAACAGCTGAATGGAATCAATATTTTTCATGAAACTCAAGTATTTAAATTATTAAACAACACAAAATACTGGTATGTTTGATAGTATTTGGTTTTACCATTGCCTAAATGTACATAACATGGAGATATGCTTTTTTGATTCATTTTAATCAAAGAAATTTATCATTACACATAACAATCCACTGACCTTTTTCTTTTACTGTTGTACTGTTTTAGTGTAAGTTTATTCTCAGAAGAATCTTTTTTTTTATTTTATTTTAGATTGGGTACACAAGATTTTAATGAAAGCTGTAAACAAAGGGAAGATTCTGGTTATTGTCAGACACCATGATAATGGGCATTAAAAATTCTCACCTGGCCTCAAGGTAATATGTGTCATCATACCGGTACCTAAATGGAAACATCACTCAATTTTAAAACATCACTATTCAAACCTTCTACAATGCCCAGTTCCTTTATATCAACGGCTCTGTATCCTTTTAGACCCAGTCACTATACAATGAGTTCAGTAAATTTCCTTGTACTTTGATGAACCATTTAACCACTTTATTTCACATCCACTACTTAACTCCTAATTTGCAAAAGCAATTAAACAGCTGCAAATAGTAAAAATAAAAACTGTGCACTAAAGATAACTGACTTCTACTGAGATTTGCTGTTTTAGAAAGCAGTAATGCTAATCTATGGAACTGTTCAGATCAAAATTCATGGAAATTTACCTTTTTGGTTAATTTTCAATAGTTACAGGTGAAGAAAAAAATGTCAATAATTACAATATGCATGTCTCACCTCGCCTCTGGGTAATACGGGTCATCTTGTGGGTACCTGTTTGAAGAATATAGCTTAATTCACACACAAGTTATTGATTTCAAAAACATTTCAATTTTGCAATGCTTTACAGATTAGCAAAGTTTAATTTTCTAAGCCTTTTTCGAAGACCTAATTTGTTTTCATTACTTTAAACAATAGACTAACACATGATTTACATTTACATCTATATGTGAACAGAATCTCTTTTTAACTTCTTTTGATTTAGTATGAAGAACTCTTCTTGGAGAGGAAAAACCAAGGTGAAATCTCTTTGCTGGTCTAAAAGGTTCAATGCTGTTCAGAATAAAATACCCTGTATTACATTTGATTCTGTATGCATATTATGGAAGCCTAGCAACCGATCCAGTGAAATATTTTCACACTAAAATTGAGGCGATCTTAGATTTTTCATCCATCCTCATGCAAAAGATTTCAGAGTAACTTGAAATGATAATTCACAAATTCACTATGGCACCAGTTTATCGAAGAGAAAGGTGAATTACACATGAACATGTGGAAACTATTTCTAACAAATTGTCTCAATGATCATGTATTCTTACAATAAGGTAAAGCTAGTCACAATAAAAATAGAGAATTAATTATTGTTTTAGTGAAAAAAAACTTCTCCTAAACCTCACGCTGTAATGTTGTAATTCAAATAATAATTCGGGTAAACTACTGAAACAAGAATCCAGCCACATGAGCAAGTCAAAGTGTTACAGACTCCTCACTTAAGTCGGGGTATAAAATCAAATAATAACAAAATTCTTCCATAATTGAAAAGGTGAGTGATTTTTGCATCTTTTCAAATTTGACAACTGATGAGATTTTGTGCAGTCAAAATAGCAAGATTTCTTTTGACATGACAACACTTAAAACGAGTGTAAATAAAATTTATCTAATTGTAATCCAACAGCTTTATTTACATTCCTAGTCAATAGATGGATATTTTTTGTCTTTATCCGATGGAAACTATTTACTTTCCACTTTTACGCTCTGGATAATACACCAAACTATTATTCCATCTTTTACCTTTTTCTTTCCACTTTCATCTTAAAATTGTTATTATCTCACAATTGAAAATCTTACGAAATCATCTTACATCTTTCAAGACATTAGTGATACAAATTGTCTAGACAATTGAAAATCCTATGAAATCGTCTTGTACCTGACTTTGCTTATAAAAATATCTATTTATGACGATATATTAAGAATAATTTTATCCATTAGTTTTTTACATTATCGTAATACATTTATATTTATGTTATGTACAGATGTAATGTTTTGCTCCCTACTCACTCTTATTTTTACACAATTTCAAATGAAATTAATATGCATGAAAATTTTTTCACAGGATATTGAACTTGGACATTAAAAATTACACAATTTATATTATGTAAAATAAGTTTTCAGGAAAAATCAATTACCTTTCGGAGTACATTAGTCTCTTAATAGTACACTTATATGGTCTGTTATTAAGATTTTGGGTGAAAAGCAACAAAGTTGAAAAACTCAAAAACACAACATAAAATAAGGGTCAAACACTTTGAAACTTGGCTACATCAACATTGCATGAGAACTATACACACAAGTGGGATTCATATACATAACGCAGCATGCAAGTTCAAAGTCTCATATATACATAGATACTTCATATTATGAAACAATATTTAATGAAGTTTCCATGTAATATTCAAATGAATTACACCTTAATACAAATCTCATTTCTGCCTTGTCCAAGTTGTTTTTCCCTTTAAACAAGAAAGGCTCGAATGAAATATGAACGTAATATTGTCCAACAAACTTGAAAATCAAGTAAGTTGTTACTGTGTTTACCTGGGTCTACTATAATAATCTGGTGGTGGCCTCCTGTAGGGATCAGCTGGTGGGGCTCTTGGTCGCTCATACGGCCTGTCATAGGGGTCAGGGGGTGGTGGTCTTCTGTCATAAGGGTGATATCTATCCCTCAGGTAACGGTCCTCTGGAGGAGGAGGGGGACGTCTATCATCTGATCGTGGTCGATCTGCATAGGGCCTATCATAATAATCATATGGTGCTGGTCTTCTGTAGTATGGGTCATATTCTGGAGGGGGTAGGGGACGACTGTCACTGGAGTATCGGTCTGATCCTCTACCACGACCACCTCCTCCTCGTCCTCTCATAGGCCCACCACTACCACCACCACGTCCTCTTCCACTACAAATCATTAAGTGTAGATCAAGTTAATCAAATGATCAGGAAACAAACTATTTTTTACAAACCTAAATTTTCAGATGATAAACAGTTTTTCTAGATAAACAAAATCTGAAACAATGGTCAGTATATCTATTTTGACTGGTTATGAAATTTTACTGAAGATTTTGTGTTTATCAATCATGACACTTGTGATGTCAGTTTTTGTGTTGATCGAACAAAATTCAACGGTCAAGTGTGTATTATTAATCCAAAGCAAGAAATCTTACCGTCCTCGTTCACCTCCAAATCCTCCTCGTCCTCCTTTAGATGTGCCGGTGGATAACTGTTGTAAAATGAATGATATTTTATAAGTAGAAAAAATTCATCAAGACCATGTTATTTGTACCTTAAAATCTGTAAAACACTAAGGACAGTTTAAAAACAGAAATATCAAAAATAAATAGATTTCCCTGTAAATGTTGTCATAAAAACTCAGGAAATGTAATAAAACAAGTGACAAGATACTGAATACATTATTCTGAAAGGTATATTATCTGGTTGTACACACCTCCACACGTATACGGTTTCCCTTGACTGTTGTTCCATCAAGTTCTGTTATTGCCATGCGAGCTTCCTGCTCGTTGGCCATGTGCTGAAAACAATTAAAAAATGTATTACTACTGTCCAATAAACATAGCAACCAACTTCTTGCACCACATTTCATTGAATTCTTATACATTTGTAGGAACTTCAACACAAATCAGTTAAGTCTTCACTTTTCAATTGGTTTGCTTGATCAGTTGAGTTGTAACATGCATGGACAATATATGAAATTCCTTCTAACACTTATTTTCACTTTATGTGCAGGCAAGATAACTGTAAAATCAACAAGTTTACTCACTACAAATCCATAGTTCTTTAGAACGTCACATTCACTCACTGAACCGTATTTCTCAAACAGAACACGGATGTCAAATGCCTCAGTGTTTCCACTCAAGTTACCAATGAATATTTTTTGGGGCATCTTTTATTCCCATCTGGAAGAAAGGGAAATCATTGATATAAACAATGTAAAAAACATTTTATAAGCTTGTTGTTCAGTGTTTTATGTACTTATGTTCTGAAATTCTCAGTCCCCTAAAATTTGCAACAAGATCAATATATTTTTTTGCTTTAAACCTAAATACTTTCAAATATAGTTCTACAGAACACATTCTTGGTTTATTTATCCATGTAAAAAGCTGGTATAAATCCCTAACTGAATATAAATAGAGAAATACTTACCATTTGTTGTCAATAGCAACTATAATTTTACTGGATTAGATATGTCTTAAGCCATGACAGAAATATATGACTTTCAGTCCAAACCAACAAAGACATGGTCTATAGCTTTTGCAAGGACAAAGTTGGCAGCAATCAATGCTCTAAGCATGTGGATAGTGCACAGTAATTGCTGTTCCAAAATGGAATATGTGACCACTCATACATATTCCTCATGAAATATTTTAATTCAAGTATCTTATTCTTCTAATTAGAAGAAATTAACACTTATGTACCTATTGTAATGCATCAATTAACTTTCCCAAAAACCCTTCCAGTATCTGAGTAGTTCCTTGTTCATTTCAGTTCAAATCATGTGCATTTTTTACATATAATTCATCAGTTTATATGCAGTAATGCATGTGGTTGTGTGCAACAAAAACAACAACATTGCACAAATGCATCGACAACGTATTTTCATCTATATTGAATGGTAAGGTTCCAAAAACAAGTTATCTTTATCAGATGATAAAAATTTCTATAGTTTATCTTTTTGTTTTTTTCCATTTTTGCAAAAATTGCCAATGAATCATACGCATTCGGCTTAATATTCGTGTGTTACGAGAAATTGGTGCAAAACCAGATATGCAGTGCTACATGAATTTACAAACATTAAATTGTTTTCAATGGCAAAGAAACCCACTTAGAAATACATATGACATTTATTTTGTTTGTTTGTTTGTTTTTTAAATCAGTATTATCAATACTGAATCGAAACAAAAAGCGCTTTTCATTTTGAAGACTTTTCATTGTTTATAATCTTCATTTCATAAAACAATTATGACACTTTAACGAAATTAAATGTCCCATAAAATATCATGTTTTATTAAGTTCTCCAGCTGTCTGCAAAGTGTTCCTCTCCATTTCACTGCAGAATTCATCATCATCAATACATCCTGGAAAAGAAAGAAAAACCAACAATGAACAGTTTGAAATTAAACAAAGGTTACAAGTTGGTTTTTTTTTTCAATCATTCTATTCCATCAAATAAGAGGAAGTTATGTTTTCTTCAGAAATATTAAGGAAAAACACTTCTTATATAGTTTTATGAAAACAGCAACATATGTTTTAAGATATACGAAACATTTTGATCTTATGAAAATATACTTATCAATTTTAATATTATTTTCATACGAATGATTACATGTACCTTCAACACTAAAACTAACAATTATTTATCATAAATAAAGAAAAACAAAAAAATATGGTAGAGTCTTAATAATGTGGCACTTTGCTTGGAAACGGGAGGTACTCCTGAACTAAAACTGTGATGTTTAACGGTATTTCACCGAGGACACAGCTTAATGCAAATGTGAAACAACGGCAAACGGCTTTCACATCGACGAGAGAAGAGTTGCGACAAGAACTTCGGTTCAACAATGACACTGATATTTGTAGTCATACATAACTTTCGGCATGATATTTCAGAGTAGTAGTAGTTTTTGTGATTCGGTTGCCTGGACAGTACATTGTATGTAAGGAAATCACGTTTACTTTAACTCATTACTAACTGGTCTTGTCGACAAGCGCGAAACTTGCAAATACTTAAATGTTATTTATTACTTTTGATTTCTGTCGTCAACTTTTGTCGAATAGAAGCCATCCTTAAAAGACTTACCTCTGTTTGGTTCTATCGGTCACACGAGTCCAGGCGAAATGTACGCTTTATTGCAACACCTTTAGCATTTGTATAAACCAAGGAAAGAAGAAAGGATTTGTGATCGGATTTCACATATTCAATCATATAAATACAGCTTTGATGAGGCTTTCGATTCAAATGGATCAAAGCTTTATCGGAGGTAAACAGAACGGCAAAAATTAACATTAACTACTACAATTCAACAATATATGTTGATACTCAAGGGGCATTAAAGTTCGGGTGCAAACATGTTTCAAAACAGTAATAATATCACTCAATTCAACTAGATTTTCATACCTAAGGGAACTAACCATGAAGGAAGTTAGAAATATTTTGAAGTAAATAGTAAATATAACTTGCAAAAGACAAGTTACACTGATATCAGGGATACAATTGGTCTTTAAAATGTATTCAAATCAGTATTACCTGTATACATATAATATACAAGTATTTGCTTAAAGCAAGACAGTTTTTTAAAGTTTAAATAATTACTGAAGCCAGAGACTGTTATAATTAGCACTGCATATAAAAATGAAAGCATAGTGAAATCTGATGTCTAGGTCCCATTTTCATATGAGGTAAAAAGTATTCTTGGCAAGTGAAAGTACAATTCTGCCAAATTGATTAATCTTATCTGTTGTCAATCATGGCTCTTTGCCAGATCACAACAGCATCTTGATATAAGCAATAATGGTGTTTTGATGCATACCAAAACCAAACAGGGAGATCAATTTACATATTTAGCATGATTCCAAGTTTAATTATCTTCAAACTGAAATATATGATCTCTTATATCTGAGAAAAAGACAAGAGTATCTTCCCAAATTTAAAGAAGTTTGAATAATTGAACTAATTTATATAGGCACAGACTGCTGTAAAATTCAGGTATAAGGTCACTGCAAATATGTACAGAAGTGTGGGGAAAGATTGACTTACACAGGCCAAAGACAGAGAAGCCTAGCTAGTATTTGTAAAATGCAGTCGGATCTTGCTGGTAACCAAAAGAAATTGCTCTGACATATTTAAAGTAGACATAACAGTCTTTAACTTCATTAAAAGAAAAAAATAATGAATTTCTGGACCAGCCTTGTTATACATAAGTAGACAATTATTCATAAAATGGTATACTGTCTTAGTCAACGAGACCAACTTGGGATTAACCTCTCACAAACTTTCGGGTACATATTACTATTGATACTGAGATATTTGTGTGATCTGGCGGAGAACTCGACTTGTGTAACTAAGTAAACATGTTACACTGAAAAACATAATTCACAGTCAATCTTTACTTTCTCATTAATCAGAAAATAAGTGTGACTTCTGTGAAGACGACAAATGCATGCTATTTCTAAAACATCGTTTTTCTTCTCTTGTCTTGATTTCACGCCACTGAAAATAAATTGGAATTTGTTTAAAATTTTATACATATGAAAATGCAATCCTTTAGCATTAAGCCACTTGGAAAAGATATGATTAGTTTGTGATTTCAAAAAGTCCTTGAACATCATCAAGCAGGATACTACTTTTCGCCATAAAGCGTGCGAACGCGCGTTTTCGGGCGAATTCGAATTCCTGATCGATCCCTGATCCGGCAACATCGGAAGAAGGCATTTGGTGGCTGTAAGGATTCATGAAAACACTGATACGAGGTCAGTCATGTAACATACAAAAGGACGGTCAGTACCTACATTCCATTTATAATACCACGGCTACACATAATGCCAAAGAAAAATGCATTGTCTTTTTCTTTTCGCCGGCGTCGGCAGAACGGCATTGTATCTCAATTCGAAATTGGAAAATAGTCCAAGTTAAGTGTTCGATAAACCTCGAGGTTATTAAAAAACGGTCTAAAGCATTATAGATTAGTTTGGAATGGGTTTTTTAATTTCATATACAGACCTGATGAAGTGACTTTCGCTGAAAAATATCGTTAATCAGAGATGTTTCACAAAACGTGCTTCCAAGATGGCGGAGATTTGTGGAAGTGACGTCACGATTTGCAAATCTGTCGTGAAAGCTATAAATTCATTGGTTAAGTTGAACATCAGCTACCAATGAGAAAGTGTGTAATATCATTGCACGATCATAGGAAAACAAACCAGCATGGGCCCAAGACGGCATGGATGGGGTGGAAAGAAAAGACATAAAAAAACAAAAAGGCCAGCAAAGAAACAGAAAACTGAAAATGGCAAGAGGTGAACTATGATGGAAATTATAATTTCCGAACAGATGAATGAACTGGTGATCAACTCCCTATCCCTATTGAATTCCGCATGTTGGGATGACAATATTGAATACCCTCTATTAAGTGTAGTGTAATGACATAATTATCTAGATCTAATGTGTACTGAACGGGTTTAGGTTAAAGCTTAATCAAGAATTGTTGACACAAGTTAATTAACAATCGATTGTGGTCGTGGCTCTGGGTCCTAGTAGGACGAGGAAGATTTAAATAACCCATTTCGACAAGCTCCTGTGTTAGACACCTCATTAGTAAGGTACACGTGACCGTGTAATTGGATGAACAAAGTTAATACATGTTTCACACTCATAATTATAATGACATTGTTTCTCTATGGTCTAAATACACTTTGAAGTTTTTAACAGTTTTTGACATATGTACACATATACACGAAGATGCATACATACTTCTAAACACTGATGTACTAACAGGGATCTGATCAACACATTAAATTTACATCAATGCGTGAAACAGGTAATATATGCTAAAATCATTAGGATGAGTAGTAGTGCTTAGAGTCCCAGTAAACATTTATAGTAACAGAAGGACAATATGACACTCACAAAATATTCAATAAAAATGCTGTACCACTGTCTCTTGAAAAACTTCGATAGTTATTAAACTATCAATACATGGAACAGTCTCCAGTTCCAGATTGAATGAACACTGCAAACATAATGTTTTGGTATACATTATACATCATATTAAATCACACATTGTACTTAAATTGATACTTTGTCTTGATTACTAGATCACTACCAGAAAAGCCAAGTGAAACCAGAGAGGCATCTCAGGAGGTTTGTATTTTCTTATTTTTCTGTACGTTTAGAAAGTTGAGCATAAATGAAGTATAAACTTTGTACTTACATTAAAAAATGTCATGATAAGTGGTTATAATAAATTATTAGACCCCAAGCAGTTGAACTGAGGAAAATCAATTTTAGGTCAGAGATCACATTTTCTTTTTATTACCATGGAGATGCACATGTCATAATTTAGATGTATTGCATTTATTTTGACTGTGAGTTACGCTTTTTCAGCTTTGAGTTTTCTTTTATAATTTCGATCATCATGTTAATACACCTCATTCCATGTTAACATATCTGCCCCAGATGAGTAGCTTACAAAAGAATGAAACATTAGGGAAAAGATTCTCATGAAATTGATAGACATATTGTTATCTAGTCATATTCTGTGATCTTTGGGTGTAGTTGTCCTAGAACATTTAAATGTACAACATTTTAAAAATACTTGTGGACACTAATCCTATAATTTCTGTGGCATAAGAATCAAATAATGGTGATTATGAACCAGGAATGCACATATATTATGGAAATATTGCTGAAAAAATTCTAAGAATTATGTTCATTTATGGGCTGATTTTTTTATTTTCTATTTTTTATGGTTATTGGAAATAAATCTGTTGTGTCAGTACATCACATTCCTTGTAATTGCAGCCCTTTTTAATGTCTATGATTATCGTCCACTGCAGTGTATGCCAGACTGTTTGAATTACTCACATGTGTAGGAAAATTGTTCAGATGGTAAACACAAGCTTAACCCAAAACATTACCTTTCACCTGTACTTTAGGTAAAGAAATATTTTTATTCAATAATTCAACAATATTACATTTGGATATAGTTTATCTTTGATGCATAGCAGGTATGAAATTGATTGTTCTTGTTTAGGAATTCAGCACTATGATAGCAGGACATCCAGAATGCTTTTATCTAATAGATATGAAAATATTCTTATGAAATGATTTAAGATCTTGAGAGTGTTTTAATAATAGTGTGTTTAATATTATACTTATAGACCTGATTTACTTTTTATATATAAGAATCAGTTTGTTTGAATAAAATGGTTTAGTTGTAAAATCTTTCGACCACAGGTGCTAGAATCCAGCTCGTCTGAAAGTGAAGAGGAGATAAGTGACTACCAGAAACTTATGTTCTCCATCAAGACTTCAGGTGCTGGTACAGGTAAAATGTTTCATGACTAACAATGTTATTAAGGTCTTACTTTGAGGACATCTTTCCATTAGAAAATTGCTGATCATCTTTGAAAGGAAAAAGTGTTGCTTAAACATTACATGCTCATAAATGTCTTTGAGCTTAACATTACATGGACATTACTATTCTCTTCTTTCGGAGGGACATTCATTAAGTAGACATTCACCATCTCTTCACACCTGGAACCCCCTGTGGGAACAGAGATCGTAAGTGATAGTAACCCCTAGAATTTGGAGGATGCAATATTATTGACCTTTTTTTTTCAAAATCAAAAGTTCCTTATTTGTTAGAATAGTAAGTACATCAGTACATTGTCGGATTAAGTTAAGTTTATTTCTGGTGCAGGACATTTTTATCAAGCAGATGTCAATTATTTTATTAGATGATGCAGAATCAAGTGAGGAAGAAGATGATGATGTAGGTGACAATAACAAAGATGAGAATGAAGATGATAATATCAGTGATGATGAGTTAGAAGAAGAAGATGAAGAGATGGATAATGTTAATGAGGTGAAGGGAAAAGTCATGGCAACAAAAAATATAGAGGAGGAGGAAGAGGTCATTGGGAGTGATGAAGATGAAGAGCATTTCCAAATGAAAGAATCAGGTACTGATATTTTCTGAAGATTTCTAGCTATTGTTCAGTATTGATCCCTGAAGCCCTCATAATGTGTACTAAACAAGCGCTCTCTATATAATTAGATCTTGGATGAGGTCAACATGTCATCCTCCCATTTTGATTCAAATGCGTCAAATTCTCAATCATCCCTATACAGACCTGTATTCAGTCATACTCATCCATTACGGAAGAACACTCTTCCTTTTATTGATAACTGATCTAAATAACTTGATAGGTTCAGGTATGGTTTTAAAAAAGAAACACAAAAGACAGTTTTCAATGGTCATGGCATTGATATTATTAGGAAATTGCTATCAGCTTTAGTCTGTCATTCCATTTCTTTCTTATTTAGATCCTTTCAGCATTCATTTTGAAAATGACAAAGAGGAAGACTTAATCACAGATTTGGAGAAGAAAGAATCATGGAAGAAATCGAATACAAAGGTTAGACAGTGATTTTAGGGATTCAGATATCTTAGTCCATGACTCCTACTGTTGTGGAAATCACTAAAATTTTGAGAAACTGCTATATGTCTGAAGTGTGGGGACTGATCAGAATTTTGGAATTGGTGTTCTGGACTGACCTGAAAAAATCCTACAAAAAATCACTGGTTTGATGATTGTTTTGTAAATATATTTCATTCCTCCTTGGAAGGATATTTATTTCAGCCATGAAATTGCATAGAATCATGGTATGTAAGAGTTTAACTGATTGACCATTTGTTGGGTCGTGGTAGCTCTGGCAGTAAAGCGTTTTACTTTTCATCATCTGGTGACAGCCTCTGTGTTTCTCAGTTAGCCAAGAAATGTCAAATAAATCTGTCCTGTTGCAGTTATTCTTGGTCATGTTACTTTATTCCAGTTGCTTTTGATGAAATGTAACAGGTCTTCAGTATTTTGTTTATTGAGGTAGCCATCAACTGCTACACAGAAACCGCTTGCTGCAGATTTAGTGTATTGAGATTTGAAACGGTAGCCTTTATATCAGAATTTAAAATATTGTTGGAAAAATGAAATTGAAATTCATAAGTTAATTGAATCAGTCATGATAGACCTGTCTGACCAAATATTCTTCAATAACTTTGGATTTCTATCAACTGATTTGAATATCTACTGTTAAATCAAACCAAAGTTATCATATGTGTCTTATTGTTATCACAGGTCCCACATATCGGCAGTGCCTCTGTCATGACCTCAACACACCAGTCCAAAGTCAACTCCACAGACCGGGACCTAAAGAAGCAATATGTATGAATATGAAACATAATTTATCATCCTAACCACTGTTAGGATGGATATTCAGATTAGTTAAATTCAATTAGTCTTGCCTCAGTTAAATAAATTCCAATGTAAAATGTTTGCGATCATAGGCATGTTTCTTAAAACCTCTTCTGAGAAATGAATGATCTTTCAGTTATAAAAGCATGTCCTGTCTTGATATTGCAATGCAGTAATTTTACCTTACAGTATACATTCATACAGAGATTGGCACTTTCTAAATTTTAGGTGAAGTCTAAGCTGTGTACTCAGGTGTTAGAGACAAATAAGAAACAGTGTGATGTGGAACAGGACTTTGGAGACTGTAAGTTTCACATTGGTACTTCATTATCAGTTTTGTGGGTCTGATTTTATACCTTCACTTGATCTTTATCTCTCCTGGCTAGATTTCTGTACATCGTGTGATAATTATTAATAAGAAATGAATATAAGTAATTAAGCATTAAAGTGTTTTTAAGATTTAAATTATTGCTTTTTTGTTGTGATACATTCGTTTGCATCTCTCTATTGATACTTTAATTATTTCAGATCCTTTGACTGGTTTCCAGGAAAGCTTGTTTAAGATTATCAATAATTATCAGGTAGGATATAAATCATACTCATTTATACATGAATCTGCAGTGGTTATATTACAAGTGAGATTGTGCAGTGATTTGTTCCTGTGAACTTTACACTTTATAAGAACTCTATGGATTGTATGTAAACATTTACTTTAGTGAGAAACTTAATTTTACCATTAACATATTTGTTGGTAATTCAGTATTGTAGACCTATCTTGCATCGTTTCTCGCTTTGGTTTTATTTATTATCCGAGATATACTTTCAAGTCTGTTTTTTTACAGGACCTGTATCTACCTAACAGAACGATTTCTAATGGAGAACAGATTCGTCTTGTATATTGTCTTCATGCTCTCAACCATGTCCTTAAGTAAGTTATGTAAACCTTTGTATGTCTCCAATATGACAGCCATTCTGTCATAATTTGGTTTCTGCAGATTTTCTGTTTGCTAGATGTAGATATTGAATTATGGTATCTACTTGTATAATGAGGAGAGTTTGAGATACGGCTGAAGTTCTTATTTGATTTTGGTCATTTTTCCGCAAGAGTAACGGTTCTTGAACATAGACAATTAGAAAAATTAGCACCTCCTACTCATTTTCTCAGAGATGGATTAGGATGTGGAATTGAAATTCTATATGCATTTGTATTGTTTACACCATGTCAGCATTTAATCAGCTATAGTTAACAAATACCTGACTGGCTTAGTCTTTAATGTCATGAGTACACGTACCTCTTAAAATGATACTGAAAAGTTCCAAACATCTCATCAGTTTCTGGGAGGGACATTTGTAAAACACTATATCAAGTTGTATAAGGAAAATAAATCTTAATCTTCTTCATTATGCTGTTGTTGCGTTTCATAGTTTTGAAGTCAGTTGTTTCCTTTTTCATTTGAAAGAACTAGAAGTCGGGTCATTACCCATAACACTAAGCTGAAGAAACGAGGCGAAGACCAAACAGAGTATGTATATGCAGCAAATAATTGAAAATACTTCTACAAACTAGCAGAGAAATTTCTGTAAAAGAACTTCTAAGTGAAATACCCATAGAGTATAATGCAATATAAGTAATGTACACAAGGACATGGAAAAAAAAATGCGTAATAGGTATATAAGTTTATTGAACAAATGTGTTTAATAGCAAATTGAAATGGTTTTAAGGTTCTTAGAAGCTTACTGAAGTAAAATGTACATGTGAACTTCATGTTGTTCATTGTAGCTTAATCAAGTGCATTTGTATATAAAAAAGCATGTCATTATCCACTATTATCACTGTCACATAACAGCTTTGTGATGTATAGTTCCAGTGAATACAGAGATCAGGGCCTAACTCGTCCAAAAGTCCTAATAGTTCTTCCATTCAGAGAAGCTGCTCTTCGTGTGGTTAAGATGATGACTAGTCTGTTGATACCCAAGGACCAGGTAATGCTTGTTTATTATAAATACCATCCATCCAATATGTTAACAGTGAAATCTTAATTGAAAAAAAAACATGTTCATATCTCTACACTTTGACAGGAATGAATACATTGGTTTTTATGTAGCTGTTCATTTCATCAAGATGTTCTTTAAAACATGAAGCTTTGAAATAGATCATTTGAAAATACCACATTTGTTCAGTAAATTGCCTCTGATTTCAGTATTTTCAGTACTTTGATTTGAAATCTTGCTTGTTATATTTTTTTTCTGAAAATTTTTCTCGGTGGAATTTTGTCTAAAACACACTTTAGCATTAATTGTGTTTTGCCATGTTTCATTGTTGAAACCTGAAATCCAAGCAGTTTGAATTCAAACATAAGTCACATGCAATGTTTAGTGTTTGTAATGCCAAATATTCAAAATATCATATCATGATAAAAAAGGTTCATAGGTTCCACTATTACAAACTTCACCTTGTTATTTTCAACATCAGGAAGTACTGTTGATGTAATCTTGTTATTTCGAACAACAAAAAGAAAGTGAAGACAAGTGGTGTTTTTTTCTGGAACATGTTTATAGGAATGTTACTGCTTTTGTTCATTGTCAGATTTACAGTAATTGATCAAAACTTATTTTTATCCAGTACATGATTGAAACTAAAATTAAACTGGTAGCCCAAACAGATTTTTCACTAAAGTCCAGTTATTTTGTGGAAGAGAATTGAAAATTTTCAGTTATTTTCCTTTTACACATAATTATGTTGTGGGCCATGATCAAATACTTAGATAGAGGAAGAGTATCAATGAGGGAATCTCCCACTGAAGAAGCATCTTAGATAAAGAAAGAGTATTGGTGAGGGAATCTCCCACTGACGAACCATCTTAGATAAAGAAAGAGTATTGGTGAGGGAATCTCCCACTGACGAACCATCTTAGACAAAGAAAGAGTATTGGTGAGGGAATCTCCCACTGACGAACCATCTTAGATAAAGAAAGAGTATTGGTGAGGGAATCTCCCACTGACGAACCATCTTAGATAGAGAAAGAGTATTGGTGAGGGAATCTCCCACTGACGAAGCATCTTAGATAGAGAAATGGTTAGGAAATCTCCCACAGCTAGAGAGAGAGAGTGATGATAGATTTGCTTTAGTATGGCTTGGTGATGAAATGATTTGCTCTTTTTTCAGAAACATGTGATTGGTAATAGAAAAAGATTTTACTCAGAATATACAGAACTGGATAAAGATATCAAGAAACCAGCAAACAAACCTGGTGAGTAAGACATATTTTATTACATGTTTCAGGTAAATCAACTCTTTGTAATCCTCTGAATATAAATGGTTTTTCTTGCAGAAATAATCATAATATCTGGTGTGAAGAAAAAAAATTAGTCCAGATGTGATTTTTGTTGTTGTCGTGACTGACATATCACCTACTGTGGATTCATTTATTTTCGTTGGGTTCACTTTTCGTTGTTTCTACAAAATAGACAGTTTCGTGGACTCATAAATTCGTGGATTTTTGATTCTGTGGGAAAAAAATAAAAACGTTAGAATTTTCTCTTTTTGCTTCCAGTCGAAATTTTTTCTGTTTGTATTAAGGCTCTGTTCACAGGAATTAACACTGATGACAAGAATAAAAGAACGTTTTTTTTCAAGATGGCGTCCTGTGTTTTTATAACGCTGGTTTCTGTTTACAACAGTCTCGCATTAATATCAAACCACAAATCAGTATATATCCTGGCGTGTAATCAATCAGTAATTATCAGAAACAATTGCTTTCAGTGGATAAACATTGTGTGCTGATCAGTCGGTGTACCGCAGTCATATGAAAACACCACGCGTATCGATTGGACCATGTGTGTAAACAGGTGTGTAAACAAGATCTGCAGAAACAATTATGAAGTAAAAACACAACTCACTGTCGATAGTATAAAGAAATCACAGTGATGAACATATCATTAATAATATGTAATTATATATCGTTGACACCAATTTAGCGTATCCATGTCGAGCCTCAGACTACCCGACTCCCGACTAATTACGGGGCTTCTGTCATTACCGGTGGACGTTTCCGGTGTCGGCAAAGATTACTTGGTCAAATTCCAAAATTACTTTAGTAAGTAGTTCATATTTCGTTGTGTTTTTAAATTCGTGGATTTGCTCATCCACGAAAACAACAAAAATTGGACCCCCACGAAATAAAATGAATCCACAGTATCATACTATGTTTCAACTTCTCATATTAAACATTACTTTCCTATTTGGCATATTGGATTTTATGCCAACAGTTTGTGAGAACCCACGGCAACTCGCTGTTATATAAGTGGAAGGTTATTATATGAGGGTGGTGTCTAATAAAGGGAAATGAATGTAAAATAATTTCCCCTCCAGATGGAAGAAAGAAACACCAAGGCCAAAGCAGCATAATTTTAACTTTGTATGTGTTATTCATTTGAAATTAAAAGTATGGAGTCAAAGAGAAAACAAATTGCAAGTGTTGTGTGATGGAATGTGTGACCTTTCTTTGTGTGATGGAATGTGTGACCTTTCTTTGTGTGATGGAATGTGTGACCTTTCTTTGTGTGGTGATTTGTGTGACCTTTCTTTGTGTGTGACCTTTCTTTTTGAGATGGATTGTGTGACCTTTCTTTGTGTGTAACCTTTCTTTGTGAGATGGATTGTGTGACCTTTCTTTGTATGTGACCTTTCTTTGTGTGGTGAATTGTGTGACCTTTCTTTGTGTGTGACCTTTCTTTGTGAGATGGATTGTGTGACCTTTCTTTGTGTGTGACCTTTCTTTGTGAGATGGATTGTGTGACCTTTCTTTGTGTGTGACCTTTCTTTGTGTGATGGATTGTGTGACCTTTCTTTGTGTGTGACCTTTCTTTGTATGTGACCTTGCGTTGTGTGTGACCTTTCTTTGTGAGATGGATTGTGTGACCTTTCTTTGTGTGTGACCTTTCTTTGTGTGATGTATTGTGTGACCTTTCTTTATGTGTAACCTTTCTTTGTGTGACCTTTCTTTATGTGATGGAATGAGTGACCTTTTTTGACAGAGGGACTTTGGGATGTAAGACTTTATTTCAGATCTTTATCCAGATTTGAGACCTTTCATCATTGCTGTCTGAAAATGTGGCAGAAAGGAAATATTCCATGAAAAAATACTGTTATTCTAATTTTTTTATGTTTGTAGCTGAATACGACGAAATATTTTCCGGAAATATTGATGATCATTTCCGTGTAGGCATTAGTGTAGCCAAAAACACCCTCAAACTGTATACACCTTTCTACAGTTCTGACATCATTCTCGCTTCACCTCTTGGTTTACGCACAGTGATTGGAGCAGAGGGGTAAGGCACTTAAATTATAATATTAAATTCACCATCAGTTGATGGAAATTGAAACCACATTCCCACATGCTGTGTGCTTACAGACATTCTATGGTTTACTTGAAAGAGTCAAGTTAAAGCTGATAACTTCCTATATCAGTTATTTCTTATAGTTAAATACAAATGCCTTAAGCATACAGATAAATATTAGTTTTCAAATTTCTGCTTCCATGTAAGACAACATACACATGTTGTGGAATTGATGAGTAACCTGGGTACAACATGTGATTATATGTAGGAGATAACTTATTAAAGGCTCTTCATGGAAAAATTAAAAATAGGATGCTTCACATTCTGATGAAGAACGCTTCAAGTTATTTAATGAATTGCTTAAGTGAAACTTGATCATGTTTTTGTCCACAGAGATAAGGAACGTGACTATGACTTCCTGAATTCCATTGAGCTCCTGATATTTGATCAAGCTGACATCTTCCTGATGCAGAACTGGGACCACATTACTGTGAGAATAAATTGTCAAGGCAATTTATTAAACCTAGATGCAAAGACAAACTGATCTCACAGATAGAGAATTTATTATAAATAAACCCATTTGTCTCCAAAAAGAAATGTTTTTTGTGAATATCATTGTTTACAATGAATAACTGTTACAGCTATCTTAGTTAAATCTCTCTATTTCACCTTAGGATTTCAGGTTTAATTTAGTGGTACCACACATAGATGTTTTATTATTAATTTGCTAAGAAGAAAGCAACAGAAAACCATACATAGAAATTATTTATTTTGGAGTCCTGGGGTTAAGTAGATTTTTACAAGGATACCCCATATGGAGGAAGTGACTTTCTAGTCTACTGAGGTTCACTGTAAACTGATTCTTCAGGGGAACAAATTTTAAATTCTGTAGACATTTGAGCTATGAATCATGTATCCTTAATTAAATTTGTATCTCAATAGCACCTGATGAAGCATCTCCACCTTCAACCATCAGAAGCTCATGGTGTGGACTTCTCTCGCGTCAGGATGTGGACTGTTAATGGCTGGTAAGCTTTAGTCTTTACTACGATTAATATTATTTAATAGGGCTTTAGCAAACACATAAGTCAGAACTGCCAGGATTTTTGATAAATGAAGTTCAATATATCTACCTTATTTTAACAGTGTGTTAACATATGAACTTGTGGATTTAGAGTACCGACAAAATCAATGAAAATAAATACCATGCAAAAATGAACTATTCTTCACTATATGTTCACAGTTCATCAACCTACAAATGATACTTCATCATTAATCAGAATCTTACAAGGTTCTTTTACATCTAGATGCTGATGCATTTCTGTAGCACATCGTTCATTCATTTATATCTTCTTTAATTCTTCAGGTCCAAGTTTTACAGACAGACTCTGATGTTCAGCTCAGTGGGAGCTCCTCAGATTAATGCCATCTTCAATAGACACTGTTACAGTATCCTTTAATTCTATAGTTTTGTTAATGACTGTAATAGTAAGACAAGAGGTCAATACCTTAAGACGTGAAAAAAAAACAAAACAAAAACCAAAAAAAGCATACCATGAACAACATAAAAAATTTGGGTACTTTGCTTGATAGTTTAATCATTTCAAGGGTGAAACTTTCATAGATATCAAATAACCATACACATAATTCATTCCTCTGAAATCTTATCCCTTGCACACCACTTTTGTGGTCGGCTTCTATACATCAGATATTTCGTTAACGCCCTTGATATAATTAGTTTATAACATTTACTGAGGAGGGTTTTAGAATCTTCATTTACTAGACACTTAAGGTGATTCGAGCTTATGCTGTGGCACAGTATCCATTGTTTGTCAGCTTTTTCACAATATCATAATTCTGAACGGGCTTGTCGCCAGGCATAGGTTTAATTCCAGATAAAATGGTGTTATTAAACATTAAATAATTATAAACAGTTTATAAAAAGATGACCTTGACAGATGATAGATTACGCAGGCATGATGATGATAACACGCCCCAATACCAGTGGAACAATCTGTCAGATTGTTATACAGCTGCCACAGGTACAGATACTGTATTGAAGAAAGCTTCTATAATTATCTAATTTAGCCAAGGAAAGTAACCAGTATAAATTGATTGATGATGTCTCTCTATTGGCTAAAACTAACAGGAAAGACAGGTAGATAATGCACACACCAGGTATGCGATAAGTCTGACTTTCACTCCGTATTGTACTTGGTATACCAGTTAATGTTCTCATCTCTCTACATATTATTTTCTTCTCCTTTTTCACTTCCTGTTTATGTTACAAATTTCAAGGACTCGATCTGTTTGTAATCACATGCATGTTTTTCTCTGATTTTTCAAGAGTGTCCTTTTTGTTTCTGTAGACTTACCACAAAGTAAAGACTACCAGTTACTCCTCGGCGGCTGATGACCGATTCGAGTTCTTCATCAAGAAGGTAATTACATGCCTGCTTTGTTACTACTGCACATTGTGTTCAACACCTAACAAATTAAAACTTTGATAAATTAATTATGTGCAATCTAGAATCAAGAATTCATTTGGCTATGACATTTGCTTTGTTATGAATATCTGCATATTCCTGTCCTATTTCCATAGATACTGCCGCACCAAAAGGAAGCACTGAAAGCACAGACGCTGCTATTTGTTCCGTCCTATTTCGACTTTGTCAGACTCCGTAATCATTTTGTCCGAGAAGATTTGGACTTTTCACAGATCTGCGAGTGAGTACAGTTATGATCTGTTTATTCTGATGTAGTCATTTTAAGACATATGACAAATTAAATATCAATCTTGTCTGATAATTGGGCTGCAATCAGCTCATAGGGTTGAGTATCAAGGTTCTTTTTAGTCAGATAGAAAAAACAAGTCAGAAAATTACATTTAATATCTAAATATGCTCAATTTTAAAATGTTTTAAAAAAGGAATTTTTCATGTCTAGGGTTAACTTGAATCCCAATAGGCCTTGAAATAGGGAACAATTGACTCTGTATAGGTATTCTAGTGACATAGTATGGTAATAAAGTGTAGCATATTTTGACTTTTCATAGGTATTCTAGTGACAAAAATAACTCTCGGTCAAGGAGCTACTTCTTCCATGGAAATGCCCACTTCCTGTTGTACACTGAGAGAGCACATTTCTTTAAGAGGTGAGTCTAGCAAGGTGATTGGTATAACAGCAAATTTATCATTACATATCTGTTTAAAGAGTATTCATGGTTTTGGTTTATTTAACATAATTGAAGTCGTTAATTCTGTTTATGTCATGTTAATTAAGGTATTGTACTTACCACAAACATTTTTAAAATTTTAATTTCGAATCATTTCTGAAAATATAAATTATCTTCCAGATTCAAGTTACGAGGTATCCGCCATATCGTGTTCTATGAACTACCCACTTACCCACACTACTACAGCGAGTTGTGTAACATGATTCAGGACTTGCACAGTCTGAAGGAGGGTGATACATGTACTTGTACAGCAATGTACACTCCATATGACGCACAGAAACTGGCTGAGGTTGTGGGCACCAACAGAACTTCCATCATGATTAACTCTAGTAAAACTACACACATGTTTGTAACAGGGGATGATACGTGACACCACTTCAATTCATAGGACAAATCTTAAAATGTATTCAGGGCAAAATTTTAAACAAACTGTGCGAACATTTTGTAAATCAATATTTTATTCCTGGATTGTAACTGCACTAAGACTCTTTCTTTTAGTTTTTTTAAAACGAATATCTCTCATTTTTCCAATGGGATCAGTGAAACAATGATGAAAATGTCAGAAATTATATCTTTCTGAAACAACTGATAACATATGCTTATGCAAAAGTATTTGAACCATAACTTATTCTAGCTATTGTATATGAATAGCAAGTCTGTTGCCATAGATTTTCTGACATGGTTAAAGTCACATTTTCAAGCATTATGAATGTCTTATTATGAATTATTAATGTTCAGATGTTTGGTATCAGTACCAATTCTATTTCTTTAATATTATCTTGTTGTCTAAGAAAATAATATGAATAAACTGTCGTATAATACACTAGATTTTCAAATTCACTCTCAGTTTCTTTTTTCTTGTAGTTAGATGTGAATTGTTTCTCGATTAATTTTCTAGAAAGATGTAACTGTAGTTTATGCACAGTTCATCTGAAATGTTGATGTTCCATTGAGTTATATATCTGGCCCCAGTTTCATGAATCTTCCTTAACTTAAGGAATTTTCCTTCATTGAAAAATTGCCAACAGAAAAGCATTACATAAGTTAAGAAAATTTTCTAAAATTCAAGTTTTCCTTAATTTCTTAATACTTTTTTATAGTAGTTCATTTTTTCGTGAATTAAGGAATATTCGTGAAACAGATGAACAGAAAATTGAGCTGTTGTCTTCTATGTCCTTTTACAACACACTCACCAGCCTTGGTATGAAACACTCCAAGTATGTACATATTAAAGACATCCTTCAAAGGAATGTTGCTCACATGAACATAAAAATGGATTGCAGATTAGTACAGAACATAAACCATCAATTCTATACAAGTAAACTAGGCTATAAGTACAGTTGTATATCAAATATATGAGTCTGTTTACCTGCCTGAAGTCTGAATAAATCAAAGGATTCAGCGAAGTTGTTGTTTAAGAATTTACAAAAGTTATTGATAACATTTATCTCATTACTAACAATTCTTGGAAGAAAAGTGTATTCAAAATATAGGAATATAATCATTTAGATGCTACCAATGTTGTGTTGGCATTAGATATGTTCTCTTATTGACAATTGCAGATGTATGCAAGATTTATATAGCAAACAAGGATAGTCAGGGAGGTAACTGACCTCTACTTTGTCTTTGATGGAGGTGCATCACATTTGAGTAAGGATTGATAATGAAATCTCAAACATGGAGTGGTGAACTTTATTATATTTTTAGGTGATGACGTTAGAGGAAGGTTCTAGATGAATGCTATTTTGTCTGGTTTGAACTGAGTGGTGTGCATGATAGTGATGAATAGTATGTGACTCAAAGAACCATTTCCAAATAATTAGAACTTTATTTTGACAATTTGAAATCGGTATTGATTTCCAACCAATATATTTGCTCTTTTCAGAAAAGTTGTGCATCCAAACAGTCATTTTCGTGTTTCAGTAGGTTAGAGTGCAGCTGTTTCACACTGATGTTTAACAGTGGTTAGACAGGTGTTTCTTTTGTCTCAAGCTCATAGCCACATGTAAGACAGCCACACGTTCATATTACTACATAAATAAAACATTTCTCTAACCATGATCATGATCTGTTTTTATATAACCATTGATCACGTGTGACCACATTCGCAAAGTTTACATAAGCATTGAGCATGTCTGACAACAGTAAGCTCCTATAAGTTTGTGCTCACATATTAGTTGACGTCCATACTTCTTGGCCATAGATGTACAATACGCGGGGTCTTTATCGCCAACAGGACATTCTGAAATGCCAGGGAAATAATTCAGTTAAGAGTGGTAATGTTTCATTTTTATTATCCAAATTCACGTCTGCATAAAGTAAAACTTCACATGATTTGTCATTTATTTATACCTTTCATTGATGTTGGCTTGGCGAACTTAAACCCATTGGTCTGCCTCTGTATTGAAGACGGATCCACACAGTTACCGAGATGACATATCTAGAAAAGATAACAAGGTATTTTTAGACAGAGCCAATTGGAAAAGGAAAGCATTTATCTTGGGTCCATGACCATCGCATAATGGTATTACAATATATTATACATCCATGTAATATATAGAAATTCGGAAACTCCAAACGATTTTTTCATGAAAGGAAGTTTTGATCTTGCTTCTCATTTATGTTTTTGTTTATTTCACTCCAGCTTATTGCTAAGATGTAAATACTCACCTTCTGATGTGAACAAATTGTGCCCGGTAGTGCTACCAGACGCGACTTAGTTTGGCAGATCCGGGCATTACTGGGATTAGTGCACCAGAGTTGTTCACACATGTCATGGCGACCATCACGCTGTGGAAGACAAAAAAACGCATGTACACGTACTTCAGTGCTTGTTATAAAAAAAATGTGGACCGTTTACGTTTAGATTGGAATGCCGAGGGTACTGAAAATGATATCGATTTTACCTGACAGAAATCGGACTGTGGACCAAATACCATCTGGCACTGTTTCGTAAGTCCGTATATGGAACCAGGAGAAATGCTGTTCGATTGGATGTTCGCCTCTCTAGTTCCTGAGGTTAAACATCTTCTCCGAGACCTGGATGGTTAAACGATATTCTCTTTATTGTTTAAATGGAACAGTCTACCATTACACAATACTGTAGAATGACAATTTTTAGCGGTAATCTTATTTCAGCGCTAAAGATACGATTCTGAAATCTGATTGCGCTAATTGCAGTTGCCGTATGTCGTCAATAAAAAACAAAACAAAACAAAAAAACGCGGCAACGCAAATTTATCATTGCGCCTATTTGTTTAAAATTGATATTACGGGATAGTTTAGTCATACTTACTGGAGGTGACTTGCCATCTGTTTGATGCTGCATTCCGAGAAGTAAAACATGGACGTTGTTGCTTTTCCATTGATGCTCTGCCTAGGGGACATAATGTTATCCATATCTGCTGAACAGGCGGAATTGAGGCGGTCTCCGTCGTGTGTGGCACCTAGACTATATATCAACAATGAATTGTGAGGCAGTCATACTGCTGTCCGCAACTCGCAATTTTCAGTGCCCAATATAAATTTTTGTATCTAGAAACCATGATTGTAAAATGATTTTCTGTTCCATATGCATGCTGTGACTTTTCAAACGAACAAATAGATAGATGCATTTATAAAATATGTACTTCCGCCCATACCTGTGCCCAAGTTCGTGAGTGGCGATTCCTACAGCAAGAAAATCCCCGTTATCATATACAACTGAAGAGGATTTTCCTTCCAAACTTCGACATACAGTTCCGATATATGCCAAACCTGAATATTATGAAATAAATGAAGCAATGCAACATTTTTCACTTGATATTTTCAATGAGAGATACGAAACTTGTAACCAGAAGTACTAGGGATAATTTTGAAGTACTGTTTCAATTTTTAAAAAAACTTTATAATTCAATCATATGATTAAGTTTTCTGGGCGTAAAATTGAATTATTCTGGTAATAACTTACCGTCAACTTTCCTTTGGCCTTTATATAACCGGTGTCTGAAATCGAAGAATATCAAATTTATAATTTTAATAGAATTTAAAACCGATGATACATATAGTGTGCGTTTAGCTACTAAACATTTCGAAAGTGTGTGTAGATTAAAAGTTATGATAAATAATGTCAGTGTCAAATAGCATTATCAAATGTTTTCCGGTAAACAAATTACTTGCAAATGACCAACTTGCATCATTGCGCCAATCTTTTGCTAAATGATTGACAATGTTCGCTTTTGTGCGTCTTTTGTCCAAACCTCACCCTGTGAAAGCTACAGCGTGATCGTAATTAGGTAGGTCGGGGTATTTCCTTCGAAGCCACATCTGAAACTTGTTCAGAGCTGTATCCACATTCACAACACCTTGGCGGACAGTCCGAGGCCAGAGCACAGAGTTCTCGAGCCAGCTAGCATCACCACGGTTCTTATCACAAGAATAGGTTATTTGGATATCAATATACATGTGAATTCTCCTATTACAAACAATAAAATATCTGATATTTATTTTGAAACAACAAAAATGAATAAATAAATCAAATCTAATAATAGCACCATTTGAAAAACGACCAAACAAGAGTTTTCGCAAAGGCCTTATCAATGGTGTCTCATAAGCTTGGATGTCAAGTGGAATATAGGATATTATAGGGAACAGAATCAGGAATTTGAAGACAAACTAGTCTAGTAAGTGACGATAGTTCCATAAACAATGTATTCCAATTACGAAAAGAAGTGAATATTACTTATTTCTTGTACTTACAAGAGTGAGTGTGTATTTCTTTGATGCATTCTTACCTTTGGAATCACAATGCCGACCAAGCTGACGTGGACTGACAGCAACGGAGATTGGATGGTAGAGAATCGTTGGTTCACCTGATTTATTAAAAATGCTTTAATAAGACTTCACAATAAGGTTAAGTAGGTTACTCTTATCTGTAATAGGAAGACGAAAGAATTTACTGGTGCCAATACAACTAGCAATGAAAATGTAAGTTATATACTAGTGTTTTGTTGGTAAATAGACAAATGAAATAAAACATAATCTATAAAAGCTAACGAGTTAAGACTTTATAGCTGTATACACAAGAGTAGTTATCATTTAGATATTTCCTTATTGACAGATTGTTCTAAAGTGGATGAAAGTTATGGACTCGTTTTTAGTCAGTTTTGTGATCTTACTGATCTCGTTTTAGTATTTATTGTATAGTTTATCATAGTGATAATAGATAACAAACATACGCGTGATTAGCACCTCTCAATACTAATTAAAAAGCATACATGGCAAAGCCTAATAATTATCTAAACGGTCTGTCCTGGGACAGTGATGCTACGGGCTTAAATCGTGAAACCTTTAGGTGTCAACTGAAGAAAATCAAAATTGGTCGAAACAAACCAGATGGGGAGGTGTATTAACCCTAAATATTTAATAAAATTCAGAATTTCAAGATTGCATGATTTCCACAGAAAGCTATAATTACATGTATTATTTAGAGCCTTGCAATTTTTCGAAGGAAATAAATGGTTGACCCTTTGGCGATTCTTGTCACGTGGTTTGGGGTTGCGTTGACATTTTTAATGAGGACGCGATTTTCATTCCGGTTAACACATCAAAATGATGGACACTGTGAATGAACCAAGAGATGCCTTACGTTTCGAAAACCAGATTTTACTATGTTGGTACTTTTTTTGTTTTATCAGGTTTAAGCTCTTTCTTTCGAGCAATTTTGTATTCATATTTTTTTGATGTTGAAATTAAAACAGGCCTTTGTTGATGAGAAAAAGGTCGTATCGTACCATTGAGAAGAGAATACGATAGTAACGTTCGATATGCTCTTGAGCTTTCCTCTTGTTGTTGCGGTTATTTCGGAGGTACTTCCGGTAAAGGCAGTAATCAACTACCGCCAGAACTTCGACATCAGCCATCACACGACGATGACTGTCTTCTGCCATTCCTAAAACGACATCCAGTCACGTCTACGATAAAATTCAGGCGTTTAAAAACGTCAAGCATGCTTAGGACTGTAAAGACTTTGTTTTTGTTCTGATATTTTGTTATGTGGTATTAAATCCCTGGTAAATTTGAGTTATTTCATCTAAGATATTACCTGAAACTATAAAAAGAGATAATCAAGTCATGAAACAAATCATTTAAATTTCATAAAACTGACACTGAGTATACAAACATTATGTGTGTTCTTTAACGAATCATACCTGCCGTCAAAACCAAGATCATCACGTGCTTAACGTTTCAGAGCATCTTGCATACAGGAAGAAAACAAAGTAGTTCAAAATCAGTTAATGGAGTGTCAAATTCTTATTATGATATATATGTATATCTACGCTTGGACTCTGTATCATACACAACAGAAGGGTGTTTATCTCTGTATCATATACAAAAAGGCTGTATATATAACAGTTATTCACCAGAATGATGTTAACGTTGTATCATTTAACAATAGGGTTTTAGACGTATCACAGTTTCTTCACCAGAACAATGTTTAATCCTTTATCATATACAATAAGGTTATAAATATATATATATATATATATATATATATATATCACAGTTTCTTCACCAGAAGAATGTTTAACACTTTATCATATACAATAAGGTTGTATATATAGATCATAGCTATTCGTTAGAATGATGTTTAACTCTTTATCACCAGAAGAATGTGTAACCATTTATCATATACTATCATATACAATAATGTTATATATACATATATATTCCAGTTATTCTCCAGAAGAATGTTTAACCCTTTATCATGTACAATAAGGTTGTATATATATATATAATGAAAATATCAACAGCTCAGTGTCCGGTTCAATATATGAAAGCGCTCATGCTTTACACTTAAATACACATCGTGTTTCTGATTATTATTCTCAATATTTATATCACAGTTATTCATCAGATGGTTGTTTTTCTCTGTATCATGTACAATAATGCTGGATGTATGTAACGTATTATACACAAAAAGGTAAGTTATATATTTTGAGTGATGCACATTAAAGTTGGACGTTTGAACGACTAGATCTCTACTTACGTAAGTTTTGTCCAGTCTGTAAAACAGCTTCCCCATTATCAGCATTAATATAATCAACAAAATCTCTTTCTGTGGAATTCTCCCCATCGCGTAGAAACTCCCAATCAGTCGAGTCATCAGTGGTTGGCTGTGAAATTCAAACAGAAGTGAATCATAATAACTGTTTAATGGTTAATTAATAGCAACACTACCACTGTTGTTGTTGTAAGTATAAAAACGACATGAAGTCTGGTCAGGAATTAAGATTATCTACCAACAAATTATATCTAATCATGGTCTGCAGTGTATAAAATTGATATGAGGGTAATGTTACTTACTTGATAACTGTCCTCCAAATCTATGTATGTAAATACGTCTTCGTCATTTATTTCAGAGTCTGGTACATCATCGTGAAAGTGTGTATGAGTGTAGCCTTCTGTTTCTGAAATCTCCCTCACATTACCTGTAACATGTGTTTATTTCACATTATTAAACGTCAAATTATATTCTCTTTAAATTGTTTTCACACTCGCCATCAAGATTAGCACACTTAAATAACATAACGTGGTTTCCAGGAGACCGTTAGGAATTGTACAAAAGACACATAAGTGAAAAAAACAACTTTCAGTATAAAAAGGGGGAAAATACCAACATGACAACATAATCATAATCCAAACTCAACTTCAATAAACCAGGGCAAAATATGAACAAAAGAAAGATTTACAGAGATCTATACTGAAAACATACCAGGAAAATACGACAAGGTGTTCCTGAAGAGTAAATGTGAACAAGGTATACAACAACGGAATCAATGGGTAGAGCATTAAACACAGCTAACATATAGCAATAGAATATTTCTCAATGAGGTCCTTATGGCGACCAACTTTCCTAACCTGCATATTTTGAACCCTTGTGTTACGAGTTTGTCAAAATACACACACGTGAATAACATATTTCAATACAACTAGGTTCACACAAAATTGGTCAAAATACATTAATATAAATTGCGTTCACTTAAGAATGCACAAAAGGCACACAACTGAATAACACCTTTCAATACAAATAAGTCCCCATAAAATCAGTTCATATAAGATTGTACGAAAGACAAACAAACGAATAACACTTTTCAATACAAATAAAGTTTAAAAGGCACATGAGTGAATAACACTTTTCAATAAAAAAAAATAGTGTGCATAAGACACTAATATTAAATTGCATTTTTAAACAAACAATAAAAGAGATTTACATAAGACGCTCAAACAAATAACACTTTTAAATACACATCAGTTCTCACAAGACCGTACATAATATATACAAGTAATACCATTAAAAAAAATTGAAGATCAATTTCGACAGGGCTTAGACACACCATCAGAAATTAAGTCATTGCAACCTGAAGTCTCGAATTCTAGATCAATCAATGAAAAGTTAATTCTAGATTTAACTAGATTACTAGATTCCTCAGTTTAGGTGACATTGCTGATAAGCGAGTTCTGATATCCTACCTTGATTTATGATCGTCCAAGAGAAACACAAGGAGGAGCAAACGCTGCAGTATATGAATATACTGTACACGACCATCGCTCGGGCCTAGATCTACTTGTTATGATTGTAACTGAAAGAAATGATTTATGTACGATCAAATATCATGCTGATGCAAAAGAAGGGCAATGACGTTTGAGTACCAGATCACTTAAGTGGGGTGAATCAAACAGTGTATGAATTGTAAGCTTAAAGATTTGTTTTATAATGTTGAATTAATTCTCAAAACAATATTCTGTAAATTGGTTTAGCACTTTACTGTACAAATAATACATTACTGTGCTGGAATCAGCTATATTTAACTGTAGACGTTAATTTCATATCAATAATCAGTAATAATTCTTCCTTGTATGAAGCCTACAAAGCTTTGTCAAGCTTTTTATATGGGCGGATAAAGATGGTGTTATTTACCAATCCTTTAGCAGAAGCCCGCTGTGTTAGATGTGCATCAGGTGGTCGGATACAGGGACACTGCCTAAGACACTGGTTGCTTGTGTACCTCTTAGTCGGTCAGTTATCGGTGCAAAGATACGACAGGGTACATACGCTCACACAGTGTTCTGTGCGGTGTACTCTGTGGTTAAAGATCACTCAAAGTTTTACTCGCTATAAAGCATTCTTCATCCAAATGCACTTCCTCGTGGTTTGTGCGATTATGTGTACTTGTATAATCAGCATACGTCGATGTAGATACACAGATAATATCGTATCTAATTTATTAGTCATATCTATCCACTAATTTGTAATATATTTTAATGAATGAATATGCCTAATCATATCTGAACAATTGAAACGTATACCATTTTGTAAAATGAAATTTTAGAATAAGATAAGTAGATCAAACAAACACAAACTATTGATGGGAATATTGAAGTATTAGTATTATCAGATATTGTAAATTCACTAGAAATGTCCTCACGTACGAGTAATACCATAGACAATGAAAATATTACTTGAAAATGGAACATATCTTAAATGCAATGTATCGATATTTTGGGAATACAACTCTGCTTTGCAGGTAGGGTGAACGAATTGTAGCTGTTTCCCTAATGTATGATTTTAAAAGAAGCCTAACTTTGTAGCCTTACTTTCTTCCCATATCCTATTATTCCCTGTCTCCTTTGATACTGCCTAACTTTAGCCTTAAGTGAGCGTTCGTACCTGTGAGGCAGTTTTTGGGTCCTTTGCCCTGGCCGAGAGATACAGTATAATGACCAAATAGGATGTCCCGCTTTCTTCCGGTTGTATACTTCTGTATGGTAGCACGATAAAGTTGGTATCAGATCCGACCTATCACGACGAGGCTACATCGAATTAATTTTCAACCACCCACAAACACACATAATGAACACATTTAATAATATAAAACCTCAAAACTCAAATTCAAGCCGACACTTTTTTAAAACATGATGTGTCATGAAACACTACGCCCTCGGTTGCAACAAAATTCTGAAGTGGGGCAATAAACTTATAGTGTTTAAGGCATGTGCTAAATGCTAAATTCATGCACACTTTGTGAAACACTTGTGTCTAACGGTGCAATATTTATGGCAAATTTTATTATTTTTAAACGTAGGGCATGTCACGGTAAAGGTCACATGATTAGATATTTTAGTACCAACGGAAAGATTTGGAAACACCTAATATAAAAACCCTACCTCTTGGATTGCAATAGATATTGGCAAGGTTAAAGTTGACAACAGGCAAAGGATTTTTGAAAAAAAAAGAGAAGAAAGTTTTAACATTCGTTTATCTCTATGCATGTCAATACATATGATTTATGACCAAGTGCTTAAGACTTGTCCTTGGGAAATAACAACGATATGAAATGAGGAATAACCCACTCAACAAACGGCTTTAATGGTCCAACACTTATAGGGTATAAAAAAAACAGGCGGGTAAAATGTTTTCCACGTTGCCTTTGCTTCACGTTTAATCTGAGATGTGGCCTATCAAGTCAAGTATAAGGACATTACAGACCACAGTTGATATTGACGATTGACTATACAAAACCATGGCTACATGGAACAAGGTAGTTGATAGCAAATCATTTGTGAAATTGTAAACATGAATATCAACGGAAGCAAGTTTTATTGTTGGAAAAAAGTAATTGATATCCGTGGTGTTATGTGTATATATATTGATATGAGGAAGGATCCATCAGGGTTTTGAAATTTGAAATGTTGGAGAAGGATACCATTCGTTGTGTTAAATATCTTGTCGACCTGGGTTATTGTCATTATTTAACTTCTGGTAATGTCATACCGAAGTGTTTTGCTTCAATGTGGGCTATTATATCAAATGTGTCATGATTTGTATGTCTAATGATTTCATTATCATTGCCATTGTCTTTATCTGTGAAACTGGCTTTACTTGGATTTTAATGTCGACTGTTGTAATAGAAAAGCAAATTTATTAGATATGGTTTATTGTCTTTATTTTCATGTCGGAAGAAGACCCGTTACAACACAATATGTCATCGCAAAAGAAATTAATGTTCAAATGTATGAATCCAAATGTATAGACGTTAACATGCTGACTTTGTTTATCTATATAGCAAAGAGCGAAACTATATCACGGCTTGCAGTATTCGTCAAGAGACTGAACAGCTTTACACACTATGCTAACGTTATGTCCATTCTGTGTAAACAATGGAAGCGAGCTGAACATTCCGTCTGTATCGTCTGCATCGTCCACACTGGTGAAAACCGTCACCTGAAACATTATAGATATGTCAACATCACAGAATATTCTTTGTCTTACGGATTGTTAAATAGTTTTTTATCCTTACATTGTCCTGAAATTCACGAGTTATTACCTTTTCATCTAAACAATCTAATAATCTTATAGCAAACGTTCATTCAAGAGAAGAATCATTCTGTTAAAACAATACAGATGAGGTTGGTAGATAACTTGGTACCACTGACAAGAACTAACGCACTAAAACATATTCTTAATACGGCACCATGATAGAATTCTCAGTGACATTTTCACAACAGACGAATATGGGGAAAATCAGAATACGTTGTTGATCAGTAATACACGTTTACAAAGGTAGAAAATGTAACTAAGAAACGAGCAATAACTGTGGTTTTCCGTTATACATGGACACAGTTCCTATTACCTTATCATCCCCCGAACACAAATGTCGAAATCGAATTAACTGTCTTTTTTATCCATCTCGATTATTAGCAAGATCATGTCTTATATAAATAGTTGATCAGGTTTTTACGCGGTAATGTTTTCAATAATCTTACCTTTCGACAATTTTTGTTTTTGAAGAGATCTACGCTTGCATCCACCTCAGTTCGTAAGCCAAAGACTGTGCTCGCCTCTTTAGCCCAAAGTTGTTTAAAATCTTCCCATTTCATTCCTTAAAACGGTTAAATAAAAACAGTAACACTTAATCTATGTATGTAATTTGTTTTCCATCATACATGGAATAGCAATGTACTAATGTACAGGATATGACGTCTATTACTAATACTTTTTCATACATTAAATATTACATCATCACTTGATACCTGTATTAAGTAGAATCCTACCTGTCATAGATTATTTGTAGGAATGTGTCTTGATTGGCGTAACATACCGTGATAATCAAGTGTCAGCTCGTTCCAGTAAGTGTACTTTTTGTTCAGTTTACGTGGAGAAGGTTTACAGAGAACGGGATCAACATCCAGCACACTCTGGGCAAACACCTCATAATCTGTGAGGGGTGTACATGTTATATCATTCAAACCATGACCAAATAGATTTGAGATGATGTTTTCCAACTTTATTTCGCCACCAGATATCTCAATCACTATAAACAAAAACAATACATTACATATTTTACAATGATAGCCAGCATGATATCATCACATATTTCGTGTTTTCAGGTGATCTTACCTTGGCTCGATCGATCCAGGTATTACCTCAGCCAAAAACACTATTTTTGATACACACTGCATTTATACAATTTAGGAAATTCTTATTGCTAATAGGAATAAGTTATTTTTTCAATTTTGTTTATAGATATAGTCTTCCACTAATACAATCATGTTTTGAGATGATCGACCTATAACAAGGTTTATAATAAACAAAGCAATGTTATAAATTCGATTAAAACGTTTTACCGACGAACTGTTGACGCTAACGCGCGCACACTTCAACATATATAACGTATGTTGATACATACCTGTTACAACTCGAGGCTCACCTGTCACCTGTGACAGAACAGTAAAGATAATGTACAAAGCAAATAAGGTATGTATACACAAGAAGATGATGTTACAACCGTTAACCGTTATCAGTTACTCTTGTTATATATTTTACACAGGAAGCAAAGATGTGACACCTAGACCAAATAGGAAATTGATTAATTAATTATACTATTAAATCAGACGATATCAGAAATGATGAAAATCTATTTTTGCTAAATAAAAAATATCATTATATTTAACCAACAAAAACGATAATACCTTGAATTTATGAATTGTCCTGCAAGTCGGATTTCCATTTGTATTAGAAAAAGACTCTCCCATCAAAACTGTGTTGATTTGACTTATGACCGTTTCTAATGACCATCCCATGTCTTGGCATATTTTCCAACACGATTCACCGATTTTGATGTCCAATAGATATAACTGAGTTTTAGACATGGCGATGTTCCGTTATACTTGCACTGAATACCTGGATTATAAGACCGACAAAATCCCAGTATACCTTTCAGGATCCTAACATAAAACTGACATAACTCGTGTTTTACTGAGTCGATTATAAAACTGCCTCACCAATCCTACAACAGACGTCATGATAACGAACAGCATAGAGTACAACAACATCCGGGTACGATCAATGAGCTTGTCATGGTTTACTTTTCTTCTATGTGTGTCTATACTTTACTTGCTATCTATCTTACGTGTGCTTTGTGTACGAGCCTCGAACAGATAGAATCAGTTCGAGTTATTGATTTGTTTGACAAATTTATATTTATTCAAGCAGCTATGATATTCTGTCAGCATTGCTCACGGAATGATGGACTGATTATTTATCTGTATAGAACTTTCTAGGGTTTTTATCTATAAACTTTTGTGGGTTATGCAAAATAATATATTATTGAAACACGTCGACTGGTGCGCCTCCTCATCTAGAATAGATATTTCATTCAATCAGTTTTGATTTCCCCAGTAACTTCCTAGGATTCCTAGGTTATTTTGCTCTACTTTATATGAATCTGAATGTGTGTGTCTTTTGTACAATTTTTTAGAGTGCATGCAGGTCCCGGGCTAGACATAACCTTCATGCCATGTTTTTATTTACTCGAATAGTGACATGGTTCAAGATATACACACGCACTTCTGAAGTTTTAAAACTGTTAATTATGGGACTAGTCCATCCCCCAATTTAGATTTTGACACTTCTTTCAATCAATTTAGAATTTCCTCAGGCGCCTCCGGGTTTAAGCTCCAAGTTAACCCCCTAGCATCACTGACAATTCATAGAAGGACAAAATAGCTGTGCAATACAGTTTAGTTCAATATTTGGCTTTACTATTTGATTCTGACTTTGTATCGAAAGGTGTTTTTCACCTCTGCATCTTCTGTAAGTAATCCTATTAAAATAATGATGACGCAAAACTTAACGCCAGAAGATGTCATGATCCAATCACTGTCGGTATACCCTGAAATGTTGGAAATCTTGGTACAAGGAATTGAAACACTTCTAATAATGAGCATAAGAGAAGTTTTAATGGGGTTACCTTTGACTACTTCTTGTACGAGCTTTCTGAAAAATTCATGTTACTACACTGTATTTTAAAGGCATTTGATACTTTGTGGAGAGTCTTTAGGGACCTAATGCCATCTATTTGACACATTCTTCTCCATTCTATTTTGTTAGACATTTTTATTTATTGTTGCATCTACGTCCGGAATAAATGAAATTATATCCTGTTCCAAACTACATTTATTATTTACATTATATCAAGACACGTCTTATCTACTATGTAACACATGTGAATGTGTGATACTTAGAAGAAAGTGACACACCTGTGTATATATGTAATACAGGTAGGGTAATTCCTGGTAATAATACAGCGCAATATATATATGTGTGTATAGATAACTGGATGTGATAGCGTTTGCAAAATCAATACCATATGAGTTAGAAAGAATGACACAGCACTTATAATTATATGTAAATATGTGAGTATACAATTGCTAATACTATACATTTTTAACTGTCCTTATTGACGAGGTAAAATCAAAAGACCTGTCACAAAAGAGACGACATTCACTGTTCAGAGCTCAGGATGTATCAGTAAAGAATACGTGACAAACAGGAATTGTTAGGACTTCATTTCATCAAATTTTACTGACATTGCAAAGTCATTTGGACCGAATAACAGACAATGTAGGTTCATTTTATCAAGGGAAAAAGTATTATAAATAATGGAAAATTAACAGTTAATTGTATAACATGTTTTTAAACAATTTTGAAATGAAAATTGAAAACTTTAAATAGCTAAATAATGAATACCACGAAACATCAGTTGTAAAGAATGGTTCTTCGAAACTCTATCCACAGTCTATTTGGAGACGAATGTTTACATGACAATTTTCACATGCCAGAGCAAAACTGGATGTGATTTAAATTCTATTGCAGCTTTCAAGTTCGAATATTCATAAATCACGTTACCAATAGAGCACCAAGAAACCAAGAAATAGAGAATTGCCAAGAAATCGAGTAACCAGTCCCACACATCTGTTTTTGTTATTCTAGGAATCATCAATGGTGTTAAGGGCCTAAATATGAAAACCTAGGAGGCGACTGAGGAAGATCAAGACGGATCGAGGAAACGAAATGTCATCATTTATATGTGGAGGTGCAAAAGCGAGGGAATGCATTTTTGGTTGTAGGTATACCTGTACATTTTTCTTTCGTGCTAATAAATATTTGCCCCTCTATGACAATAAATGACATGACGAACATAGAACATATATAGAAAGTTAATATGTTGTGTTAAAATGTTGTGTTATTGTAGTATGATTGAAAGGCTTTAAAATGGATTTAAATGACAAACAACCTAATTGCAATATTGTATATGTAATTGTATTTAATTAAGGTTTGTTGTGAGGTGATATATAATGGTCAACGAAATCAGCATGAACAGCTTCCATCAAGCTGTATGCGATTTAAATTTCCCTATGCTGAATTTTCTATTTTTGGATAGCAACTTCCCTTCACCCACACCTTTGGTGCTTACAAGTCGCAGTTGGTTCGATATTCAAGAACCTGATCCCATTATCGCGAAGTCGTCAACTGACAGAGATACAGGTTGATGAAAAATGTGGGACAGTTTTACAGTCGTCATAGTGACCTCATCGAGAGAAAATATATTTCTTTGTGCGATATGAAGCTTGACATGCTTGATATCCGTTGGTTTACATGGCGGGTGTCGTCTATGAAGCAGAAGGCGTTTACTCTTCCGAAATACCTTATCTTATTGCACTTTTTCAGGAGTCTGATAAATTGGTCTACATCCAACACAATCTGTACGTACATCGATCCCAGATTCGAGATTATTACCCTCCAATCTCACTTCACTCCCTGGTTATTTCAACCAACATAGTCTAGATATAGCAAAATGTGTATAGAAAACGACATGCTTCCCTCCGCAACCTATTGATTTTGTATGCTGCACAATAAAGTAAATTTAAGCCTATTTGATTTCTTCGTATTTGCCGAGTGTCCCTAATGTCAATCAACGTTTACACCATGAAAGTGAGATACACTTCCTCAATGCCTAATTGATAAAAAAAATCCAGTGAATACTTCCCGAATGTCTTTGAGTATTAAACTTCATAACACTTACTTGGGAGGACAAAGAACACTGTACAAACTCGTTCTTTTGTTCGGCTGTGTAGATTTTTTGTGTTTTGCCAAGTTTTAAACATTTCATTTGTTTGTATTTTAACAATGAGGTTTATGTTTACTATGTTGTTCAATAACATGTCACGAATTGATTAAATCGTCAGTGTAAACGATTAAAGGACAAACGTTTTGCTTGCAGTATCTAAGTCATTGTATGGGTTAAATGTGTCACCAATGCCGATAAATACATCCAACCTGGGTTTTAATTATCCAACAAGTAAGCAGTTTTAGACCGATTGTCCTCTTGTCTTCAACAGACTTAGTATATAGTACACACAAGTAGGTCGTGATTTTATTATATTCAGATATTGTAGGTATTTTATCTCCATTCAAATAGTTTTCTATTTAAATCAATTACAAAGACAATGTCTATGAGATTATTTTTGCACTACCGGTTAAATAGTAAATATATCATACCTACATATAATTGCATATTTCTACATAGATCATTTTAAAAACAAATTCTCAAAGAAAGTGTGTCAGTCCAACGTGACCTGTCGAACTTGAACACATTTGGCTTGCCGGGCGGCGCAGTGGTAAAGCACTCGCCCTTTCACCTAGGCGCCCTGGGTAGGATTCCCGGAGCGGATAAAAAAAAGGGTATTGGGGTCATCTGCCCGACTACCTGGGTTTCCCCCGGTACTCCGGTTTCCTCCCACAGAAAGACGCCTTTCGCGTTTCCATACTAGCCAACATTTGTGATTAATATAAAAGTGAAGCTAGTATCGCAACTGTTGTAAAATAAAGTGTATGTTATGTAAACAACACTCTAAATGAATAACAAATGTTACTTGTGCAAACATGCGTTCAAGACAGCTTGTGACCTGCTGCAGCGTGGTTCGATGTTTATCCTCAGAGTGATCTTGCATTACAACCAAACACTAGAAGGACTAAACGCATGAGTGATTCAGCTGAATGTGTCATACTACTTTTCTGTAGATATCATTGAAGGGATATTTTCTCGTGTGCGTACTATGTACGGCTCTATGCGACTTATATCTCTGAAGTTAGTCGTAAACCTGCATGTCGCTTCTAAATTCTGTTGAATATTGGAAAGGTTTAGCATAACACATGAAATCAATACTCTTTTCACAGAAATATCCAATCTTAAAAATTACGTAACTGAGATTAAGTTATTGAGTTTGAGCCCTTTCCCGTAATTTATTTCGGCCAATTTTTATTTCCTTCGACCGAGAATGACTCTTTTTCCCCAAGGAACACTGACTTGGTCTAGAAAATCGTAACAGCTGTATGGCGCGTTCATCGTTTTTCGTACAGTGTCTGTCAATGGTAGAAACGTTTATCTACATGTTACGACTCGGTGTAATTAAGAACTTATTTTGAGACTTCGAATGTCGTTTTATAGTATAAAGTTAATAACTTAAGCTGCATTAGAAAAACACCATTTACTTTTATTTCTATAACTTGAAATAGTTTTGATGTTGTAATACCCTTTTAATCCAGGTGTCTTTTCTATACAAAGTATTATCATATTCCATCTTCACAGATATATTAAGATACAACCCCGCCCTATAGGTAAAATGAAGAGTAGGTCATACATCAGAGGTCTGCCTACGTATGTGCATGTCCGAATTTTTAAATTGATAAATTTACATGTCTCAAAGTACAGCAGGTGGCAGCAGAATCACGCCTTTAATGGAACGATACTCTCTGCCACGTCTACAATTTACATGGATAGATGTACGACCAAGTGATGAAATGCTTCGGTACTTTACAATTTTTTCGAATTTCCAAAATGTTCTGAACTAATTGCACAAATAAAGTCAGTGCCTATCTTGATTCTGTCTTCTTGATTTTCTGCAATAAATCAATTTTCTAGCGTCCCTGTCGGAGAAAGCCGAAATTTTAGATGTATGATGAGGCTGATGAGATTTTCGGTTGCGTACTTAAGCTCTTGCTTGTTGAATGCTGTAGTATTCCTTCTTGCATAGGTGGTGATGTTCAGCAAATATCACAGTCACTCGAAGGAATAATAAGGATTGAGGCCAGAATGTCGGTACCACTTACAGCGTGCTTCGTCTTTTCAGCATGATGTGTCCCCTTCGGACTACAAATCCGTTCTACAAAGGCTTGCCTGGAACAAAATGAGTCTTATATGGACTTCAGAATCAATCATATTACATCGTATTTTTTAATGTTCTCACGGTGTCATTTATAAAGCCATGCATACAAGAATCATTCGGACAGTACCTTATCAAAATATCGTATAAATAACGTATCAGTTAAGCATATACAGTGTATTTCTTAAAAAAGGAAATTTTCTCAAACCGATTTACACAGGAATATGTCACGATATTGCTTTTGATTCTAGTTTTAAACGTAGTGTAACATTGTAACAAAATTACTTCTGTCATAGATGGTTGTTATAGTTTAAAACTACATCAGATAAATAAAACAAATTTCTGAAATTATCTGCAATCATTTGGAAAATTAGAAACAGTGAAAGAGCTCTAGGGTGGTCGCCAGATCTTATAAAGTTCATGGTAACAGTGTTGTGACAAGCGGCATCGGTTCTTCATAATACAGGTATACATATGTACGTGGATGTAACTGATAAGTCAATACAAAACTAATACAAGTACATCATGGTATGGTTTTAGGAGGAAAGTTTTTTTCTTAACATTGATAACAGACATTTTGATAATGTAATCGTAGAATTGAAGTCTTAAAGCTATACTTTTCATGATATACATGTTTGTAATTCGAATTATCACGGCCGACGTTGTTTTGGCCGACCATTTCTCCTTTACCTAACGATTCAATGTCAATAAGTAGACCGATCTAAGTTAGGACACGCCCACTAAGATATATGAACTCGTTCTGAGACCCACAGAGGTTCAATGATCTATCCATTCCCATCTATGAAGTATCTTTATGGAAACAGAAGTATGACTAAGGTCATTCAATTAACATGACAAACGAAACTGTTGACGTATTTTTAACACAGTCCAAATTTTGACCTTCAAGTTATAATTTAAGTTATATATATATATATATATCAGTTATATAGTTTAAAAAGCAGACCGTCGTCAAATTCGTGTCATTCATTTTAGTACTGTTCAAATAAAAGACAATTTACGAATTGGATCGAGTCATTTTCTTGATGTTTTGTCAGTGATCAGTTGAATGCTGTGAGTTGGAAACGTGCTGGAACCTTTCAAGAATCCTTTCAGTGAGACAAAGGTAAGTAGAACACGTAAAAGACATTTGTATTGATTATATTGGAGTTGTTATGTTCATGCAAAAAATATGTTTTCTCAATCTTTTACTTTTCCTTTGTTACTTTTATTCAACGATTCGGAATGTTTCCTCGTGCTCTACACACAGAAGAGCTGTCATGATGAGCCGCATACAATTTTCGGGATGTTAAAAGAGTAAAGAGGGGTTTGAGAGGTGACATTTTGGAAGAATATCTCCAATAGATTCTTGGTACTTTGTAGTTATATACAGTTAGATGTATTTTTTTCTGAAATAGACTCTGAAATGTATTTAAAAAGCCCATCTGGAAACTGTTTTACTTTGCTTCTGATGATTTCGATGGTTGCCAATAATGATAGCATTAAACGTGAACGTGTATAAATTATGGTGGTGTAAACTTAACACTTCTGGTGTGTGGTTGAGAAACTTATATAACACTTCTGAAGTGTGGATTGGGAAACTTAAATAACCCTATTTAAATTGTGGCTACTTGTCATTGAAAACGTTTCGTCACACGATCGTGTAGAAAATACTAATTCTAAAGCGTAAAAGAAAGCACTGTTTCATGAAATTGGTTCTCAGAATCTTACATTTTATCAGCATTGTGTTTTCACCCCTTTGTTTCCCGGAGCTAATGAAAATAGTATTTCTACTTTGAAAACCGTTTTTAGCGTGCATCGAAGATAACGAATTGTTTCAAAATAAATTTGTCATTTTTTCTTTTCGAAAGTAATATTGCAGGTTACGGGACCGGGAAGAGATAAAATCGCGGTGAGAAACTCAGAATCCTTCGGATTCGGAATGTAATATATCAGCACATGAGCTACGTTTGCGTCTGAACTGTCAAGATAGCATTTGAATCTATACAAGAACTATGATAGCATTCAGATTTAGAATTTCAGAAGTTGGTGTTTTACTGTTTTGGAGGTGGATGAATGTTAAACACACAGTCGTGTCTCGAATAATTAAATTGTGTTACTATGGCTTTACTCTTGCTTAAACTACGATCAGCTGGAAATAGGTTATGTTTATTGTCATTTTAAAAACCTGCAATAAAGGAGGTAAAATTTCAAACCCGTATAAAAATAGAAAAGAAATTATTATAACAACCAGCAGAAGATTAGAATGTGACGTTTCGGTGACTACATCGTCACCTTCATCAGACAGTTGACCAGTGTGGAGCGTACTTGTACTGGCGTACGTAGTGTAAGAGAATGTAAGGAATCGACCAAGTTTTTCGGCTGTGATATAATCCTATGTACACTAGGGTTAGAAATATTGTGACGAGATGGTGAACAGATTATAGACCAAACAATGCACAACATGTACGCTCCTTACCGGTCATTTGTCTGATAAAGGTGACCATTTAGTCATATTTTACTAAGTTTTATAAGAACTAAATTCTATTGAAATTACCAACCTGAAGAAAATGTTCCAAAAAATCAAACCTAAAGGGCGGAGACTGTGATCTTTCCCCGACTCAATCGGCACTGGAGAAACGGAAGTACAAGAAAGAAAGGAGAAAGCAACCCGAGAAAAGAATTATGAATTGTGAAAAGTCGAACTAATCGAACAAAGGATTGTTTATTAGTGTTTGATGGGTCGGTCCAGAAAGACTCACTCACTCAACCTATAACATCACTCATTAAACTGTTAAAACCAAAGTTCCCGTACTATTCTTCAATAGTGAACATTTTCCCTCTGGACTTTCCCTCTCCACGTGCATTTTCTTATTTCTTTGCATCCCATCCCTACCATACCTTTTTTTACCATAATGAAAACAAATCACGTTTTTGAAATATAGATTTATATCATCTTGTGTAAATATTTAGGTGTTGTACATGTATATTACCTTAGGGAGAGGGCTTCATATTGTTGGAAAACTTATTTCCGATCCCATTGTATTTATTTGATAATAAAGATATGTTTAAATAAAAAAGAAATGAAAACCCTTGTGTTTCTCTGCTACCGTTGTTGACGTCACTTAAGGCTGCACTGTATGATGTAGGCAGACCGACACCGCCTACCTTGAATTCCGACGTTCAAGTCGTCCGGTATATTCACCTGCACCTCCTACAGAAACTAGATATTATATATATATATGGTCTATCAAAACATCAGTCAAACTAACAACTCTGTGAAGATAAAGATATTAATGGTTTGACCTCTGAACCTCAAGTCCTAATTTAATGTATCAACGACAATGTAGTGTGTTCTGTCTATTTTCCTTCCCTTTTAAACGGTTGAACGAAGCACCAGTAACTCGATGTCTTTGAAGGAGTAACATAAATAAAGTGTCACATTTCCTTACTCGATGTTCGAGCATATATCAATGTAATGTTCAAACAATCTTCGAGATAACGCATTCGAGCGTGAAAGAAATTTGAATAGGATAGTTTCACTTATTGTTCCCTATTTAGATTTTTAAAATGTATTACCTACCAAATGATATACCCTCTTATATTACTTTAATACGTTCTTGTGTTCTCCATAGCATCACCTTTTGGAAAATAAAGGAAAAGTGCTGAGACATACGACAATTCAACCCCATATTTCACCCAAGTTCATTTTCCCCGTGTAGCTCATTTATGACACTTGTGTCTCACTTAAGACTTTTGAAATTAATTTAGAATAAAAGATTTCATATATTTTATAGCGTTCCAGGTGTATTTGGGAGTGAAATTTCTGACCAAATATTTAATTCTTCATTCTATACTAAAAGGATAAAGAAACGCAGGGTGAACTTTAAACCAGAAATTAATTATGATATCGGGCTTCATTTAAAACGAAATTTTGTATACTTACAGATAAATTAAAGCTTAAAAATTTCCGAAGTCTGTATTTTGCATCTGACAACTGGTTTAGAGGTACTAACGATTAAATTGAATGGACCCATAGAATTTTGAAATTGAAATTGAACTGAGACATCAAAATCTTGTGTGTCCGCCGTTTGCTGTGGTCACGGCCCTTACCCTTCTGGTCATAGAGTTCATGAGAGCGTTAATCCGTCTTATGGGGATGTTGTCCCACTCTTCAATCAGAGCTCTGGTCAACTGCTCTCGAGTAGCAGGGGGTGGCTGGCGCTTTCGAATCTGTCTATCCAACTGGTCCCAAAAATGCTCGATCGGGGACAAATCAGGGCTATATGGCGGCCAATCTAGTGGTTGAATGTTGTTGTTGGCCAGAAAGACTTGGCAAATCCTTGCTACGTGGGGCCTAGCATTATCCTGCTTTAGGGTTAAATTATGCTGCTGTAAGAAAGGGATAACATGGGGTCGGAGGATCTCATCTCTATACTTAGCTGCTGTTAAATTGCCATCGATAACAACCAATTGTGATTTTAACCCGTGTGAGATTCCTTCCCACACCATTACTGAACCGCCCCCAAACCTATCCCTCTCTACAACGCAAGCGTCCGTAAAACGTTCGCCACGACGTCGGTAGACACGTTGACGGCCGTCAGATCGATAAAGATAGAACCGAGACTCGTCCGTGAAGAAAACTTGTCTCCACTGCCTCAGTGGAAACCGTCGTGGAGCATGTGCAGCGACCCAGGCCATACGACGCTGACGTCGAGCAGGGGTAAGGTGTGGACCTACGTACGGGCGACGTGCTCTTACACCAATTTCTCGTAATCGATTCCTTACAGTTTTTGAACTTATAGGACGCCCATGATTTCCACGAACATAAAGTGCACTCTCAAAGGCAGTAAGGCGCCGATTACGCACATGAGAGACGACGATATAGCGATCCTGACGTCGTGACGTTACGCGCGGACGTCCTGACCTAGGTCGATCGGCCAATCGCCCAGTTTCCAGAAGACGTCTTACAAGACGTTCTATGGTGGAAACATTAACACCAAAGTGTCTAGCAACCTGATTTTGCAGCTGTCCTTGCATCAGCATCTTAATGTCCTGACCCTCTGAACTTCTGTGAGTCGTGCCATTCTTAAAACGAATCAAATTCTCAATTAATTTTAGGGAAGCAGTTGGTCTGTATAAAGACTGACGAAGGGTGGCTTGACTAACGCTGCATGAGACCAGAACAGCACTATGCACGAGATTCTTGTTTTTTTCTTCCTCCATTTACCAGAGCTGCGCACTGTACCGTGACTAAATTTTCGATACATGACAAGGTGTAATATGACCTAATTACTCAATCCACAAAGTTTCACTTTATTTGGAGAACGCGTTTTCAAAATATCGGAATAAATATTACCCTGCGCTTCTTTATCCTTTCAGTATATTTATGTTATATATATGTGTGTGTGTGTGTGTGTGTGTGTGTGTGTGTGTGTGTGTGTGTGTGTGTGTGTGTGTGTGTGTGTGTGTGTGTGTGTGTGTGTGTGTGTGTGTGTGTGTGTGTGTGTGTGTGTGGTGTGTGTGTGTGTGTGTGTGTGTGTAGAGACAGCGTCAGCTTGTCATACGTTGATACAACTTGTTGCCACCTGAAAGTGTCCCGTTGGAAAATGGGCATATCAAAATACAACGGTTAAAACGACGAAAATATATATTAATTCAAAAAATCACGTATTACATAAAGTAATTTCGAATCTTCTATAAAGATCGGATCACGAATAAAAATATCAGAATCATACAAGTTTCCCAATGGCGGAGCCGTTGTACCAGAATCGGGTTCACTATTAGTTTTTAACTGTGTGCTTCCGGAATATACAGTCTTCTGCTAGTTGACAACTTCAATATTTGGCACATCTGGAGAAGGATTCCGTGTGGATTTCAGGCATGTCATGTTATTTTAAAGACTGCGATTTGTCTAATCGATAAAATGCTCTATGGAAAGGTAGACCTCATTCAGGTCTTGAGATATGAACCACTTTATTTTTAACCGAACATCGCATGCCTGACATGATGCAGATCTAACTTACATGCAATATATATCGTGTTCATATTTTCTTCGTGGTACAACATTTATTCGCGACACAGTCATTTTCATACACTCCAATCTATTCTCGGTATTTAAAGGCCTCAAATGTCATTAACGATATCATTTTCAACAGACCGGCAACCGCGGACTATTATAAATGTCACGTGATTCGCATGGCTAAAATTAGAGAAAACTTGAGTTCTGAAAGGAACTTCAAAGGCAGCTAGGTAATTACCTGTATCTATTTTCCATATCAGGGTGGTTGCCACGAAGTGTTACTAAGATCAGCTACACTGCCTTCTTTAATTTTGGCGAAAAACGGAGTAACTTGCTAGCTGTCGGCTGCTGCGAAAGTGAAAGTAGGTTATAGTTAGGCTTACATTCATGTAATGTATAGCTAAATTTTAATGATTTAATTTTCACCGACTGCAGAAAAGTAACAAAACTTGCATTCACACGACATTCACCTTTGTTAATTTGTATATTGAATGAAGTTGCTATATAATGTCTTCTGATGTGCTTGCAATATTTCATATTTTTTTATAATCAAGTACATGAACATTGTATATGATGGAAGTATACACTAGACCACTGAAACTGACCATAAGTGCATAATTCTAGGCAGTCAGTTGGGTGCTCATAGACAGGTAACCAATTAAATTTTTTGAAACTGTGATTATGGTCAGTTTTAATGTAGTTGATGACATGTACATGTAGGCTTATAGTACAAAAAGTGCACGTACATAAACATATGTGTAGAAAATAAATATTATGTGGAAGAACAGCTATAAATGGTAATTGAGGATTATGTGAACACTGAATGATCAGAACCTGGATTACATGCATATTTGTTACATTTACTGGTATACATCAATACTGGTGTAATTGAAAGATAGGTCTTAGCTGAATGTGGGTTTATTAAACAGAATGTTTTATGTGTTGTAGCTACACCCTATGTATATAAGTGTTTCTATGAATAATACAAATATTTGTAAACTGGTTTATTAACCAGAATAAGTGTGATTTGCTAATAAATCAAGTAAATGCGGTAAACAGGTCTGGAAATATATATCATTATGTCAACTGGATTAAGATGTAACAGAAAAGCTTCATTTAGGTGAAATAAATGTTGTATTACTGCCATATAGGATATTGGTCTTTTGTTAATCTTCAATGTGCAATGCTTAAATCAGTGATTTTTAGCTGACCAGGTCTATCAATGTTACTTTTGAAATTAGTTTTATTGAGCATGTTTGGAGATATTGTGGTGATAGGTAATACATAAGGAATCAATTAACATGAAATGAAGAAACAATTTCTTGTTACTGAATTTAATGAAATTAGTAAAGGGTAAGGAGTCATTCGCAACAAACTCAAGTGTCGCTGGTTTAGTAGCTGGTTAGACTTTATTGTTGACTAGTTTCGCCTCCGGCCGAGGCTTCATCAGGACAATTTTACAAATATTTTCAGCCCCTGAAATACTTTTTTCAGGGTTCAACATAATAATGATGTAATATCAATGTGTATTGTTGTACAGGCAGATAAGCCTCTGAATTATTATGTTATACCTATATTTGTAGGTAATAGAGTATTGAAATCAAATCAATCACATTCATATGGTGCTGACAGAGTCATCTCTGAATTCTCATAATGATACTTTAAAAGTTTAGCACTCAGGGAAGTCTCATGTAAACCTTTTAAAATATTAGCATGAAATTCAGATAAATCCATGTCCTACAGAGTTGATCTTTGGACCAGGTTCCTAATTACTAAACAGCAACACTTCGCTTTTATATCATTAAGAGGTCTCCAATACAACTTCAGATAGAATTTGCAATACAAAATAAATTGCATTAAAAATGAACTGGTGTAAATATATGGTACATTACATTTATATGCAAAACACAGTTCAGGAGGGGTCACATTAGCAAAGTTGGTAAGAGTGTTGGCTTACGTAACCTCAGATTAAGATCTCGGGTTTATGGTTTGACGCTCCCTACCTTTGTGTTTTGTGTTTCTCAAGAAACTCAGAACTGGGCTGGTCTGTACTGGCAAAGTTGTGTCTTCAGGCAAGAGGCTTTAACCTAACTGTTCTGAATGGCATTAACAGGCCTTCTGTATGTTCAGTGAGGTAGCAACCAGCTACTTCACGGAGACCCTACCTCAAAATTACCCTGGGTGTTCACTGGGTGATGAACCAAGCAAACAAACAGTTCATTCCTGCTGTCTGATAAACTTGTGAGTTCTCCAACAAAGCTTCACATTTTGTCATGGCAGCTATCTTGGAAATCGGAACAGAAAGTTGTATCAGGACAAGGCTTTCACCTCTTCAAAACCTTATGATAAAGTCTCAGGTAATCGGATATAAAACCAAAATCATAGTCATATATCAATTTTTTTTCTTCTCTCTTTTCTTTTACATTTTTCATTTTTTATTATGTACTAATTGTAAATTATTGTTTAAGTTTAACAAAATGGTTTCAAGCTGAATAAAAAGACAAACAATTTCTTTTGTAGATTGAATTTATACGACATGGCTTCCCAGTTGTTAATGGTAGTATTGAGGATTAAGGAGAGCGGTACTCCTGGACTTGACCTTCCCACATTCCTATCAAAAGTAGATGGATTCCTCAAAGGCTACCCAAAAGCTAGTCGCGTTATCCACAAGTTCAAGGTAACTGCTACCTCAGTTTTCATTATTCATTTAAAATATCTTTACTTAATGCAGTCAGAATTTTATAGATATCTTGAACAAGGTCCAGTATGAATGTTATCTGCCAAGGGTCAAGGTGACTATCGCTAAAATGTCATACAGAGTATGACATACATATATATATGTCTATTGTGAAACCAGTTTTTGCACCTTAAGTAATCAATGTAAAACATTTCTTCACAAATTTCCTTCAATGAGATAAAAAGTACCTTTATTGTATTCAAATAGCATTGCAATGTGTAACATTTGAAATGATATAGTGTTCTCTTAAAGATTGTTTTTTATGCAATTTTAAGACTTGCAAAATTGGTTTACTCCAACAGAATTTCCTCATTCAGAAAACACATTTCTTGAATTCATGAGAAAAAAATTCAATACTTGCCATAGATAATAGTTCATGTAAGGTAACTAACATACATGATACACTACCTGAGACATTTTGTATATACATTGAATGTTGTCTTTCTGGAATCTAATCCCATTAAAGAAAAAGTCATCTGGTTTCCTGTCTATTAACTAACAACCTACTTACTCTGTTGCAGGTGTGTGGGGAGCCGAAGGTTGTTGCTAGTAAGTAGCAAAGGATTGTATTAATCATATAGTTGTACAGAACCATTTCATATTTCTCTTGATACATTATTGTGTCATAAATTCTTCCAGAGAATTGATTGTAGATCAACATTTATTTTGAAAACTTGTATTGTTGACATATTTTAAATAAGATATACAACAGCTCAGTAGAGAACTCTCTATGACTGAAAAGATTGAACATTTATGATTTGTTCCTTTTTGTAATTTAGATATTCCAGATTAAATCAATTCCTGTAAAAATAATAGATATTGCAGTTTTTCATTACCATTCATTGATTAGTTTTGATTGTGATAAAGTCTGTTACTTTATGATCTTGTTTAAATTCCAATGTAATAAAATGTTGTTAAGGTACTTATTTTCTTAAAGTGTTTCTTCACAACAATAAATACTTCATGTAACATCTTGATAGAAATGCCTTAAGATAAACAGTCTGTGTCTGAAGTTTTAATTGCAATTTGAAATAATACATTTTTCTTTATTTTTTGTATTTCTTATGAATGTGCGCTTCATATTTTATAAACATGAAAGTATACAAAGTTTTGTTTCACTCTTTTGTGTTATGGATTTTTACAATTCTCAAATTTGCTAAAAAAAAATTCAAATCACATCAAAAATATAGAAAATTTTGTTATTGAATGATAAAATCTAGTTTAGCAATTTAGGGTTTTTCTTTAGGGCTGATAATAGAGAAATAAATCTTAAGATTATGATTAAATATCAATATTTTTGTATTTTCTTATTTGTATAGGTATCTCAATTTGAGATTTTGTCACACTTTTTTTACCAACTTAAGAGCTAGGGGCCACATTCTCAAGTTAGTTGGAAAAAAACCCTATGCAGATGAACATCTACCACTCTGTAGGTGAAATGACAAGCTCCTCATTGAATTTTCTAATTATTGTTTAAAGTTCTGGAAGTAAACAACATCTTGGGCCTTGAGAGGAATATGGGTGGTTTATCAAGACTTGGTATATTTGATGTGTCATGCATTCCTCTGTCACACTACGAGACATTTGCTGCAGCACTAAATGTAGATCCAACTCTCACCAAAGTGTCACAACAACCTCTCAAAAAGAAATTCATTTTCTGGCTCAGTTTTAATGTTGAATATCAAGGTAAGTTTTACATATACTATCAAATCATCTTTTTTTGGGGCTCAAATTTCATTGTTTTCCAAAACTCTCAAAATCCTCTAGTACTATAATTAATATCAAGTTTTATCTGTTAATCATTTTGTTAACATATGAATTTGTGGATTAAGAATCCCTAGGGAATCAATGAAAATAAATTTCCCACAAAAATATTACAGATATAATCAGTACTCTATTCTACAGTTATTCAGAAGTACTAAATATGTTGAAACTACTGTTCTAGATTTGTCAACATGTTTTGGTCTGTAAACTATTCAATGTTCCACCAACTTTCTTTTAACTTGTGTCAGTTGACCTGGTATCTGAAATGAGCCATCCATTTGGCTGAAACATCAGCATTAGCTATTGATATATATGTAAATTTACATGTGGGGAGAGATTTTGAGCGCATTTTTTCAATTTTGGATAACCTCCTTTGACTATTGATTGTTAAGGCTATGGAGGGTATAAGTTATCCTTTGGATGACATTTCCTGTTTTTTCTACAGTTTGTAATGATTTTCCTTCAATTCAATATTAACATTAGCTTGTTCTGCTTACAGAACTTACAAAACAACAGATTCGTTAATTTGATTTGCTTGTAGGAATAACAACAGCTGAGCTTTTGGAGCTTTGGCGCAAAGAGGCAACAGCGGCTTTATCTGCTAGGGCTGCAGGGACTCAGCTTGATGCCTACAAGGTCATAGCTGAAAGGAAGGTACTGATTTTCTTCAGAAAATTATAACTGTATAATTATAATTATTAGATTATCCCAAAGTCCTTTGTAGACAGTTATGACGAAACAATTTATACTGTAGACCTGGTGTACTTGTAAGCAGGTATGGCTGGGTAATTAATAATGTATATCCAGGTGTCCTTGTAGACAGGTATGACTAGATAATTAATACAGTATATCCAGGTGTCCTTGTAGACAGGTATGACTAGATAATTAATACAGTATATCCAGGTGTCCTTGTAGACAGGTATGACTAGATAATTAATACAGTATGTCCAGGTGTCTGTGTAGACAGGTATGACTAGACAACTAGTACTGTTTATCCAGGTGTCTGTGTAGACAGGTATGACTAGACAACTAGTACTGTTTATCCAGGTGTCTATGTAGACAGGTATGACTAGATAATTAATACAGTATATCCAGGTGTCCTTGTAGACAGGTATGACTAGATAATTAATACAGTATATCCAGGTGTCCTTGTAGACAGGTATGACTAGATAATTAATACAGTATATCCAGGTGTCCTTGTAGACAGGTATGACTAGATAATTAATACAGTATGTCCAGGTGTCTGTGTAGACAGGTATGACTAGACAACTAGTACTGTTTATCCAGGTGTCTGTGTAGACAGGTATGACTAGACAACTAGTACTGTTTATCCAGGTGTCTATGTAGACAGGTATGACTAGATAACTAGTACTGTTTATCCAGGTGTCTGTGTAGACAGGTGTGACTAGACAACTATTACTGTTTATCCAGGTGTCTATGTAGACAGGTATGACTAGATAACTAGTACTGTTTATCCAGGTGTCTGTGTAGACAGGTGTGACTAGATAACTAGTACTGTTTATCCAGGTGTCTGTGTAGACAGGTATGACTAGATAACTAGTACTGTTTATCCAGGTGTCTCTGTAGACAGGTGTTAGTTGGTGTATTCTAAGGTGCCTTTGTAGATGATTATACACCCATTAATTGCATACTTATCCTTGGTATGTATACTTTTTATTCTAGGTGCATGTTTTCATTGGTACTGATGTTCCAGAGGATGTTGACAAATTATCCTTCAACCTGCCTCTGATGCAAGAGAATGGGGCTAATACTCACATTGAGTGTCGAGCAGTGCAGCACTTAGCAGACTATACCACGAGGATCATGACAGAGAAATTACAATAAACTTCCTGATCATGAACGCCCAAATTATGTTAACAGAGATTCATATGTGATAGTCACTTAAACGTTTCATATATTTCAAGTACAACAAAACCTCTATGTTGCCTCCTTCTCAGCAATTTTTTGTGTTTAAAAATTCAAACTTAAGAATATTTATGAAATAATGATATATTTTGGAGGAAAACAAAATGGCAAATCAAGTGAGAGGCATGTATCATGGTTTTACTGTATAATCACGAATATATATCAATGTTATTTTTTTTTATTAATGAGGCGTTGATTAAGAGAAATAAGTTGCTTGACTGTTATTGGTGGATTCTGCTAAGATACTTATTGTATTAGATTTACGTCATATTAATTTGTTAAATCCCAATACAACCTGAACATTATTGACTCAATCATAAACGCTATCAATCCAATCAAATCAATTGACTCAATTTACACAATTTTACATCAGTCCCCTTATCTTCTTTTATCCCATGATATAAATCGTTAACTCTATTTACTACATTAACTCCACCAAGTTTATTAAAGCTTGTTAACTCCAGCACACCGTTAATTCCCCTCCCCAAATAACTCACACACTTCATTAACCTAAGTGCACAGGTATCTATTAGTTTCCCTTACAAATGAATTTGTCATACACTGACTTTGCGAATACAATCATAATTTTATAGAAGAATTTTCTGATTATCTTATCATCACAGACCCAGGTGTTCTTATATAAGCTGCTGCTTTTTCCTCGGCAGTCAGGCGTGCGGCTCTATATCAATGCAGCTTAAATGTGGAAGAAAAAAAAATTGCAGAATGAAAAAAATAATTGAAGTGTAGGCTTCTAAGAAATGATAAATCTTACTTGAAATCTTAACATATACATCAGAAGACTTCCCGTCTTCAGCTCAGGTCTGATTTTGAGAATGGGTAGTGTCCTCAGAGACATTACTCCTTATGAATAACAGTGTTGTGAGATCTGTGATTCTTTAGGTTGATTGATAAAAAAAAATTAATCTGTAACAGTGTCAGAATTATGAATGGCATTTCTTTATGTTATTATAGAATTTGGTAACATACTTACTAAATGGATAGCGCAGGATTGAAGGAAGCTTTACTGATGATATAGAATCTCACTTATCTACTTCAGAGACGGAAGACAAAAATGTTAACTTAGAGAATGAACATTTAGGACATTTAATATGTTGTTATATTTTAACCATTACAGTGATATCCAGTGTAATGTTACAACTTCCACATTGTCATTCAGTAAAAGTATATGTATGGCCTGTGTTATGTACTGGTAATGATGTCTGATGATGTGGCCTTGACATTTCAGTACTGTGTAGTGTCCCTGGTAATGATGTCTGATGATGTGGCCTTGACATTTCAGTACTGTGTAGCGTCCCATGTTGTGAGGTTCACTTTGATATTAACCATTTTTATCTCATAAGAGTGTGTCATATTATGTGTTGTGACCTGACAGTATTATGAAGGTTGTAATGTTGTGACCTTGAAAGAAAGGACAGTTGATGTGTTGTGACTTTGAGGACATGTAATGCCGAGTGTTGTGACCTTGACAGTGTAGTACATGTGACGTCCAATATCAGTGTGGTGACCTTGATTTTGATATGACACTGTATCATACGATCAAAGTGCAAGGTATTAATAGTGATCTCCATATAGACTAATCCCTGACAGTCGCAACTCATTTTCCTTGCATATTTGTATGTAATGGAATTACTTTTTTGTTGTCATTTTAACAGTAAAACAGTTGAAGCATTTAGAAATAAGCTGACCTCAGCTATTTTCCTAACAATCTTTTAAAAATTTTTGCACATAGTTTCATGGAAATTCCAAAAATCATAAAAAATGGTTACTTCTACATGTGTTTTGTTTTTAATACATTTTTGCATCCCTATGCACACATGCTAGGTATACTTTTATACCAGAAAGGTCTAGTAAAGTAAGAGCTAATTTACAAATGTGTCATACAATGTCTAACTGTGAAAGATTCAGTATTCGTTATGGATTATTGTCGTCAACAAGTTATTATCTTTGTTAATATGTCTGTTGAAACAAATTTTATATACTAATATGTGTTCTTAATTTTTAAACTTTTATCTGATATTAAATTTAATTGCATTTTACAAGTCTACTGCCCTTACAGTCTGGTCCACCAAGTTGATCAGAAATTATCATCTGAATTCTTCAAGCTTGGTCACGGATAAGAACATCAGAAGATACTATACGACAAGATGTCCAAAAGGTTCTTATATGAAATGCATACATGTCCCTTATGTTCACATATTTGGATTTTTGTGAAGATGCAAATTTCAAATTTTCAAAAAACATTCAAAGTTATAATTTTTCATATAATACATGTATGTATCTCTCAAAAATTATATGTTCGTTGTCATGACTTTTTAAAGTTATCACCAATGTTACAGCGATATATAATGATCATGTGACCTGTGTAAATCTATGTAGCTTTACCTTCTGTATCACATTATTGCTAACTTCATTATGAAGTGGATTACGTTATGATATTTGTTAGACATGTTGTGTATTATGATATTATTAAACCAATAACAAAAGAGAAATTAGGAGTTCTTGTTGATTTTATGTTTACAGTGGATTCACTCTAAACCAGATATTTAAGCCAACTATTTTGTCCAGTTTAGATTAAATGCTTTGTTATATGTAATTTGGTCAGAATAGAATAATTATGAATCAGAGAGGCTGATTTAGAGAGATTTCACAGTAAAGATATCTTGCATAGAAAATATCAACACTTTTTATGTCAAGCTGCTTGTCTCTGCCTTGTCGGACAAAATGCAAGCTTGTGTAGTAGTCCATAGATAATCCAGCACATCTTGCATACAAAATACACATACCTTTCCACAGTGTAAAATTTTAATTTTGTTAGAAATATCTCTAAACATAGGTAATTGTTCTAAGCAGCATGAGGAATATTCAGTTTAGTTCTATACACATGTAAATATAAGTAGCTGCAAACAATTATGATTTTGTCATGCAAATATAATAAAGTTATGAAAATATATCTTGAAATAAATCACGTAAAACAATGACTTTTTCTGATAGGAAAATGAATCACTTATCCAATCAACCAATAATGTTTCATAAACTTTCAAGTCAAACACACCTATGTCAACCACTTACGCACAGATACATTCTGTCTATAATAATAATGAGTTTTTTTGGAATGTAAACAATAAATTCCACCACAGGTCAAAGGAATTTGGCACATTTATAAGAATGAACATTGAATTTATTATATTGCTGGTGATCATAAATCAACATTATGAACATCTATACCTCAACATTGTGATATTAGAGTACCCCGATCAGAGCACAGGAGAGTCTTACAATCATTGTATTCAATAAATGATTTTCTTTTCATCCCTGCATTGTGCAAATGAAATTCATGTTAAACACAATGCAATTATAATTCAAAAGGACTAAATCTGTTTAAGATTCCGAGTATTCTGACATCCTATAAAGCTGACTTCTGAGAATTATGACAACCTGTCCTATCTGACTTCTGAGTATTTTGACATCCTGTCTAACCAAATTTCTGAGAGTGCCGACAACCTGTCTAATCTTACTTCTGAGACTTCTGATATCCTATCTTGTCAAACTTATTAGAATTCTGACAACCTGTCTTATCTAACTTCCGATAATTATGACAAACTGTCCTTTCTCCTTTCTGACTTCTGAGAATTCTTACATCTTATCTGACCCAATTTCTGAGAGTTCTGACAGCCTGTCTAATCTGAATTCTTGAGAATACTGATATCCTGTTGACTAGCTTCTGAGAATTCTGACAACCTGTCTAATCCGATTTCTGAGAATTCTGACATCCTGTCTTGTATAACTTCTGAGAATTCTGACAACCTGTCTTAATCTGATTTCTGAGGATTCTGACATCCTATCTTGACTAACTTCTGAGAATTTTGACGACCCATCTGACCTGACTTCTGACATTCTCTCTGTTTTGACATTCTGTTTGGTTTGACTTTTGTTAATTCTGACATCCCATCTAATCCAATTTTGTATACATCTTTTAACATCTTTTTGTTGTTTAATGAATTCAAATTTACTGACTTGGACTGAATTCATTACTGTTGAATGACATATGTAACGATCCAATTAGAGTGCTATCCAACATTGTCAAGTTCTATAACTCTAAACTAGTATCATTTTTTTAACATTCAATCATTTCCTTGTAAAAGTCTTGTTCTCTCTGACACAGAGTTATATTCATCATCACTGTCTGAATCGCTGGACTCCTGGATGTTACCCTTGTGATTCAGTGGTTGAGTGTCTGGTTGTGATACACAGCTACGCAGGCAAGGTATCCAATGAAGATCAACAAGATTGTTGTATAGAGCTGTTCCAATCAAAAGGAACAAGAAACCATCCACTGGAAGGAGACAAATGTAGACATAAGATTATAACTCAGGGGGAACCACCAAATGTTCCAATTTGTCACTCAAATTGGTTTTTTTTAACTAGTCTATATATATTGACAGGATATTGCCTTCCTACATCATTTAAAGCCATAGATCCAAATAGTTTACACTGTTTATACATACCTTGTAATAAACCATATGTTTTATCAAACGGTTCACCAAATCCCTGTCAAAGAAATTCAGAATTAGGTACAGGCAGATGCAGGCATTAAAAGTCAACAGCAAGATTTTTATTTTGTATTATTTTTTACTGCTCACCTGATCCAAAGGACCAAATTGAGTTAATGCTGTACCATGACATCCATCCTCTGTCAGTCGTCCGTCAACAATTTCTTTAAAACACTACTAGCAATGAACCACAGAGCAGATTTTGACTAAATTTTGTCAGAAGTATCCTTTGAGGAATAGAACTCAATTTTGTATAAAAGCTTCATGCAAACCCCATAGGGTTTGTGGGGCCAGGCCAAAATTGGGAAATTTAGCAAATTCATATAATATCCTTCTTCTTTAGGAATGTTCACACTTCGTCCAAATTTGGTCTGAAACATTCTTAGGTGAAAAGAACTTAATTCTGTAAGAACAGTGGGACTTGTCACCATGGGGCCAGCAGAGCAGGGTCTAATTGGGGAAATAGAACAAATCTTTGAAGTCCTTCTTCTATAGAAATGTCATGTTTCTACAGTCTTGGGTGAAGAGGATGCAATTTTGTATAAACAGTGAGTCTTGGCTTAGTGGGGCAGGTAGGGTTTGAGCCAAATAGAAAAAATAGAGCAAATTCTTTATTTAATTCTTCTGTAGGAATGATTGTGATTCTATCCAAATTTGGTCTGAAGCATTCCAAAATAAAGACCCATCTCTTGTATAAACAGTGGGTAGTCCTACCCAAAAAGGGAAGTAGAGAACATACTATTAAAATCTTCTTCTGTAGAAACGTCAGGATTCTGTATCAATATGGTCTGAATCATTTTTGGGTGCAGGAGGTATAAATAATTTGGCTGACCCCCTGAGGGCAGATGGGGTGGGGCTGATGGGAGAAATAGATACATACTTAAGACTTTCTTTATGTTTAGTTTGGATAAAAACAAAAAAGCAAAAAAATGAATAAATGTGGTGAGTGATACAGGCCCTATGGGTCTCTTCTCTAATTTACCGTTATATCACCATGGGACAGTAGCATATTAATGAAATTTGATCCTTTGAAAACAGTCATCTCCAACCATGTTTGAAAGCAACACAATTTTATCAAAGAGATGACTGTTGATGCAGATGAGAAATTTAAAAGCTTGCTTACCTCGTCAAAGGCATAGTAGATAAAGAGATCAACACCCCAAACTAACATTGTTCTGCAGGCATCAATCAAAGTACGATGTACCGCTGAAACAGACAATTTGAAGGTATCTGTACCATCTACTATAACTAACATAACTAATCTAATATACAATTATTAACTTTTACCTGATAAATTAATATTCACATAGCCTGATAAGGCAAGGTGAATATTTCCTTTTAGAGCAGGTAAATCAATGTATTCACCTCATAAAAATCAATAAATACTTATATGATGATGACTTAGCTTTTCATTCTTTTATTTCAAATCTTTATACTTTTTTAGGTGTTTCAATTCAACAAAAACGAGTTTATAATAGATAAAACACAACTACCAATTTCAGAATCTTTCTCTGTCAACAATTGTTTGAATTTAGCCTCATCCAAGGTGGAAAACTTGATTTTAGACTGCCCTGGATTTTCCTCCATACAGCAACCCAAAGCATAGATGAAATTTACATTCTGACTAAACGCTCAGTGTTCAAATATTGGAAATCCCCTTGTTACTACTTATGGGTACGACTGAATTGTTATATTACCCGCTGGGAGTATGCAAGGTAAATATAACAATTTCTTCAGCTGAGCATATTTGAAATGAGCCAATCAGTGCTCAGGAAAATTGCAAGTCATATAATAAACAGAAATATGTATCTCTAGTAGTACTTTTTATGAAGGTTCAGATTTGAACCCATGACCACCAAATGAACCACCTGGTCTCAGACAACTGACCCTGTCTAGTTCTATCATATCTTATGAGCAGATAACACACACAAACTCACCTGTCAGAGACTTGGTGACAGCTAGTCCAAAGTAATTGTAGAAGGCAATAGACAGCAGATACAGGAGACAAAACACAAGTAATTGGGGCTCATTGGCGATCTGGTACAGAGCATCAAGGCTGTTTTCATAACTGTTGTTTACATCTGAACCAGGGATATAGTACATAGCTGGTAGGACTATCTACAACAAAAAATTTTCTCAAATGCATTTAACCTTAATTTCAATAGTGTAATCACATAAGTTAGAGACTATATTTTTTTATAATCTCTAAGTTATGCAGGTTGTAATACAAATATATTGACCTGCCTGTAATACTGTAGTCAGTATGACACTTCAGTAACAAACTAATAACATTTTAAGAGGAACACTTCAGAAAACATAATTACATTTTAACAGGAATTCTTCAGTAAAAAATTAATTACATTTTAACAGGAATTCTTCAGTAAAAAAATAATTACATTTTAACAGGAAAACATTTCAGTGATTTGACCAATAACATTATTCTCATTTAAGACTAGAATATTTTGTTTTCTGTGACGTATCATCTAGTCAATATTTCATATGTATGAACCTACCACAGACATGAAGAAAACACCGTAACTTCCTTCCAACCCAACAACCTACAAAGTAATTTTTCTTTCATAAATGTACGACACATGAATACCTTGTATAACCAATGCGCTATAATTCAGATGGATATCTGCCTTCAATCCCTCTACCAAAATGAAAACTATAATAATATACCATAACGGTTTTAATTTTTGAAGGGTTGTGTTTTTTGTTTTTCGCCATTATTGTTGATTGAACAAAGTCGCAAAATATACCTTGAAAACAAACATTTTTATTGGAAATAAAATTACTGCAAACAGTTGTATCTATTTCAACATTAATATTTGGTAAAACTACAAAAATTTGAATTACCAAGAGGTAATCTTCTACTTGCCTGTAGTGGATGAAGACTTCTTTTCTTTAAAAATATTTCCTCTATAATCATCTGAGAGGCACTAACAAGTTGACTGGATATGATCAATATTATGCCTGAAAAATTTGTACCATGTTCACAGTAATGAAAAAAATCCTCATCATTGAGTTTTCATCGTTTGTGAGTTCAGCATGCTGAAACGTTTAGATTTTCAGTTTGTTAAAACTAAATCAAACTTAGAAATTGTATTCTGAAAATAAAAACAACACAACTTCTTGACAAAATTATTTACAGACTGGATTTGATCTGTCATGCTTGTCAAAGAAATAATTGATATACATTGTAACTGATTTCAATGTTAATATTTTGTATTATGATATATAACACAAAGAATTAACACTATAAGATACACTGGGGAGGAGGGAGGGGGTGGGGATTGTAAGTAAAATGAAAGAACTGATAATGCAGGAACTAGCCAACACTGGATTATTACGGTGTTTTTAAGGTATTACCTCCCCTTCTTTAAGTGCACATTAAAAAATATCATAGCAATCGTCTATTGTCATGAAAAACATTTTGCTGATACAACATGGACCATGACTGGTAAAGATCCAGGAGAGTGTGGTTGGCTTCCTATCCCTGACAATTTTCGTTTCTCAGGAAGCTTTTAGAAACAGATCTCTCCAGATGTTTGTGAAATCCCTGCCTCAAAGTAACCCTGACTTTTTAAGAATTGTTTTATAAATCTGATATGAAATGGAAACGCAGGTAAATCCTACTATTTAAAACATAACTTAAATGTTACCTAGAATTGTATTGCCAGCCTGTTGGTTGCTCCTGTCTGCTTTGAATATACTGGAACAGCCTACGAGTACCAAACCTCCCATGGTGAAAATCATCCCAGTCCATTTGATACAACCAATCTGGCGCTTCAGAAAAATCCTCTGAAATATGAAAAATAAGGTTTATACAAACATCCAGTAGTAAATCAGTGTTAATTTTTTTTTCTCAGAATTTCAACACTAAAATAAATGGTGTGAGGAAGTAGATGAGGGATGAGGGATGCAAAATTAAATGAAAAAGAAAATTCGACAATTACATATATGTACATGTAAACTGTGGGCCCAGATCAAAGAAAATATTCCGTACTTTATCTATGAAAAGAATACAGCACCTAACGCAAAAGTACTACAGCCCTCTGAGCCTCTTTTTATGTCTTCATATTGATTGTGTGTTTACTATATATTGTGCTTTAAATAACGTTTAGTTGTATACAAAGGGTTCAAAATTAGATCATAAACAGAATTCAAACACTTACTGATAAAATTCCAGCAAATATGATGATGGAGCCTCGTAACATCTGCCAAACTGAGGCGTCAACATACACCAAGCCAATACCTGTCAACAATTTATAGTATAAGTCACACTTAACTGAATTACTGGAACTGTTGCTGGATCCAAGAAAAAAATCATATCTTCTTAAAATATAGATTTTCAAATCATAGGATCACTTTCTGTACACAATGATGGAGAAAAGGCGACCACATTTATCCCTTTAAACCTTGTCTAAGGGAGTCTCAAAATTAGTTTTCATTAGTGATAATTAAATCTATCTTATGTTGTCTTTTTATATTCTGTTTGCCTTATGGCTTTTAGAAAATAACAATTTATCTGTTGTATATCATTAAAGTGTTTTACTATAAAATTCCTATGCAAAAATCCATATTTACCTGCTAGGGAAGTTCCCACCAAATCACACACAGTAGGGAACGCCACAACCAGCTGAATTAATCTGTATCAAGATAAGCATACACAAACTAATCAACAGGAAATTTATAAAAAAATAACCTTTCCACAATCAAACATGCCTTAATGACCTCTTGTCTACAGATACCATCAACACCTACCTGAAGCTACAGTCAAATCTACCTTACAGACAACTATAGCCACCACCAATAGCTACCATCAAATCTACCTTACAGACAACTATAGCCACCACCTATAACTACCATCACATCTGCCTTACAGACAACTATAGCCACCACCTATAGCTACCATCAAATCTACCTTACAGACAACTATAGCCACCACCTATAACTACCATCAAATCTACCTTACAGACAACTATAGCCACCACCAATAGCTACCATCAAATCTACCTTACAGACAACTATAGCCACCACCTATAACTACCATCAAATCTACCTTACAGACAACTATAGCCACCACCTATAACTACCATCAAATCTACCTTACAGACATCTATAGCAACCACCTATAACTACCATCAAATCTGCCTTACAGACAACTATAGCCACCACCTATAACTACCATCAAATTTGCCTTACAGACAACTATAGCCACCACCTATAACTACCATCAAATTTGCCTTACAGACAACTATAGCACATTCACTCTACTTAAGGGATCATTTGTCTTTAACTTTATTGACCTAATTCAGGGACAACTTGTTTATAACTACAACAAGCCTACTTCAGGATTCATCGATTTGTAATCATAACCTGGTTCTTTACAGACCACCTGTCTATAACTGCAACCAATCAGCTGTAGGGATCACTTGTCTTAACTACCGCTGACTTACTTCAGGGATCATCTGTATGTAACTAAAATTGACCTACTTTAGGGACCACTTGTCTGTAACTACAATTGACCTATTTAGGGACCATTTGTCTGTAACTACAATTGACCTATTTAGGGACCATTTGTCTGTAACTACAATTGACCTATTTAGGGACCATTTGTCTGTAACTACAATGGACCTACTTTAGGGACCACTTGTCTGTAACTGCAATTGACCTATTTAGGGACCATTTGTCTGTAACTACAATTGACCTATTTAGGGACCATTTGTCTGTAACTACAATGGACCTACTTTAGGGACCACTTGTCTATAACCACACATTTACAGTACGAACATAGAGATAAGAACTGTTTTCAGTTTCATTACCAATAATTAACTATACATCAATGGATATTGATTACATATGTAGTCAGTTCCATACATAAACTGCAAAATAAATTGAGTTTTTTGTTTCTTTCACGTAAATTTTCAAATCAAAGTTTTACCCTATATAATAAGTATTTAGAAGGATAAAATCTGTATAAGTGTATTTTCTACTAGTTGCAAATCAATGATAAAAGCCTTTCTTGGCTATTAGTTGTTTTTATTTCTACATAATGTAAATATCTATCAGTAAATACACTTCCAAATATTCAACTTAACTTAAGGATGTGCACATGGTCTGTGTATTTCTGAGATAAAAAAAGTTATGTTGAGTCATTCTTGAACTCTACAGTTTTTGCTTGTTGGTCATGTTTTGTTAAGCCAATTACTTTTGAATTATTTCTAATTATCAGTCCATCCCTATATACACAGCACATGTATCCATCACTGGTCAATATCCTGAAGTAGGTTACCTGTTTGGGTGTGGCATCTCTGCTGCATTGATATGATTCTGCAAATATAATAATAATAATAATAAATTTATTCAGGAAAGATTTTCACAAATGTATACAAAGCATGATAAATTAAATACATGTTACATAGTACATAAGGTGAACAATTGACATAAATAAAACATGCAACACCGGAACATAAAATCACAATAAAGACAGCTGATATATATGTTAAACAAATCTATCCAAGGATAGCCCAAAAAGCGTTACAATATACGCTTATTTCCGTTGGGGTCCTTCAAATATATGATTCTTGTCATTTTTACAATATTAATTTCTCATCACAGTCTTGTCTTTACAAGCATGAAGACTCTTTTGGACAAAAGAGAAGCAACTGATTATGATTATAGATATTAATATTTACAAACATTGATTGTATTTTATATTAAGTATTACTTAATTAGTGTGTTTTTTTATGTTCTTACCTCTGCCCTCCACTTATCTCTGTCACGTTTACGCACCACACAAAAACCAATCAAGCAAATTGTCTCCCCTAATTCGAAAAAAAGAAAATGAACTAATACATTATCAGATATAAAACAAAATGGTTCAAGGAGCTGATGATATCAATTTTATTTTCTTTTATATGAAAAAAAAGTTACGAGTAGTCAAGGAAATGGTCTATTTCATAATAGTTCCAAAGTCTACTATGAACATCTTTCTAGTCATCAATATTTTTTATTGATTTTACACACTCATGTATCAAAGAAAGGACACTTACTGCAAAATTATATTATTGCAGATTTTTATTTGTTTTGGTGTCCGGAAAGGAATTAAGGACCAAATCTAAGCAAAGTATATCAGAAAAATTGTCTTGAAAATATTTATTATAGTGTCAATTACATACATAACAGACATCTATCCATCATTACCACTTAAAGGGACATGGAATTTAATCTTCTTACCAATAAACATGATGAGAGTCTGGAACCATGGATGGTTAAACTCATGAGGCGATGATGTACCATTAGCATTGTTGGCTGGATATCCTGATGCTCTAAAACAGAAATTGTTTTCTCATTAGTTTGTTAACTGAATATGAAAACAAATGTTTTACTTGTAAAGTGGTCAATGGTGACCTTTGACCTGTAACCTCGACTTAGACCAGTGACTAACAAACCTAATCAGGTGTAGACCTTGGTGGTATGATCGGTGCTATGGTGTGAATATGAACCAAATCTATACAACGCTTCATGGGTTATCTTGTACACAAGATTATCGCAGATGCGCTCGCACTTAGGCATGGACATACCGTGTAGTGATTAATCAATTATCCCCCCTTTCCTAAGTAGGGGTATAATGAAACATTTTGTTTGTTAGTATATGTCCTCATATCTTTTTAGGTTTAATGGAGATAGTGTCCACAGATAATGGGTAATCTTGTCAACTCAAGGACACTTTTATAGTGTTGTCACACTTGAATATTGTAACTTGCACATGGTATCATGACACTCCAACAGGTCATGGTAACTACAAACAAAACACTAACCTGCGGTTGAGATTACAAAAGGAGATGTGGATGGTCAATTGCATCAATAAGAATATTTGCTTTTACATGTAAAACTATGAAACATTTTTCTGATTACACAACTCACTTATTTTATGTAATAATAAATGTGTACATGTATCAAAAATAAGTAACAGTGGATAAAGAGAAGATCTCTCCAGCCGAGCAGTATATTGCAGCTAGTATTTCACCAGGGTCACATGAATATCTCATCTGCCCAGCATCAGCAATACACCTTTATCTCACTATTATGTATCTGAGACTTAGCTAAATAGATTACTACTGTAGTTATACTGCTTTTCAGTAGAATGCCACAATCATCATATACTTTGCACTAACATCACATCACACTCTTCACATCCATATCTTGCCATGGAACATAGTTGAAGTTACCTCTCCTGCTGTGTTTTTCAGATATTACCTCCCATAGTTCGACAACATTGCAGCATTCCTTGTTGTATACTTTATTTAATATCTTATTCATTATTATACCTTATTTTTCTTATATAACTCCCCTAACTAGTTAAAAAGTCAATGTTGGAAGTTCCAGTCTTTTCCTGTAATTCAGATTTTTCATGCTGGAAAGCATTTTGTTACTCTGCATTGAACTACCTCTATCATGTCTATATGTTTACATCAATATGGAGACCAAATTTAACTGGCATACACATTTTAGTTGTGATAGAACAAAGCATTTATATAGAGGAACAAAAGACTTTGTGTTCATAAAATGGCAAGTTCTTCTTAGGAGTGCAAACGTAGAATTAGCCTTTTTAATTTTCTCGCTCATGTGGTCATCAATGAGAGGTCCGAATCTATTTTCACACCTGGTCTTTTTGCTGCTGTTTGGAGATTATTCCTTGCAGATCACATGTGACATATTGATCCTTCAGTAAACAAAGTCCAGTTGTAATGTTCAGAATGTTGAGACATATTTACCTAACAGGGATAATCCCGGAGGAGTCTGACTGTCAAAGGGACACTGGGTCACTCAAAACTGAAAATGACTCCTCCATTTTTTTTATTATTATGATTTTACACAGAATGGCAACGCAACATCTTTTTTGACAAGTACTGATAATTACTGAAAATGATCCCAGTGCTCTACAGGATTCCCATGTCTCGCCTATCCGTAGTAATACAGAAACAATATATAAGCACATACACGCAAAACACGTGCCCTTTATATGCATAGACCTTAGACCGTGGTTTTAGCTATCCAAGACTTTCTTATCCACATCTCGGTCACTGACTGTTCGGTATCTGTCAGTTTCCGGTTGGAAAGCGAAACGAAACAAGTTGTTTACATTCTTGACAAACTGTTACTTACCTACAGTCGTTCTGTGCTTTCTTACTCAGCGTATTGATACTTCCTGTCACAAGCATACCTATCATCAACAAAATCTGCCTACAGGAGAGCGCCATGTTTTTGTCATGTGATAGAGTTTTAGTCACGTGAGGAAGTGTTTTTTAGCGCTAGATTTCCAGCGGACGTAACTAACCTCATTTGCAGAACTATAGCGTACAATTGCTATTGCTCCCGCCTGTCATATTATTATCTCATGTACATATACTTTTAATTGTGCTTCATCATATAACAACAAATTGTTGTACTCCTTTGTAAGACCGGGAGTAAGAGGGAAAATGTTGGCTACTGATGCGAAATGTTTCCGAATGCAAGTAAGGAATACAATGTACTCCCTCACAACGTTATAACTATCCATCCTATGAAGAAAAAATTATTCTATCCTGATTTCTTGGCCTTGTGATTTCTTGCAGTGTTTTGGCGACCTGATGGGCGACCTGCTTCCACCTGAGTAATGTGGAACCTACTCGTTTTTGTTGAAAGCTCCAGGGCCTAATAGTGTCTTAACCGAACTCTAACGGTTGAAACATGCCCAGAAGCTGAAAGAAAGTTGGGGCCTGTCGCTAGATTCGGTTTATGTTAGGGTAATTTTGAAGTCCGTCCAATGCCTTAAAGATAATTGGACCCAGGCTGGACCATCGTTATCAAGCCTACTCTTTTTCCAAAGAGTGATTTTTAGCGTGCGAGATCGAACAAGTCCTCACACGGGCCACCGTTGAAAGTACATCCCTAAGGTGTACTTACAGTTTACACATTTTTGTCCCTTCTTGAAATATTTCCAATCATATTTACTTATTACTTTGCCAGTGTCTATTGCTTTCTGTGATTTCACTCCATTCCTTCTTCATATATCTGTTCACTGTTCTGACTTTTTATAAGTATATACAATGTATGTGATTTGTGTGAATGTGCCGATTTAGGAAGGTTATGAGAGGTTTCGGCGAGATAAGTTTACGTTGACGTAGAAAGTTATGATATGCTGAGAGTATCTATGATATATTTAAGTTTTTGAAAATGGAGATTCCTTGCACATGCACAATGGTTGGAGTATGTTTTAGGCCATGTGTAAAGCAGGAGTAATGCGGTAATTCTAACTGGTTGCATCTTGTTTATAGATAGAAAGGAATCAAGTTGTCTACTCTAACCTATATATCATGATATGATTTTGTTTGATGCTGACGGTTTATCGTCTCCGTCGCCATTTTGTTCAAGTAAAAGTACTATTTATACAGGGTGTGAGATAAGGTGGGGGCGGTGGGTCTTGTGTGGTGTTTGGTTGGTTTGTATGATTGCGTATTAAGTATAAATGTGTGAGATTCTAGATTTTGAGATTACAGGTATTGGTGTTGTGTATGTTTTTTGACCGTATATTATTGTTCTTGTATCAAAATTGTCGACATTTCAACAGAATATTAATTCGAACTCAAATTAACAAAAGGTTCAAAGAGAATAAGACCACTGTTACGGAAGGTTAAGCGTCTTTCGCTTGAACGGCGACATCCGTAGTATATAATTCCGTGTCATGTCCTGTCACGTTCTTGTAAAATAACGATGTAAACAGCTACGAAAGCACGATACCAATGTACAAGGTAATGGAATATTTTCCAACCACTGACAACCATTAACTTCCTCAACTGGTACCCATATACCTACATCTCTCATAACCATGTGTTGTATCTGTCTGATATAGATTTTTTCGCGGAAGTCGTGATATCGGAAACAAACATTTGCATATCGAATCATTAACAAATTGAGCTTTATCTCAATAGAATATCCAGGCACGAGTCTGGGCAGATATGATGCAAAATGTATGAAAATTACCCAAACTTGCCCGTCTTCAGAATATTTGACTGAATTAGATTTCGACTCCTTATAAACACATTAGTATTGTAACTTGCATCTATGCTCAAAGTACAGAAAAGTATACGGGATGATTTGTCATGTATGTACTGATGATTTTGACATTTTTCTACGGCGCATGCAGTTAAATTATTAATATCGTGGAGTAGGTCAGTCAGCACGATCGAACCAAGTCGGCATCGCCTTGTATGTGGAGCCAATGACACCCAATCCTTATACAATACATCTCAGCTGTGAAGTAAAGATCAAAATTCGAACAATTAAGCAAGTTATCAGACCGGTGGAGGTGATTGTCTATCAAACTATTCCGAAAAGTCTATATATCCCGAAGGTCCCAAAACCGGAAGATTAGATATGCCATGATCTGGACATGATAAAATATTTTATTATCTTGTGATAATCAAGTAGACCTATGCCGAAAGCCAGAGAGTTCGAAAGGATCAGAGCGAAGCAGTGTTATCATTGAGAAATTTACCGTTGCATAATATAAAATGTTTGAATCACAGGGACAAAAGTCAGGAGAATAGCACGACCGATAACCTATTTTTATAACAATATTTTCTTATGGTAACCGCCGGCCAGAATGCATCAAACAGAAATTATCTAGTCTTGGGTTGGAATATATGTTTGAAAACAATTTACCTGTTGATGTTGGTTTTAAAATTATAGAACAACGAATTTTTGACAATTGTAGACCGAACATGTTAGCAAATATATCAAGGTCACTTAAGGGTTTTTATGTATCTGCACCTTGTTGATAATTTTTGTCTTTAATTTTATTCATGTAAATCTATAGAGACAAAGTACAAACATCTTATTACTTGTTTCAGATTGTCGTCACATAATTTAAATATTGAAGTCGGTAGACGGAATAATGTTTTTCGTCAAAATAGATCATGTACTCGTTATACCTCTGGTGATGTAGAGGACGAATTTCACTTTATCCTAAAATGTCCTTTTTACCAAAATCTGAGACGTAAATATATCAAACAATTCTATCACAGAAGTCCAAATGTTTTTAAGTTAACGATATTAGTGAGCACCAATAATGTAAAAAAAATATGTAATTTAGGGAAATATTTATATTGTGCCTCAAGGAAACGCATAGAATTTAGTGATTGATAGAACTAATTGTACACTACAGTATCATTGTAAGCTTACGCTCCATTTAACCTAATTTGTATAACATTCTTTCATATTTGTACCACATTATGTAATTATGTTTGTTATTTAACCTATGAGTCGGATGGCTCACGGAAAAAATGAATGAATGAATGCATCGAAGTTTTCAAACGTTACAAATGTTTTTTAAAAGAATATCATTCTATAAGCAAGACTTGTTTAGGTTTATCAAAAACGTGAAAGCACGAGAAGTGACGAACATTGACAAGTTGTGAGTTTAGGCATGTGGACAGTGTCCACCTGTTTTGCTTGCATGGAGAAGGAGCAGATGCATGATCTACATATATACAAAGTATTCTAAACATACAAAGTTCGTGTTATACACCTCTCTCTCTCTCTCTCTCTCTCTCTCTCTCTCTCTCTCTCTCTCTCTCTCTCCCTTACTAACTTAACTTGTCTATAATTGTTAACTTGTAAATATAATGTATGTGTATTAATATGTTTGAAAAGGGCTTTATATAAGTTGAAAAAAATTGTGTCCAATCATATTGCCACTTATGTGCAATAAAATATGTTTAATTAAAAACCGAAAAGCACATGTTTTCTTTACATTTGTGTTTGAAAACGTCTGGATTTAATATTCGGAAATCTCGCTTGTCTGCTGTCAGTCACCCTACCCTGGAACATGTCATGACAAAATTGAAGGCACAAGCAAAGTAATTTGATTAGTTCCGAGAGAAAAAAATCCTGAATAATTACAGACTAATACGCTTCTTTTGAAGATTACAAAAGAGCGACACCCATCTTCAGAGCCATTACAATATACCTTATGCGACGATGAGATTCGTTTGTTGTCCACAAGGTGCCGTACAAGGAACCTTCAAATTTGCTATGACATATACGATGGGTGCTGAGAGCGAAAGTGATAAATGTATTATATAATAGTAAGTAATAATGAATTTTGATTTTCAGAACGAGTGCTTTAGGAAGATACGTATCCACTTAAGGGGACAAACATGTCCCTGGCTTTATAGGATAAATGCCTGTGTCTTTGTTTACATAAAAGGCTTTTTGTCTAACATTTGAATGAAAAAAAAACATTTTGTTTTAATATGCTTACACCACTTACATGCGCTTATATCTGTTTGGTGCCTTATAGAGGTCGAATTAAGTTTCACATTGCACTTATAAACCTTATCCACAGCTGGCACCTGTTTAAATGAGAGCGCCAATTGTGTATGTCTATCGGAATGCTTCGTGACAGTGCATGGTATGTAATAATAAAGTCCGAGAAAGATCGAAGTAAATTGTCACACGGAAGTTCAGTGGTCGCGGTGGAGGTGTCAGCCGATGGATTGTTTGGGCTCTGTGTGTTGTGTATCCCATTCACGACAGCACTACAGTTATGAGGCACCCGACATGAACAGTATGCCGGAAAGAAATTCTCGGTCAGGCGAATGGGCGTCGAAAGTCCAGCTGGCCGGGATATTGTATAAAAGACCTTTCAACCATCAGTCAAACAAGTGGGCGAAAAGGTAATTTATTTCCGTATTTTTGTGTTTAAATGATCATTTTATAGAAGTGATATATGGACCGATGTGACTTCCGGGTATTTTTGAAATCACTGAATACACTGAAAACTTTGAATTGTACTTAATTAGATCAGCCGATTGTTCACAATAGACCTTGATTGCTTAGATACTGATGCCTGGCGCCTTTGTCAGTCTGTTACGGCTGCTGAAACATAGTGATGCTCTGAGTACATTGACCTGTATACATACGCATATATCGAGCTTCTAATCAATAAGTCACCAATTAAAGTAGTATGACAGTTGAATCTTTAGTATGTCAAGAATGTGTTTTATCGTATATTGATTTACAATATGATATAATATTTTTCCATACACATGTTGCATTGAATCAGAAATATTGTGAAGTATTTGGATAAGTGTTACAAGTACATTTTATATGTGCAGTTTAGTAAGCTTGTGTATATATTTGTACAACCAGAGATAAGTCTTTAAATCAAAGCTCATAAATTATAAGGTCTCTGGCCTTACCTGTGTTACTGGTAAACATACCTGTCTTTCTCTTTTTCTAATAAGCATATGGTCTAGTCCTTATAAAAAAAAATAGCTTGGATATCTTATTTCTAAATTTAGTTCCAACTGGTAACTGATGATAACAGGGATATTTGTATTGTTGAACTTTTGAAAGATTCGTTCAATATATCCCTGGCCTCTTGATTTGAAGAGTTTTAAGAGATGTATAACATGTGCTCTAGACAAGATCTTTTATATATATTATTTGAGTGTGCTCTACTTCATATCAAAGTTACATAAAACTAGTAAAGCAAAAGTAACAGACATATACTTACTTTTCTCAGATTGATTCATTGCCATTGGTGAAGAAAGTAATTGCAGAACATTTCAACTTCTAGATCTGTGTTTTTCAATCCTTAATTGTAATATTACAAATATAGAACAGGTAGTGAGTTATCTTGTTATGAAATTGACCATAGACAAGCATATGTGTTACCAGGTATGTATAAAGTATTTTGAAGAACATGTTAAAATTGTTTGTCAGTTTGAATTAGGACATATAGATCTACACTAGAGTGGGGTACCAAGATATTATGGAATTAGATATTGGTTGTACTTTATATTTAGATACAATATCTATTCAAAGTATATTCTTAATTTGCTCCACTTGGCATATTGCCAGTGTTGATAAGCATTTAATATTGAAAAAATAATCACTTCAAGGAAGGTTTCATCCCTTTGATAAGAATTATAGTATGGATTTCATGAGGGAGACTAAAGAGGGTTTGTATCTGGGAAATGTATGAAGATTGATTTATCTCTAGATTATGTCTATATCCTTCCTCAGGTCAGGAAATTATCTGTAGTACGTCAGCTGTCAACACAACACTTGTGTAGACACAGTAAAGGAAGTGAATTGCACCTACTGTTACAGCTTATCAACATTAGTTTCTTCCTGGAGAGAAAATTTACACATAAATTGGAATAGGTTTCCTTGTTTAATCAAAATAATCTTAAGTAGGTTTACGCAAGGGTTACAGTCATGTTAGGTATACACTGCTCATTATATATGTGTACCTTCCAAAAGCTACCTGTTATATTTAACCTTTGAAAACAAATATGTATTTTGATGCCAGATATTTTAATCTGATATCATAAAAAAAGATATTACCCTATCATTATCATTATTTTCTAAAATTATGTCAAGTGAATGCTTTTGAACTTTTCAAAATATTCACCTGGTTATAAATATTTTTAGTAATTTATTACATTCAAATTAATGACCATATTATGTTTTATTCTAAAAGAAAATTAAAAAGATACCAGAATAATTGATATTGTAATTTATAATTTGCAGGTAGAAAAAACATGACAACTAGGCATAGCTTTTAATTGTTCCAGCATTCAAAGTTTTCAATAGAATGTTTACTTGAGCATTTGAAACATAAATGTAAGTAACTGTTATACATCTCCTGACTGAGCTTACAGCTGTCATTGCTGTTCTATATATTACTTCATTGAGCTTGTTTATAAGTAAATCAAGGATTGTAAATCTATCATTAATGTTAATTGTGTTATACTGCAGATTTAGCTGGTAGTATTTAAAAATTTAAAATTTAAAATATTGATAGAGCAGGAAAATTAGACTTGTAATATAATGCTGTAAATGTTTGAGAAAAAGGAAAGAGAAAAGTGAAACAGCATATACATACTATATTAGAAAGAAATACTGAATCATGATCTCGATACAGCATTACAGTGTTTAGGATGTACAATAATGGTGAATGAGCATCATTTTTACTGTGGTGATAGGTGTATTATACTGTAAGTGTGAAAGGACTGTAATGTAATGATGAACACATGTTTTTTTTTGCGGCATATCATTTGCATCATCATCATAATGATTGCAAGCTATGTGTACATGTGATATGCTGTAGATATATTTAACCACTGTTCTTTCCCTAATGCTGTTCATGCTGAATATATTGAGATAGAAGATAATTGCACTAATTACATTTTCTGTATGCTGTTTATATAACAAACAATATGAATGCATTATTTATCATCTTGCAAATTCGCCAAACAATGATAGTGCACTAAAATTTGATGGCACCCAATTAATCATGTTTACAGTAATGATAAAACAACTTTTTTTAATGCTATGTGTGATAAAATAGTAAAGAGGAAAAATTTTAGCCTGTATCATGTGTATCAAACATAATGGTGAAGAGTCATATTTGTAAGCTATGTGGGATATATTTGGTGAAGAAATATTTTGATGGCAATGGATGAAAGATAAAAACCCAGCTAGCCAACAGGAAATGATTAGAGTCAAATGACCTTCAGGATAGTCTTATCTTCTCTAATACACAGTGTGACCCTCCAGTGGGTGGAATTGTTGACAATGATGTTTTGGTGAGCTTTCTATGAAGTTATCTAAAAATGACTGATTGAAGTAACATACCTGCAGGTAGCTAAGAATGTCAACCTGTGTTATATTGGTTTAGAAATATTATGATACAAGTATAAATATTTCTCAGGTCAGAGTATCGCTATATATCAACATGCTTGACCTAGTAAGGGCCCTTTGGCAGCTTTTTAAGATTGAGGTGTTTGAAATTCAGAGGCATGTACCTGCTTGGAACTGATGAGAAGCTTTTGAGCATTGAGGTGTTTGACACTCTCTAACACATACCCAGTTGGGGCTCATGGAATCTGTATAGCAATGCTGCATTAAAATTGATTTAAACCAAGCAAAACTTTTGCAGAAATAGATCATGACAGTTTTCTCTCTTTTTATTTAATTTTCTAAAAGCTATCAGAATTTCTGTTAGACCAAGTAAGATAATTGTCATGGAGATCTGCCATCATCCACCGTCATGGGGTTTATACCAGCATTCTTTATGAACTTTGTCATTTCCATTTAACATTTATATTGATATTAGATATCACTTGAATATAACTCTATACTTTATTGGATGTGCAAGGGTATCATACATTTAAAATGAATGTCTGTTGTATGTTTCAGATATTTCATTATACGAGATGGATTTCTATTTTACTATCAGGAGAGTGAAAAGAAAGAAATGGAAAAGCGGTCTTGTATCAACATTCATCCCAAGGTATGTACCGATAGAAACATTCATATCAGAATACATATGTATAATTGGAAAAAAAACATTCGCAGATACTATAAAGGAATCCTAAATGTAAGTCAGATGACAGAGATGTCTAAACAAAGAAGTAATTTTCAGCAAGAATGTCAGCATTTTGCCCGTAATTTTAACTATGTAAACAGACAATAAAATGGTAGATGCTGTATATCTATATGTCATCATACATATCGATATCTTGTATTGACCTTACCATATTGCAATTTACCAATATTTCAATTATACCAACCAGTCCTGTCAAAACATGCATGAGGAAGAGCAGGCTGACTAATATTCAAAACAGTAAATATATATTTAGCATGACTATATCCAAAAGGTTCATTCTTATGACTCAGGTCATGCATCTATTACAATAAATATTTGCCTCTAGAAATTTTTTTCTCCAAAATCAGATTTAAATTATGATATTGTAAATGAAGCATGTATAAACACTACAGGGCAGCGGTGATGAGAACAATATGTTATATATGCACCTGGTATGTAAATGCAATATGATTACAAAGTGTATAGGATTTGTCAGGCAATGTTGTAATGATATCTGTGAATTATGTATGTAATTTCAGGGAATGATACCTTTAGGAGAATGCAGTATTACTCCATCAAGGGAACAAGGACAGCCTTTTGCATTCTATCTGGACAGTGCAGATATTCATGTAAATAGATCATCGTTTTTCAATTTTTCAAAATGTACAGTTAATTGCTTGCAATTATAAGCTGTAAAAAATTCAGATCACAGCATAGGTTGTGGAATTATGTAATTATATATATATATAATCAATGAAGTTATAATGACAATTCTGACAACGGAATTTTCAAATTCACTTGTCTGTACAGCCATTATTACTTAATTGATCATGTATCTATTCCAGTAATATACATCCAGTGAACATTTGTTTGTTAAGATTCAGTACCAATATTGAGCCATACCGTCGATATTACTTACTAGAATCTATATATAGAAGATCCAGTACCAATATTGAGCCATACCGTCGATATTACTTACTAGAATCTATATATAGAAGATCCAGTACCAATATTGAGTCATACCGTTGATATTACTTACTAGAATTTATATATAGAAGATCCAGTACCAATATTGAGTCATACCGTTGATATTAATTACTAGAATCTATATATAGAAGATCCAGTACCAATATTGAGTCATACCGTTGATATTACTTACTAGAATTTATATATAGAAGATCCAGTACCAATATTGAGTCATACCGTTGATATTACTTACTAGAATTTATATATAGAAGATCCAGTACCAATATTGAGTCATACCGTTGATATTACTTACTAGAATCTATATATAGAAGATCCAGTACCAATATTGAGTCATACCGTCGATATTACTTACTAGAATCTATATATAGAAGATCCAGTACCAATATTGAGTCATACCGTTGATATTTCTTACTAGATCATATATATATGTATTATTTATAATTACATAATATTTACATTGTTTCGAAACTCTCTGAACTACAAATACTGTATGTTTCTTTAATTTTGGAGGGCTAATATTTGTGGCTGTTCTAGTCTGAGTTGTTAGATCAGAGGTATAAAATTGTATATGTCTATACATTGGTTTCTACGTATCGACATATATCATACATTTCCCGAGATTTGTATTCGTTGTAGAAATGTTTGTTGGGTATTTATTTGAATGCTGTCTTCAGTGACCATGAATATAGTAAAATAATCTCCCATGAGAATATTAATATCAGTACATTATATTGCCGTACAAACCGTTATTTCTCACTAACCTGTTTCAATAATCTGGTAACTAACGCAGTCATCCCAAGTCACAAACATCCTACTTGGATGAAAATGTTCAGGGAAATTTTTCTGTCACTGTTTTTTTTTTCTTCCTGTAAAGCTATTTCCACTTTAAAGGGAGTTCATGTTTCAGTGAACCCTATTTGTCCTTTTAAGGTCCTACTAGGTACAGTTTACTTATGTTTTTGCACAAGTGTTTTTATGTTGTAATCTAGATCATCACGGATAAGATTTTGATGAATATTGTGAAGTTTCTTCTTATGTAATTTAAAATATTTGCTTTCTGCTTTTGGGAAAAACAGCATGTGACATTTGAATGTATGTCACATGTTTATTTCCTATCATTTTATTGATATGAGATATGCTTGATACGTCCAACCGTATGTTTGAGATTTATCCAATCAAAAATGGTTTTACTGGACTTCAAGTTTTTGAGCCAGTTGTTCTGTGTACCTAAGTTAGTTATAAATTTGATTAAGTTTCAGTTTAATATAAATGTTTCTCTGTTGCTTGGATTATTAAGAATTCCTGTAAATTTTCAACTTGATAGCTGTCTCTAAAACGGAGGTGAAAATACATGCATGTTTACTCTTAACAAATATCTCTCTCTAATGATGGGGTTAGTTTATATGTGTATGTCATTAACACAGGGAAGAATGCTTTTGGCTGCTGACAGCAGTTTTGAAAGAGACAAATGGATTGACATGCTGGAAAAGTCAAAAAGGATGTAAGTGATTTGGCTATCACCTGGTCCATGTTATTAAGCGTTAGCATGTAATAAAATAACTTTCTGAAGAAGCATGTGACTTTTAAAGATGTCAGATTTCTGTCGGTCATCAAAATTTACACTGGAATATTGTTATTTTTTATGGATACAGCCCCAATTTAGCTTTGTGAATCGCTCAATTTACATCAAAGTTGAAATAGACTTTATTTATGTTTTTCAAATATATCTTGTCATTTTAATATTCTTAACTTTGATTACAAGTCTGTTGCTGGGTATAATATTGTCCACACCATAAACAATACATTTACATATGTTTTTAAATAGAACTTGGAAACATGCTCAGTTAGCAGACAACCTCATTCGACAGTTGGAGGATCAGGGCTTACAGATGGCAAAACAGAAGCAGGACTACTTTGGTAGTTACATTTCTACTGAAAATTAAGTGAATGCTTTCCCTTCTGTTCTTTACCTTTCTAAAACACTTTGGTTGATACAAACTTGTGGGAGCTGGAAATGTCTGAAAGATCTCATGCAGTACATTCTGTAACAACTTCAGAAATTAGACTTGATTTATAATCTGGGATTAAAATTAAGACCCAGTAATAAAAAAATATTTGTCCATTGTACTTGCAAGATCAACTGGTCTGGAATTCATCCGGAATGATATGATAAATAAGAAAAGACTTAATGCATAAATAGTGATATGTATACATATCTGTATTAACTCAATTGTTCATAAATCTGTAATGTAAAAATGTATTTGTTTCAGATCAGCTCCAGAGTGAAGTGTTAGCTCTGTCTGATGAAAGAGAAAAAACTGAGGTAAATATTTACTTATTTCATCATATTACTATGTGTACATTTACTGATATCTAATTTGCTCCTTGTAAGATCTGTTCTGAAGAAAATAAACATATGAAAACTTCAAGCAAAAGGCAAGCAACATTGGATGATGCATCTGTAGGTGATATAAGACAAGATCCTCACATAATATGAACGAATCAGAAGGTAAGTGTGGTTATTTTATCACAAGTATATTAACTGTATCAGCATGACCATTTGAGATAAATAGAATTGAGATATTATTAATACGGAGAGTATGTTTTTCTTGTAATAGGAGCTAGGAAGAATTAATCAGGAGCTGGAGAAGGAGAAACAGAAGTTGGAGCTGTATCAGCAGGAGATGACAGAGGAATACGAACGAATCAATTTTTTTAGCTGATGATCTGAAGTGATTAAAATGAAAAATGGTCATGGCAATTATTATTTTGGAAAAAAAACCTTTCATGTTTATGAAAAACGTATCTATTGCCGAAAATTTTCATATTGCTATGTTCTTAAAGATCATCATACATTTTACTGATTAAATTGCATGTCAAAGTTAGAGTTTTGTTTTCCTGTTGTTTCAATGTTTATGTTAGGAGAATAAATATGAAAATGAGTGGTTTTGTATTTGTTTTTTTTATTGTTGTTTCAGAGTTTAAGTGAGGAGAAGGAGAGAATTTTGGAAACATTACATGACCAGCAGAGCTCGCAACAGAAGCTGACAGAGGAGAATCAGAGTTTAGCCCTCACGAAGGAGGAACTACAGTCTACCCTCAAACTCATTGAATACCAGACCAAGGAACTGCTTCGTGAGAAATCCCAGGCTGAAGAAAAGTAAGTATGTCAGCTGAAAATTTTGATACGTGGATGTGATATCGGTGCCTCCTTTTTAAGATTTTCAGGAGTACATCAATAAAAGTCCTGGATTTTTTGTTTGAATAGATATACATTGTATACTTGTAGTTCAGCCATTGTTTAGCTTATTTTTATCTTTGAAGCCCTATAAATGTTTATCTTGATTGTTTTTATGTTTTTTTTAACTTTTGTCAATCCAATTGGTAAAGAGACCATTTTCAATGTACATTGTAAGGAAAGATGACCCATAATGGTTTTGCTTTATGTATCTATAGAATGAAGGAGAATGAGTCAAGAGCTCGGGCACTGGAAGAAGAAAAAGAATTTATAAGTGGACATGCGGAGGAGCTTAAAGAATCCCTGAAGGTAAATCCAACTCTGTGAATATTGTGCAAATATTCCTTGTAGTTTGTAGAATTTGTTTCAATTTGTATGCAATTAAATCTCCGGCAATATTACTGACTATTCATTAGTTCCTTAACTAAAATCTTAAAACAGTGTGATTAGCATACTAAAAAACCCACTTTGGGAAATTTGATATTTTATGTCAATATAGAATAAAGTTACTGTGAGCAGATCTATTGCATTGTTAGTGCATTGGTCTTGTAACTTACAGTGAATATTGATTTCATTTTTGCTATGCATCTTTGTTTTCTTGAAATGAAATTGCAACCATCATAAATTTTGTTATAATCACAGGATCTTAAGGTACAGAAGGAAATGACTGAAGCAGAATTAAAGGTTAGTTTGGTTTCTTTTACTGATATGGGTTTGTAAACATTTTTCTTCACACTTTAAATCATAAAATTACCTAAAATTTGGAAATTCATGATTTTTTCCCCCACTTGGAAGTTTTTAATTTGAACTCTTAAATTTGATTTCAGTTTCAAAATATTCACTTTATCGTTTAAAGTTATTGAAATATCATCAATTTTTTACCTTTGAATGTTAATTGTGTTCATTGTTTGACCTTGACATGTCGATGGGATAGTGTTTTGCATCTTGTTGATTGGTCAGTATTTGACCTGAAATGTTGATGAGTCAGTGTTTGATTTTTCACATGTTTTTAACTGGTGACAGGAGGAGGTTATGGCTAGACTAGATGCGGAGAGGAAGCTGAAAGACGCAGACAACTCGTTACAGAAACTGTCGTGTGCTGTGGTATCTCAAACTCCACACATAGAACAGGATGTCAAGGAAGAGATGGTGGTCAACGTCAACAAACTCAAACGTAATAGTAACAGCAAGACACCTGCTGTAAAGATTCTTTTCATGATCATAATCTTAGATTCAGCACTTGACATTCACGAATTTAGACAAGTGGAAATATATTTCTTCTGAGAATTACTTCATATGCAAATAGAATTCAAAATATGAAAATCTTTTATTTCATGTGTGTTATTTTGTGATATATACAAAACACAACCATTATATTTACTCACCCATTCAAATTTTTCTGTGTATGCTATCTGTTCATCTGCTTGTTTTTAGGCAAATCCTAGGTTCTACAGTTCACACAATGCTACGCTACAGTGTTGGGTTTTTGGCATAGATGGTCTTATGAGTGTCTATCAATTATTCTATGTATTCTATATGTTTTTTTTCAGATTTTTAAATGTTTTACACTTTATAGGTCAAATTACTTAGATTCAAGGTTTTTAGTAAGTTACTTAAAGAGTCGACAGTATGGTACAGTTCCCTCTGCTCTGCAGATTAACTTGTTAAAAAAAATAAAATGATAAGCACTTTATTTCCTTTAAACTGAATGTGTTTTAGTGAAACATTCGTAGGAACTATTATATGTGATGTTGTTAACAATTTCAAATCATACAGAATAATGTTTGTGATTCTTCATGTTACTTATGTTGTAGGGTTTTTTGAGGATCTAGCAAATGAGGCCAAAATAGACTCAGACAAACCTCTAATTGTGAAAAACACGATACATGCCAGAAAAACGTTAGCCCGAAGAGCGAAAACGAAGAAATTCCAACGCAACAAGTCCAGTAGTAAGTAATGTACAATACATCATTTAGCTATTATCAGCTATAAAACTATTTATATGATAATGATGATGGTGTGATAGTATGTTAAGATAATGATACATGCTGTTGTAAGAGTTTTTTTTTATTTTCCGGATTGTATACTATATGTAATTTGAGGAGAGTTTTTTGTTTTTCCTGAAAATTTTGATTTATAATTAAGAGGTTGTTTGGTTCTGGTATCAATTTTCCATGGATGATATGGCAGAAATTTTAATTTCTTTAATGATTTTCTTCTATATTTATGTGAAGGTCAGTTTTTTTTGAAAAATGAGAAGATAAACATGAAAAATTTATTATGAATTCTTTACAAGTAAAAAATATTGGAACATTTCTGATGGACATATGTATCAATGAAGTTTCAATGTTAAAAGTGGTAATAGGAACTAAAAACACAAAGGCATATGTATCTGAGGGCCTGGTACATATTACGTGAGAGATGTTGTTGGTACCTGTAGGTTCACTCTGTCTAACCAGCAATCCAATGTACGCAAATCTGATGGAGTGCAGCATAATGTCGCTCTGATCTTCATGGGAGGTAACTCAACACACATCATGGCTTTGTTTTGACTTTCTTTTTGAATTGTTTTGTTGCGGCTAGATACAGAACCCAATTTTTCCTTTGTTGGCAGTTTTTGTTTGATTTTTATTTTTGATTGAAAGAAATGTTGGTGAGAGTTTTATTCTAGTATTTTTACTGTGAAATTTTTATCACTTGTTTTATTTATACATGAGTTTTCATGTGAATGCTATTAAAAGTTATCACAAAACATAATTTACATTTTTTTGTTTACTTACATCTTCAGATGATAATTTTGAGTTTTACTTCAGTATATGTACTTTTATTTTTACAAGAATATTTTTGAATGTTTTAAAACTGACTTTTACTGTTACGATGTTTTCTACAGTATATATCTTTAACAGATACATGAACTTGATTTAGCAAGACTTTTATCATGTTCCATATGCATGTGATCATACGTGATTGCCATTGTAGTTTAAAAGGAATGACCATTCTCCTGAATTCTGTCATCAAAACAAAATGTAACTTTGTATCAATCTATCAAACAGTGTGATAATAACACTGAAATATAATGTCAAAACTTTGCTATGTTTTCTATACCACATCTCATACCCTGGTTATTGTATTGCTGAATATGGCATGAATCACATTGTTGTGTGTTGTATATATCTGGTTTAGTTTTAATCTGTTCTACATATCTTTAACATATATTAACACATGGTACATATCTTGTTATCGCCTAAGTAAACCCATTATACAATCTGGTTTTCACATTTTTAATTTATTGTACATACAGGTATCTTGTTGTCAAGTATTTTACTCCATTGTAGATACATGTATCTGGTTGTCAAGTATTTTACTCCATTGTAGATACAGGTATCTGGTTGTCAAGTATTTTACTCCATTGTAGATACAGGTATCTGGTTGTCAAGTATTTTACTCCATTGTAGATACAGGTATCTGGTTGTCAAGTATTTTACTCCATTGTAGATACAGGTATCTGGTTGTCAAGTATTTAACTCCATTGTAGATACATGTATCTGGTTGTCAAGTATTTAACTCCATTGTAGATACATGTATCTGGTTGTCAAGTATTTAACTCCATTGTAGATACATGTATCTGGTTGTCAAGTATTTAACTCCATTATAGGTACAGGTATCTAGTTGTCAAGTATTTTACTCCATTGTAGATACAGGTATCTGGTTGTCATGTATTTAACTCCATTGTAAATACATGTATCTGGTTGTCAAGAATTTTAGTCCATTGTAGATACAGGTATTTGGTTGTCAAGTATTTAGCTCCATTATAGATACAGGTATCTGGTTGTTAAGTATTTTACTCCATTGTAGATACATGTATCTGGTTGTAAAGTATTTTACTCCATTATAGGTACAGGTATCTGGTTGTCAAGAATTTTAGTCCATTGTAGGTACAGGTATCTGGTTGTCAAGTATTTTACTCCATTGTAGATACAGGTATCTGGTTGTCAAGTATTTTACTCCATTGTAGATACATGTGTCTGGTTGTCAAGTATTTTAATCTGTTTATCTGGTTATCATCTATATTTTTACTATTATACATATCTAGTTTTCCCATGTTTTACTGTGTTGTACATTTGGTTGTCGAGTACTTTACTCTGTTGTACATATCTGGTTGTTAAGTATTTTTTTACTGTTATACATATCGAGTTGTCAATGTTTTACTCTATTGTGTATACATGTATTTGGTTGTCGAGTACTTTACTCTGTTGTACATATCTGGTTGTTAAGTATTTTTTTACTGTTGTACATATCGAGTTGTCACATGTTTTACTCTATTGTGTATACATGTATTTTGTTATCGAGTACTTTACTCTGTTGTACATATCTGGTTGTTAAGTATTTTTTTACTGTTATACATATCGAGTTGTCAATGTTTTACTCTATTGTGTATACATGTATTTGGTTGTCGAGTACTTTACTCTGTTGTACATATCTGGTTGTTAAGTATTTTTTTACTGTTATACATATCGAGTTGTCAATGTTTTACTCTATTGTGTATACATGTATTTGGTTGTCGAGTACTTTACTCTGTTGTACATATCTGGTTGTTAAGTATTTTTTTACTGTTATACATATCGAGTTGTCACATGTTTTACTCTATTGTGTATACATGTATTTTGTTATCGAGTACTTTACTCTGTTGTACATATCTGGTTGTCCTGTATTATTGATATTTTTTGTCGTGTGCTTTTGTTCATCATACTTTCCTATTAAGAATGAATATCATTTCTTTTTTTTTTCTCTGTTGTATAACCTAGATGGCATTTGTTTGTTGTACATGATTGATGGTTATGATTTCATTTGCCCTGTTGGTGCTTATAACTGAATGTCTGATATTTATGCCATTACCTACATATTTGGTTCAAGTGATTGGTTGTCATGTACCTTATTGTCCTATACTACCCTGGTTAGACTGGTTATATTGTTTGTCCTGTTGTGCTATGGACCTTGATATACACTTGATTGTTGTGTGATGTTTCATCTTTTTTTTATGTCTTGCTTGATTACTATGGTTATGCCTGTTTCTTTTTTAAAGGTGTTAATGGAATCTACTTTATTTATTGAAATTATATGGATATCAAGTGTTTTACTTTTTACAGTCTTATTACACTGTGTTTCTAGGAATTAAGAATGTACACCATCAAAATGAAAGAGGAAAGCTCTATCAGGGGAAATAACTCATCACTAATCAAAACATCTGTTTTGATCATTACTTTTTGTTTATATTACTGAAAACACTCAAAGGTGGAGATGTTCTTTGCAATATATAATTGATTCTGTGGTACTCTCTTACTTAAAAAAAAAAAGGATTGAATTATTATTGAATATTTATGTTTCGAACCTGTCAACAGTTATTCCAATACATTGTAATCGCTCATATTTTTTGGCAGAGTCAGTTATTTTTTTTAACACTTGTGTGCAGATTTTTGTCTTGATGAAGTCCTGTACAGCCATACACATTCTTGAAACAAATATTACAACTTATGTTATGATGCATGTTTTAATTGTGTTGGATTAAGTGCTTTTAATGAATAATTTTTTACATATTGACAGGTCTTCGGGTCAAGTCTAGTAACAGCATCTCTGACACACATGGAGCAGAAGGTGTGAATCTCCGTCGTACTACCACTTGTGTTCCCAGGAAGGGAATCTCCGTCAATTTCCCTCTGACAGCGAGTAGTACTTTTTCTGAGGATCTGTAGCCTACACTTTCAAAAACAATTCTCATTCTTTGTTGTGGCTTAATCAAATGATTTCACAAATGGGTTACATTGTGCAACAAATTTTAGACAGCATTTCTACTGCTACATAAAATATTTGTTCCGTGGAATGATCTGTTATTTAAACTGAAGAGGAATCATCATTGGATTTTTTTTCACCTCAGCAAATTTCATGTTTTTGAAAAATTGTTTTTGAGTCATTATGGGAACAGCTTCACTGTGTGTAATGTTTAACAAAGACTTTGTTGACCTCTCCCAGTTGGAATGACCTTCAACCTTGGTGACCTCAGTGTAGCCTCACTTTGATGGACTCTATTTTGTTATATGTTTTTTAATGCCATCCCTGAAATATAAATGTAGTTTATAACTATAAAAATCCACCTCTATTTTCATTGGTTGCTAGAGTTTTCAATTATATTTTTATTGGTTGATATAATTGCGCTGTTGGCCTTGACACAGCTGTGATATAAATGTTGTAAATTCTAGTTATTCCCCCTTGCATCGTTTACAGGACAGTTTGATATTGGCATAATAGTACTTAAACTACACAAAGATCTGTTGGAAGTTTTGATCATAATTGTCTCAGTTTTTACATAGTTTGCCACCCTCTGCAAATGTACTTCAGATGTTAAGAAAGGGATTATATACATGAAAATCATTTTGTCGTGATATCTACTTAAGAATTTAATTTTCCATATCATTTTGTATAATGTGCAGTTTCCTTTATGTTATTGTAGTTAGAAACAAAAGATTGTTATCTACCTGACAAAGTACTGAATGAGTAAGTACTTGTTAAAATTTGATTAAGTGTTATTAAAGATGTCGTGTATGTATAAATTCACTAAATGATTTGCGTTACTTGGGTAATGTTCTCAAAATATTTACTTATTTGTGAGTCACTGACACAGCAATATTGTAATATCAGTTTTTGTAGAGCTTGAAAGGTTATACACATAGTAAACACTTTAACAGAAATAATCAGTAAAAATTGTGCAATATAAGATAATTTCAGGAGTATGTATATATATACATATATCTGTATATATATCAGTCTTGTATTGGTATTGTATTGGTGCATAATGACGCTACTCAACTCGTGCAGTTTATCTGGTCTTACATGTTCAGTATTGAACCTCACATTCATTATCTACTTGCACTTTATACTGTTTACCAAGAAGTGTTTTCCAGAGATTAACTTCTTCTTTTTTTCAGGATTAAACAATGAATTATTTCTTAACAAAGTTTTCAACTCTAGGTAAAAATATCTAACTTGTGAAGAATGAAAACATTTCCTTGGAATACAGTGCTTTTTGAGCATCAGATTTCCTTAGTTCACACACCAAGTAGTTAAGTTACACATTTAAACAAGAATGAGAAGATTATTTATCAGAATGTTGCAACAGAAAGTAAAGTCAAATGTGGAAACAGCTAAGATGATAATCAGAGTTTTATTTAAAATGCAGGTTTTACGAATCACTTGTATTTAACTTTGTTGGTTAACACTAACTAATGATCATATATTCCCGGTAATAACACACTTTTATATAATAAGTATACATATCATGGTTGTATAGTAATATCTGTGATTTCAGTTTTCAACATTCTATAGCTATGTTTCACTTATGTATTGAGTCATGTCATTATCAGTAATGTTTGTTGGCTGTATTTTTGTCAGACACAAAGCATTCTTAAGACTTGTTTAAATTGATGTGTTTAAATTATTTTCATATGGAAGCATTTGATTTCTAAGCTTATAGTCTTTTTCTACAAAAATTTCGATTTCACAAACAGCTGTGAACTCATCAAGGTCTTAAGATATTAAACGTAAAACATTATTCAGATCTTAAACTCTAGGAGAAGTTATGGTCAGTTAATAGAAATTTCATTAGGTAACACAATTAAGCTGCAATTAAGAAAAAATCTTTAAAATTCAGTTTTTAAAAACCCATCTCAAGTAATATTAAAGTATTAAAGGGACATCACAGTAAGAACATCAATTCTGTTATTGGTTTTACATGTTTTTATATACCTCCAGTTACATTTTTATGCTATCCAGATATTTACTGTCAATTGCCAGCTCTTTGATTCAGGAAACCCATCTCAGATTTTTTGATAATGTTACATGATAATTTTGAAAACAAGTTCATTTTGTAGACGCAAGCACATGATGGTGGAAGATGAGGTTTTCCTTTCTACAATTTTTAACTAACCTCTTTATGTGCATATTGTAGCGAAAACTACCTGTCATTGTTCATAAGTTGATACACTTGATATATATATACAATCATTTAAAAAACGAAAAGAAAAATCATTTTACTGTGATGTCACTTTAATACTGAATATAGCATTACATTGTATTTCATTTTTTTATAATGAAGAGTTATCTGCTCTTGAAAGCAGGTGTTGTGTGTTGATTGTTACATCATTTACTTGGGAGAGAAACACTGAGAAAATAATCAATCTCTGCTCACAAAAACAGAAAACTCTTCCATTATGATGGAATTTTCAAGTCATGCTTGATTTCTGAAAAAAAACTATTTTGCATTCCTCTGACATTTGTTATTGATTTTTCAAAAGCATCTTTTAAATGGTTTCAATTCCCTAAAAATGGCCGATTTCTGCTATTTATGTTAGTGTAGCTGTTCAGTGATGATACAATACTATTATTGTCTGACCTGTATGCCAATTGTAAATTGAGATTTTTATATTGGTATGATGCATTGTATTATAAATAATCATCATTTGTTTACTCATTTCAAGATAGGAACTGCATCAATAGATTTTGAAAATATTTTTCAATTATGCATTAAACAGAGCACAAAAGGTTATTCAAGATACAGGAAATAAATGAACATAATGTATCTGATGTAAAAATAAAAACATTTTTTTTAAAACATATTGGAAGTAAATTAGATGTTAAATAATGAACTGTTATTATTGGTACAAAATGTGTTGGTTTGGATACTTGGTCAAAATGGAAAACTAAAAAACAAAAATTGTATAATAAAGGTTATTTATTGTTGAATGAGATATTTCTGTATAGAAATAGTTTGTTTGGGTAAGAAAATAAGATGGAAACAAGAAATATTCTTCAGATTGTTTATCATGAAACCAAAAGAAAAAAAAAGATCCGTCCAAAATGTTATGAAAATGAGTTTTCCACTTATAGAAAGATTTTGAGATATGATAACTGATTCTGTGTTCTATGATTTCATGTTTTAATGATTATGTTGTTTATGAAGTACAGAAGTGGATGAATGTGCAAAGTATTTGGAGACAGCAAAAAATAGACATATGTCATCAAACCTTTATCTCTAATACAGTTTATGTGGATATAAAGTATGAAACTTTACATCAAGAGTTGATGTTTACGTGTTTACCAGCATCAGGACCCAGTGCTGTATGTGTTTGGTATTTAATATTTACATACACTGCCACTGTTTTTTTTACTGTAGCCTCTAAGTGTGGCATTAAGCCCAGTGCAGATGCAGGGACAAATATAACATCTCATATATCAAGCCCCTGTGTATGTCACTTATATATTGTCTCTGATGTAAAGCCCCTGTGACAAGTTTGTTGTCAAATCATAACTCCCTGTGAATTTTCGATGACAATAATATTTTCTCAAATATTGAGCCATTTTGTTTATCAAACATTTTTATTTCAAACATCAATCCTCTTAGCAGTACCTTAAACAAACATGTTGTCTCATATCTCAAGCCCCTCGTCCTGTATTCCAGAATCTTTTAGCTTCTGTTTGGTGCTATTTGTTGGATTGTACAGTGGTTGTGAATTCCATTAGATGTTTTAATTGTATGCAAATATAGCATTATGATATGTAATCTCAATACTCATCATTTAACATTATATATATAGACCTATACATAGTGTAACAGACAGTTTAAGGAAGTATTTCATAGTCTAGTGTGGATAGTCATTCTCAAGTGACATGTAAAACATATTTTATTAGTTAATGGAATGCTTATGAACAGTGATTTAGACTCATTTTTATCCATTAATTTGAAGTTTTCTTAGCCTTTGTATCCAATACTTGATAAATATATGTATGATTAAGATTATGAAATGATATTATCCTTTTATAGATACAATAGATAACAATGGAATGGCATGATACTGTTATAATCTGTCCATCAGCTACAACTGTATATGTTATTATATACCATTGGTGATCTGTTAATGGGGGCTGGACAACAGTGAAGTATTTAACTGTTCGCTGAATTTATCTCAAGGGTGATTTTGAGGAAGGGTCTCCTCGTAGAATCTGGTGGCTACCTTACTGAACATTATACAGATGGCCCATTCATTGCATGCCATCCAGAGTAATTAGGCCAAAGTGTCTTGCCCAAGAACGCATCAGACAAAACACAAATTTCCTTGGGTAACAAATGTACCGCGGTAAATATTACAGCCCTGAAAAATGGTAAACCTTCCATCACAAATTTCACATCTGTTTGTACATGCAGATGTTATGGACATGCTGTAAAATGTTTTAGAGAATCTCCAAAAGAAAAAGATCTGATTTAAAGATGCTTTATCATAAATATTTAACAATTCATTAGAATTTATCCTTTTTAAGGTAGGTATGGTTGTATCAATACTTGTATTTATAAGGAAAAAAAATACTTCATTTTCATGAAGTCATTTCATTGTTCCTTTAAATAGTGATAACATGTAAAGAATGTTAATGTTGACGAAAGTTTGTAAACCTAAGTTTAGTTTCATTAAATGTTCTTGTAAAATTGAAGTATTCAGCTTTGGAAAAAGTATTAAGGCTTTTAACAAGCATGATCAAAAACATATTTCATTTGCAATCCCTCATCCTTCCCAATAGAACATGTAAGGCAATTTATTATTGGAAGTTATTTTAATCCTCTGTTTAGAGAAGTGTTGGATGGTTTCTTAGCAACAGAAGTGTATTTCCATGGTAGAAAGTGTTACTGTTTGTAAAAAGTTCACATTTATTTGTAGTTTTGTATACTGAAGATAAGAGTCTTCCAGTCTAACTTATATATCACTCACGCAGATTCCAATCACCCTATGCCATGGTCTGTCTGTTCATCCGTCCATCCATAAACAATTTTTGTTATCACTATTTCTTAAGGAGAACTGGATGGATCTTTCTCAAATTTCATATGTAGGTTCCTGTTGGTCGTTGCTGTGCCTGTTTCAGTTTGGGACTGATAAGATAAAAAAAATGGCTGACTAATGAAGTTTATCGCTATACCAAGAAAAGCACTTGATGGATCTCTCTCAGATTTCATATGTAGCTTCTCATTGGTCTCCTTTGCCCAATTAATTTTGGGACTGATCACAAAAACAAAGTGTCTGACAGACAGGCATTATGAATATTGACATTGAAAGTTTGTAATCACTATTTCCTGAGAATTCATGCATAGATTTCTCAAATTTTATGTGTTTCCCTTGATCCCTATTTGTGCCTGCTTGATTTTGTTACCAATCAGAAAAAGGAAAATGGCCTACAGGCAGCTTTCTCGGATGTCATCAAATACAGTTTGTCATCACTAGTTATGGAGAAATACAGCATTGATTTTTCTCAAATTTCATGTGTATGTTTCTATGGATCCCAAGTTGTGCCTGTTTGATTTTGGTACAGATCTAAGATGAAATGACTGACGGCCATATTGGATTTTCACTTTGAAAGATTGTTATCACTATATCTAGAGAATTAATGCACAGATATTTTTTAAATTTCAAGCATAGGAGCCCTTTGGTCCCTGGTTGATCCTGCATGATTTTGGGTCTAATCAAAAAAACAAAATAGCAGACAGGCAGCCTTCTTGGATTTTGACATAGAAAGTTTGTTATCCCTATTTCTTGAAAACTACAGCATAGAATTTTCTCAAATTTCATGTGTATATTTCTATAGATCTCAAGTTGTGCCTGTTTGATTTTGGTACCTGTCAGAAAAAGATTTTGAAAGTTAGACATCGCAGCTTGTTCAGAAATACTGTATAGATATTTCTTAGATTTCATGTATAGGTTTTTTTTCCCGCTAGTTGTTCCCGTTTGAGTTTTGGACTGATCAGAAAAACAAAATGGTGGATAGGCAGCCATCTTGGATTTCGCAGATAAAATATTGTTATCCCCATCAAATGGATCTCAGATTTTATACGTATGTTCCCTTTGATCTACTTGTTTGATCAGAAAAGACAAAAATGGCTTCTGAGGTGACCATCTCGGATTTGGCAGGGAATTATTATCATCACTTTTTCTGCAAGGGAATGTTCAAATTTAAGAGGAAAAACAGAGACGAGAAAAAAAGGGAAAAGATCCAACTTTCAAAGTGCAAAGTGGGATCTCTTGTTAATATCATTTCCAATAACTTTTCTTTACATTTTGTATATATTGCTTTGCTAACATTATAATGTTATGTACCATGTAACAGTGTTTGCTTAAAAATATTCAGAAAATATCATTAATCTTTTAACAGTTATGAAAACAACTTTTGTTATTGCTGTTTTCTTGAGAAGTATTGGATGAATCTTTTTAAATATCAGAAAGATCAACTAACAAAGACAAGACAAACTGGCCAACGTGCAGCCATCTTGGATTTTGCCAAGTGAAGTACTTAACGGATCTCTTTCAGATTTCATATGTTGGTTTCCCTTATTCATAGTTTAGAAAGCAAAATAGCTGACAGTTCCTGTGAAAATTCACATTCATGGTGTGGGGTTATTTTATGTATGATTTTGTAACTTTTTCTGTGATTTTCAAATTGTATCATCCAAAATAATGATTGATTTTGTCCAAAGAGTCAATAAGCATGTTATTATACATACAGAAACCTTAGACTTTAAACATGTCATTAGATACAATCATGTATTGAATATGAGAAATATATAGTAGTAGGAACAAGTTAAAATGAGTACTAAATAGAAAGTTACCCTTGAATAAAGTACCAATGGTCTGTACTTGAAAACATTTAAAAAAAAAAAAAAACCCACTAACCCTATGATTGTTCACTTCCTTGTTAGGGAAGTGATAACTTCATCTATAATATGTACATGTGTGTTTGTGCACTGTATTGTTCAGCTTGTGTCATAAAATTATTAACTAGAATTAGCTTATCTCAAATTAATGTTGTTATGCTACTACTTTTTCGGCTTTCTGGCATATTGAATTTATGAAATTTTAGGGAATCTTTATTTGAAATTTAGAACATTTAGATATATATCATATATCTTGACGAAGAATCACATTTGGTTTTGTACATGTTTGAGATCCACAATTCATCTGTTCAGTTTATAATTGTACTGTTGTTGTACTGTACAAATTTTAAGTTTACTCTCCAATAAATATTTATTGATGCAGAAAGCAATGTTTTGTTTATCATTTTCTCACCTTTGATTTTGTATTACATCTAGGTACATCTTTATACTTAATTTGAAGTGGGAAGGATGAGGTCTTGCGGTTAGAGCTGTGGTCTATATAACCTTAGGTGAAGATCTGAACTTTGGGACTTGAAACTTATTACCTATGGTGGTTTTCATTTCTCAGGAAGCTGAGAAACGGACCAGTCTGTGCTAATGTGGTGTCCTTGGACAACACTAATTGCTCTGGATGACATGCAGTGGGTCTCCCAACAAACAAATATTCAGAAAACAGGGATGCTTTGTTCATTTATGAAACAAGGAGCCAAAGGGCCAAAACGGTCACTCGAGTCACAATGCATCATGTAACGTCACAGGAGGGAGTTAATTAAAAAAAGTAAGATAAATATATTGTACACAAAATGCAAATGTAAATTGTACAGAACATTATCTGCCATTTCATACTACGGCTTCTAACCAAGTTGTAATTGAAAGAATTTACACTCAAAAATCGAGTTTTCCTCTATAAAATCATCCATCCAGGAACAGTAGAACATCTTTGAAATTTCATTCAATTTGACCCATTTTTGGCACAGCCTATCAGTTCCTAGGGGTCAGCTGTTGTCAGTATGCACATCTCATCAAACTGTCCGCTCATACTAAAATTTATCACCAAGTTTGAACTATTTCTAAAAGAAGGTATACCAATTATACTCAAAATGTAATTTCCCTACAAGAACTACCCACAACCTCTTACACACAAAGGTATTGCCCTTTGTTCAAAATTTTGTGCACAGAACAAACCTTTGAATTGCTTGTATTTAAACCAGGATTATGAAACTTGTGTATACTTCAGTCATATTATGACAGTATAACATCAGGGCCTGCAACCCCTAAACTACAGAGTTATTGCTTTTTGTTAATATTTTGGGGCGTCCTGAGCATAACTTAATTTTTGTGTTTATATTAGGATCATGAGACTTTGAGTGCACATTTGTCCTAATAAAGCAATATGCAGTGTACCAAAGTCAGGGCCTGCAATCCATCAATTACTGAGTTACTGCCCTTCGTTAATTTTTTTTGTCTACCACATCACTTTGCTTGCATTTAAACCAGGATAATAAAATGTGTATCATTTAGTAATACTAAGATGTGCAGTGATGAGTGGATCAAAGTCTGCCCCTGCAACCCCTTAATTACACAGGTATTGCCCTTTGTTAAAAACTTATTTTGAATCCAAAGAACAGTTTTGATTCATGTAAGCTATGATAATGAAATTTGTTGTATACATAGGTCGTTTTAAGAGGACGTGTAGTGTACCCAAGTCAGGGCCTGAAAACCCCATAATTACAGACTTAATGTCCTTTGTTAAAACTTCTGTATCATTAAAACTAGGATAATGAGACTTGGTATATGCATTAGTCATACTAAGATGTGCAGTGTACCTTTAGGGCCCAAAACCTTTGAACTACTACTACAGAACTATTGAATTTTGTTTAAATTTGGCTTAGTAAACAAAATTTTAATAACTCTGTAATTTAGGACACAGGCCCTTGATACTGCACATTGCTTTTGTATGACCAATGTATACATCATGCAAAGTTATTCTCCTGACACAAAATTTCAATAAAGGGTAATTACCCTGTATTTAAGGAGTTGTACACTTACACTAGTTCATTGCACATTGTTTTTGTATGATCAATGTATACACCAAGTTTCATCATCCTAGTTTAATCATATGCAATTCAAAGTTGTGGATAAGAGAGAACGGATGGTAAAACAAGAGAGGAATGGACAAATCAGTAACTATATGCTCCCCTGAACATTTTCAGAGATAATGAAAATACACATTTTTCATTTAGTTTTATTGAAATGAACTAAAATAAATTCAATGTTATTGTAAATTTTCACACAGCCTTTGCTACATATCAAAGTTTATGGATTTTATAAAAGTTCATAGTATGTATACTTATGATAAATTCAATGTACTTGGAGTAATGTGAAAGGAATACAAAATCTTTTACATTATCAAGGGATTTGATGTCGGGTCAGTTTTTTTAACTGAATAAGATGTCCACATTTTGGTACAGATTAGAAAGACTGACAAACTGGATTTTCACTTTGAAAGATTATCAATATTTCTAGAGTATTAATCCTTAGTTGGGTCTGCTTGATTTTAGTACTGATAAATCTAACTACTGTCCTTTGTATGCATATGAATGAAGTCCTCTTCATTCAAAACATTAATCCTTTCTGAATGGGTGTATCTCAGCATTTAAAATTTTCCTACCAGGCAATTTGTTTTGAGAGGGATTATAGTCTTTTCCATTACAGTAGCTTCAGTTCCAACAGGTAAGTACTCAACAACTGATATTCCTTGCATTTTTCATTTTCTATTTTGAAAGTCAATGGCACATTTTTTAATATGGCGGACGAAGAACTCGGGAATGATAACCAAAAGAATGGCATGTTCCTGCATATAATGCGCACCCCTTTTTGACACGACAGTTTTAGCTTGAAAAAGTGCACACTATATGCGGAAATTTACGGTAATAAACATCAAAAAATATATTTGATTACATGAATATCATAAGATTGATTAATTTATCAGATTTCAAATGATTATCAATAATTTTTAAACGCTAATTAATATCATAATAGCTGTATTACTTTACCTAAGTATTTTGTTCTCTATAACGATTTTAAATAAAGAGCAACCTATTACAACATTTCATATCTCATAACACCTTCCTAAAAAAATGTTGGTGTTCAGTCCCTACTGAACTAGTAGCATTTAAAAACAAGAGGCCCAAGGGGCCTTAACGGTCACCTGAGGAATATATGTCAATAATCTGGGGATTTTAAAATGTTGCAAAAATGTAGCAACACTTGTGCAGGACCATGTGTAAAACATCTATACCAAGTTTGAACATGACCCACCCAATGGTTCTTGAGAGGAAGTCCATAATGTCTTAGCCAAACAGAGGCCAGGATGGCCATCTTGGATTTTGAATCGCCCCAAAATGTTAAAACACTTGCCAGGACCTTGTGTAGAACATTCATATCAAGTTTCCCCTTTTCCCCCCTCCTGGGGCCCTATTGGGGCCACACCCTTTTTCTTCGCAAACTTGAGGCGGCTTCCCATGCAAATGCTTTGTGCCAAGTTTGGTCAATATCCATCTAATGGTTCTTGAGAAGTAGTCATTTAATGAAGGTTTTTACATATGGCCTCTTTTACACCCCTTATGGGCCCCAAAGGGAACATTATCACTTATTTCAACACAATTTCATATGTCCTTCACTAAGGGATGCTTTCTACCAAATTTGGTTGAAATCGGTCAAAGTTGAATTTTTGACCGTATTGAGCATCCCCTAGTGGGGCCGTTTTTGACCCGATTTTTTTTTTCATTCGCAAACTTTGTAGACCATGCCATAAGGACCCTAAATATCAAATAAGAACTTAATCTGACTGTTGGTTCATGAGAAGAAAATTTTTTAAATATTTACCTAATTTTACCCCCTTTTTCCCCCTCCTGTGGCCCCTATTGGTGCCATGCCCTTTTTCTTTGCAAACTTGAAGCGGCCTCCCATGGGGATGCTTTGTGCCAAGTTTGGTCAAAATACATTCAGTGGTTCTTGAGAAGAAGTTGAATATGTGAAAAGTTACACGACGACAGACAAATCATGATGGCAATAGGTCACCATAAGCCTTCGGCTCAGGCGACCTAAAAATGTACCTATAACCTTCAGCTTGTTTGGACCATGTGACAGCTATTCCAGTAAAAAAGTATCTACTTGACCCCAGGACTCCATGAGAAAACACTTCTATCCATGGTATGATTTTTACTTATTACTTTCAAGCATATTGTCGAAAAAAAATTCAACAAGAGGCCCATGGGCCTTAACGGTCATCTGACAAAAAGCAAGCCAAACCTAGAAAGTGGGTTGAGGTCATTCATTTAAATAAACTTGGTAGCCTTTCCTCCCAGCATGCTACAGACCCAATATCGGCACTCATAGACTTTTGCTTATTGAGATGAAGTCCTTTGTATATTTTAACATATTTGACCCCTGTGACCTTGAAAGTGGGCCAAGGTCATTCATTTGAACAAACTTTGTAGGGCTCCATGCCAGCATGCTATGGGCCAAGTATTAGCCCCCTAGGCCTTCTAGTATTTGAGAAGAAGTTATTTAAAGATTTTGACATATTTGACCCCTGTGACCTTGAAAGTTGTTCAAGGTCATTCATTTAAACAAACTTGATAGCCCTTCATCCCAGTATGCCACAGGCACAATATCAGCAATCTGAGCCTTTTGGTTATTGAGAAGAAGTTGTTTAAAGATTTTAACATATTTAACCCCTGTGACCTTTAAAGTGGGTCAAGGTCATTCATTTGAACAAACTTGGTAGTCCTTCATCCCAGCATGCTACAGGCCTTATTTTAGTTGCCTGGGCCTTTTGATTACTGAGAAGTCCTTTGAAGATTTAAAGACATTTGACCCCTGTGACCTTGAATGAAAGTCAAGGTCATTCATTTGAACAAACTTGGTAGGGTTTCATCAAAGCAAGCTACAGGCTAAATATTAGTTGCCTGGGCCCTCCAGTTATTGAGAAGAAGTCGTTTGAAGATTTTAAGACATTTGACCCCTGTGACCTTGAATGAAGGTCAAGGTCATTCTTTTTAACAAACTTGGTAGGGCTTCATCAAAGCAAGCTACAGGCCAAATATTAGTTGCCTGGGCCTTCCAATTATTGAGAAGAAGTCGTTTGAATGAAAAGTTTACGGACGGCGCACGGCGGACGACGACGGACGAAGCATGATGACTATAGGTCATCAGACCCTTCGGGTCAGATGACCTAATAAGTGGTACCCTTAAACACGGCCTTGAGTCCTAGGCTAATTGCTATTGTAACATCATTATTTGTAAAACATGATTTTTGTCAAAAGATCTGAAAAGCTTGAATTCCCACGTTTCAAAATATATGGGGTAGGGGTGGGGGGGGTAGGGGTGTTGCTTACAAAAAAGTAGACTGGAAAAGGGTGAAAATTCACGTTGAAGCAAAACGACAGATTTTCCTTAGTGTCATTAAAAAATCCTGGGAGTTAAGCCTCAAGTCCTTGGGTGGGACAGATGTTTTACTGGAATAGTCTGATGCTTATACCTTAAAGGTGTCAAATTGACTAGTCACTGGCAGATCATGTAAAATAATCCAACAACTAATACATAAAAACAACATCAGCCAAGATATACATTCAATGTCTTACTAAAAATAAGGAATTTATTTAAGAAGATCGTGCAATAGTTACAATAATGGTACAATAGCTGTGTTTTAAATCTCTTAACACTGCGTCACAATTTGATCTCTAATGAATGCTAATAGAATACAAAGCTGTGTATATGTTTAAAGGTACATATATATGTGAACTATTAATTTAAAAATGAAAAGAACACTACCCAATACATACAAACCCTTCACACGATTCTTAATACACATGATAAACAAGAGTAATTATTCTCAAAGTGGAGTCCGGATAGTAAATGCTGTGAATAATCTAAAGAAAAATAAAATCTCCCCAAAACTTAAAAAAAAATTCCAACTATTTCCTCCTCTCTCAACCCAAAGAACCAGAAAATGGATGTTCTGCATATTAGTATCAATGTTTGATAAATTCTATATATAACTACTGTGACCATGTCCTTTGACCTTTGAACCCTGAAACAGGAATTAGATTGAGACATTGCTGCAGTTGACTGATGTATACATTGGGCTCATAAAAATCAGGTCTAAAGGAATGAGTGCTGTCAGTGAGTCAGGATATGAGGGACAGACATTGGTATGACTATATGTCCTCCTCCCTATTTAATATATTCAATAGAGAATACCAAGAGAGCAGATTTAGTCTGATAAATTATTTGATGACACTTGAAGAGTGAACAACCTTTTACAAGATAAAGAATCATTATGTCAATTTTCTAAGGGAGTGTCTGAATTTGTGTACATGATTTCAACGATTCCATATTGGGAGTTTTCTGAAGTGAACTAGGCAAATGTCACAATAAAAATAAACCAAACAAAAGCTATTTACTTATCATAAAATAATGATAATAATAAAAGTTCTGATCATATAATAGCAACCTTGTGAAATTATCCTTTATTTCCATACAGTTTTATCAAATACCAGATGGTGTGATCAGTATTCCAATATTTGAGGTTTCATTGCTTAGGAATTTCATGATGATGATTTGAACTTCTATGCAAATACGACTTATAGGGAGTTATGGTCCGAAGTACTCCTATTTACATTTTCATTGATATTGTCAGAATATCAACATTTTAGTCAGTTTAAAGGAAGGCATCACACCATTCTTTCAAACAGGTATAACAGTCACCACATTGTTTCTTATTTGCTTCACAAACTTCCTTCAACCAATCACAAAACAGCTCCTCTTCTTTCTTCAACACTAAAAACTGCCCCAGTACAACATATGCCTGCAAGTAAAAATGATAAATGTTAATATCAACACTTACTTCTGTGATCAGTTTAGATATGTAATTGTGAAAGACTTGGGCAATTCTGTGTTTTTGTAATGCAGAATTACTAACAGTATCTGCTCTTGTAAGCAGGTTTTGATTGCCACATCATTAGTTTAAATGAAAACAATACATCATTTTCTAAACATGCTACTGTTACAAATAATACAGGTAGCAACCAATACATGCTCACAGGAGCTGATGTCTCTGCTTTATAAAACAAGAGATCACAGAGGAATCTTGGCATCCACCATCGTTTGATCTTTATATGCTCTTTGAAAGTTGAATCTTCTCCCTTCATTTCTCTTCTCTGTTTTTGCTCTTAATGATAAGATATTTGCAAAAATAGCAATTTACAATCTTTACCTACAAAATCCAAAATGGCCACCTAAAAGCCATTTTGTTTCTTCTGAAAATCCAAAAGTTCCAAAATCAAACGAGCACAAGGAGAGACCAAGGGGAACATACGTATGAAATTTGTGTCATGCATTCAGTACTTCTAAAGAAAAAAGCAATAACAATCTTTACTATGCGAAATCCTAAGATGACCGCCTTTCAGCCATTTTGTTCTTCTGATCAGCCCTAAAATTACATGGGAACAACTGGAGACCAAGGGGAACCTATGTATGAAATTCCTTTTCAAGAAATAGTGATAACGAACTTAATTCAAAAAATCAAAGATGACTGCCTGTCTGTCATCTTGTGGTTTTAAAAAATCAAACCCAAAATCAAAAAGGCACAACCAGGGACCAAGGGGAACCTATATATGCTATTTGAGAAAGATTCATCCAATCCTTCTCAAGAAAACAGAAATTGTTTACAGACAGACGGTTGACGAACTATCTGATGATGGTGGGCTAAAAAGGTACCATACGTACCCAACTATAAGACGCACATTTCCCCATCAAAACTCAGTTTGAAGTAGGAGGTGCGTATTATAAACGAGATATAACAATCACATCTTGAAATTTTCACAGGAAAACAGCATTCTGGGTGGCAGAAATACCGACTTCAAGGGCCATATATGACTTCAAAGTTTTACCGATGGAAAATGGTCAGAAGAGATAAAGAAGTCAAACTACGGGATTTGACATAAAGAAATTTAAACAGAAAACATTAACTTACAACAGAATTTCTTTACTTGCTTAAAATGTGTAAATAAAATGTAAAAAGTAAACACGCTGAGTTTGTTATTCATTATGGATGCCATATTGAGATCGTTTAGATAAGTTAATTAATTACTCGTTGTGGTTATTATTATTCAAAATATTGCCTTTTGGGATTGCAATTCAGGGCGATTTTGAGAAATAAATGTAATTTGACTATTATGTGGCTTCGATATTTGTCCAACAAATTAATGATACCCAATTGCAGAGAACAACATCACAACCCTGATTACATTTTGTCTTGTGTCTATAGATGTGTTATGTGGATCTTTACCCTTTCAACACCAATTATAAACACAGGCATGTGTCAAACTGTGAGAGTTTAAGGAGGATTCTTTTTGAGGTGTTGATTACTGTGAAAACGCCGCCATTTCGAGAAGCCATTTAGCATTACCGGTACCCCAACCATGTTTGCAGAAAGTTGTTCTTGATTGGGTGAAATGTGTTGATGGGCTGGACTACTAGTTGAATGACGTTGACATTTCGAAAATCTGATTATTTGATTGGCCAAATTTTGAAGATGGGTTGTATTGCTGATAAATATTTCGTTATTACCCGATATATAAAATAATCTCGCAATATTGTATTATCTGTCGATCGCTATCATAAATTGACAACTGCAATTACACTTTACTCCTTACATCTGATTCACAATGAAGAGAAAAAGAAACTCATATGACATTACTTTCAAGCTGAAAGTTGTAACTTACGCAAAAGAACATTCAAACCGGGCTGCTGAAAGAGAATTTGGCATTGGTGAGAAAATGGTTCGAGACTGGCAGTCGAAAGAAGACAAGATGATAACTGTTGAAACACTGAAGGTAAAGAAGATGAGAGTAGTTCTGCCTCATTACGATAAGTGAGAAAAAGAACTGCCTGAATGGATCCTGAACTTATGCAGCAACAGACTGATCGTAACAAGAAATGTTTTAAGACTACGAGCCCTTCAACTTGCGAAACAATGCAACCATCCTGACTTCAAGGCATCTCCAAATTGGTGTTCCAGATTTATGAGACGAAACAATCTAGTGTGAAGGCGGCGTACCCACATTGCCCAGAAATTGCCCAAAGACATAGTTGACACCTTCCAGAGATATGTCATGAAAACCCAAGAATTCACAGCTGAAAAGGGCATACGGTATATGTAAATGGAGCAAAGTTTCATCAAACTTGGACCATCCTTTCAGATAAATTGTGCAAAAGTAACCTGTTGATCACATCATCACTAAATGTGTGTCAAACACAGAACCTGTGCAAAGGTCTTACAATAAGAAGAAGTAATACAAACAAACTGAACAAATTTCATTCAAATAAGATAATCACATTGTAGTTATTGTGTGAAAAGCAAACAGCAACAACCTCATAAAATATGCAAGGAACTTGCTGTAAACAGAACTTGAGTGAAGGACTCCAGTACATGCAAAACACACTGCATCTACATATATCATTTGATATCTACTAGTATTCATCAGAGCAGAAATCTTTTTTATTCAGAAGTGCACTGCCCCTAAAATCAAATGGATGTAATGGCAAATTTCAAATGTGTTTATTCTTTACTGTGTCACTATATGAATTCAAAGGTAGCAAAACACATGACCACTCAACGTTTTTAATTAGTTGAGGAGGTATACATACAGTGTCTGATATCAGTATAAGCATTTTTTTTTATTGCAATTGCACGTAAAAGCATGTTATAGTACAAAATTAAAAGTATTTATCCATTAAAAAACTGAGACAAAGAATAGATAATTACTTTGTCAAATCCTTGACTTGCTAGCCTGCTTCCCAGAGTCTCCCCGATTCCTGACAAATCAGTTACTGGTTTTTCACCCATAGGCTCTGCAACAAAGTTTCTGTGCTTCTTTGATGTTGTCGACATATTGTTGACCGCTTGACAACCAAAGTATTCTGCAGAGAGAAAAAAAAACAATTTAATTTCATTTAAGAATTATTCTTTGTACAAGACCTGTGTAATTAAATCACTGTATGTACTAATACTTAAATACTTAGCTAGCAATACAGAAACCAAGTGTTAAATATTCTTTTCATTTTTTTTTCAGTCCAGCAAGATATATTCTGAATGATGAAGTATAGTAAATTACTTAATACTATTATTTCATTTGTTAACGTACCAGTTTGAGAGTCTGTCTGTAGCTGGTAATGTAAAACAAAAACAGCCTGCTTTGAAATCAGATGAAAAGGTATATGTAGCTGTAGGTGATTAGCAGACTGTTTATGGTAAATACTGTTCTTAGGACAGTTACCATGACTACTTTATCTTATTTTTAGTAATATGAGTACAAGGCACTTGAAAGTGATAGAATAAATATATTTTTATCTACTTTTCAACAAAATGTTTGATACAGTATTTATTTCATCAACCCTGCTGCTAAAAGGATGTATTTATAATTTTAAAGTCCTACCTTTCAGACTTGAAATTAAGCACACAAATTAGCCAAGCGAACTAAAAATGATAGATTTTCTCTGTTGGACCTGTCCATCTGACCCCATTTGGCATAGACCAACTGTTAAAATACAAAACTGATTTCCCTTCACCAATGCATGCTTCAGACCAATTTTGGACAATATAATTCAATTACTGAAGAATAAGATAGGTTTTTAAAAAAAACTGATAGATTTTCCCTCTTGGGCCTGCCCATCTAGCTCCAGGGGGCAGAGACCTACGGTTTGTACAAAACTGATTTCCCTTCACCCAAGCATGCTTAAGACCAAGTTTTTTTTTAATTCTACAGAATCAAGAAAGAAAGAAATTAATAGATGTTGTGTATTACTCAATAAAAGTTTTCTGCATATTAAGACAATTTTCAAAAAAATGTTTCAACGTTATATTCAAAAGTGTACAAAAATGTAATGCAAGATTCAGTGATTTCTCTACATTTTAAATTTTCAGGACATTTTCCTTCAAAACACAAGCTAACAATAAGATGTTACCAATATATAACATGTTAAACTCACCAAAAATTAACAGTGCAGCTTAGAAATGCTGAACGTGTCCTATAACTCGTAGGTAGATCAATCACTTGATACATATCTACATACTATCAAAGTACCATTCTTGTTTACTTTACATACAAAGCAAAGGTCATTTGATTGTTTTGCTATCAGCATGTTGGTGTTATTAAGTGAAACATCAAATATTGATGATAGATAACACCACATTATGATAAGTATGAAACAATATTCAGCATATAAACACAATCAATAGTTTTAATTTAACATGTCAAAAATCTGTAAATATTTATATTTTTTTGGCAGGGTTACCATAGCCATATGATTATTTTCTTCAGCTAAAACTTATAATGCACTTTTTGAAAAAAAAAACCCGAATTGTATTGTCAATCTGAAGTGATAAAATCAGATGAGTTCTGATCATGAAGCCTTTCAAAATCAACACTATTTTGGCTTAATGAGGGTTACGAAATTAATATGAAAAAAATATATAATATTTTTGCTTGAACTTGGGCAGTGTATGTACAATCCTGGTGTGTCATTTTATTTTGTAGGTGCCGAGTGCGGATTTTTCTACTATAAACCATATGTACTTAGCCATGCCCCTCCGGTATTGCTGTAACCTCTGGAAACTCGAGGACGAGTTATTCCCAGTGGGGAAGTATGTAACCTTGGTAAAATACTAGCCGCAATATACTACTCGGCTAGAGAGAACTTCTCTTTAGCTCGATTAATTGAGCATCAGACTAGTAAGCCTGGCAGTGGGGTTCCGGGTTCGATTCCTAAGAGAGGTATTGAAATAAATAATGACCTCTGTTACATATGTACATGATTACACAACCATACTCAATATGCCTAAGATGGGCAGCAATGCGAAATACATTCAAACTGAAAGTGATGGTCACATGATCTAGCGACACGAAGCAATTAATAAACAATAATTACAACTGCCATGGACAGTATTAAACAAAGAAACTTTTACCGTACAGGATTTACCTACCATATTTATTAAATACAACTTTAAAATATTAAATCCCTTAATCTGGGCGCCACATAAACATTAAAAAATGATATTAATAAAAAAAATAAGCACGGATGCAAGATATCCTTTCGCTTTCTGATGAGTCTTTCAAGACATTGGAATAAATAGAAGTAATTAACGTTAGTCAGTATCGTTATTTATACCAGATACGTTTCTGTTTATACCAGAAACGCAACATCTAAAAATACTTGGTGATTCATGCGATTTCGTCATATCTGAGGAATCCGACGGTAATATTTAAACTTGTCAAAAGAAACTATCAATAAGGGCACGACTGCTTGAAACTAAAACAAATTTATTTTGAAATGTCAATGTAAAAGCCTAAAACTCTTGTGTTTATCCACGATCATTCCTCTTTAACATTTTCAAGCAATAATGAATGGATGCAAGCCTCCAGGTAATGTTGGCTCAACTTGATATGGTAGGATAAATATGTACTTCAAATTGGTACTCTGTTAAGTGTCCGTTAACACAAAATAAATTCATCAACCTGTATAAAATGACATAGCTTACCAGTCTAGTATATTAATTCCTCCCTTCTTTCGTTTGGCGCGCAAATGCAAAACTTTTTCCTCTGTTTTCAAAACGCACAATTGATAATGAAGATGGAGTCTAAAACCGGTCCGTACGCGGACGTCAATCCGTATAATTGTAAAACCGGTCTGGACGCGGATACCAATCCGTATTTTAGAATGAAATGAACGAAAGTCTACACTTAGCGTTCCGTAAAGACAGAAATACTCATGAACGACTTGGAATTATCCCACATAGAGACAGTTGTACTATTGGTTTTTTTTGTGTGTTTTTTTTGTTTATCTTGTACAATAAGTTCTCTTACATTTTTTGTTAAAGATTGTTTTTTTTTCTGTACAATAAGTTCACTTACATTTTTTGTTAAAGACTGTTTCCCTTCTGGATGTTGTACTTACTAATCAACCCACATTGTGTCATAATGCCATAAATTTTGGCTGCGGAGTTAGTGTTTGGCATAATCATATATTGATATAGTTATTGAAGGAGCTGCCCCAAAACTACCGAAGTGTAAAGTGCAGACAATTTATAAATTTTGATGTAGAGCAGTTTAAAAATGACCTTTCATGCTACTTATGTTTTTGACAACACAGATGATATTTATTTAGCAAATGAAACTCTACTTATGGATGTTATTGACAAAACCTCCCTATAAAGGAAAATATTACTAGAGCCAATGAACCAATATTTTTAATAATAAATTGTGTATGGCAGTTTTTAAAAAAGCACAAGGCTTTCAGCAGATACAAGAGATTCTAACTCATGACAACCAGGATATCTATAGGAGGCAACGAAATCTAGTTGTTAGGATTAAACCCCTGTCGATGCATACATATTTTTTTGAACGTTGTTGTGGTGGGCCTCACTCTAAGGACTTTTGATCTACCATTAAGCCTTCCAATTCAAATAAAATTTCCTCCTTGCACACTACAGTTTTATGTGACGATGATAAAGTTTTCACTGATCAGATCCATGTGTTTTAAATTTTAAATTCACACTTTGTAAATGTCGCCAGTGGTATCAGGTCATTTATCATCTTAATGCCTCCGCTAGGAATCAAACTCAGGACCCCTGGCTAACAAGTCTGACGCTCAACCAATCGAGCTAAAGAGAAGTTCTCTCCAGCCGAGTGGTATATTGCGGCTAGTATTTTACCAGGGTTACATACTCCCTCTCCAGTAAATAACACGTCCTCAAGTTTCAAAGGGTTACAGCGATGCCGGTGTGGCATGGCTAAGTACTATTCCCGGGTCCTTACATGTGCGCCAATGTAACAGAGGCTAGAAATCGAACACGGGACCCCTGGCTTACTAGTCTGACACCAATCAAGCTAAAGAGAAACTCTAGCCGAGTAGTATATTGTGGCTAGTATTTTACCAGGGTTACATGGAACCTCCGGCGAGACTTAGTATCCTTAATATGCAGCTGCAGCATATGAAAAAAGTTTTGTGCTTTTCCAAGCTTATTAGGTCACCTGAGACGATGTCACAAGTGACATACCGCAGTCGTCTTTTGTCCGGTGTTGTGCATCTTGAAAAAATTACATGTTTGACTTCTACTCAAACAAAAGGCCCAGGGTCATGGTATTGGGCCAGAAGTATGCTGGGATGATAGGCTACCAAGTTTGCTCAAATGAAAAACCTTGACCTATTTTGAAGGTCACAGGGCCAAATGTGTTAAAATCTGTAAACTACTTCTTGGTCCAGCGTCATGATTAGCATGAAGTTTTTGTCTGTGTGTTTTACTAACGAGCAGTGTTTTTAAAGTTACGTATGATACATGTTTTAATTTCTTACTGTGATAATTTTTTTGTGCAAATGTAATTGTTTGTTATTCATAGTCGTTATAATAGCTATACAGAGCTTATGTTTTATTGTTCAAATCCACGACTCCAAATAAAATATGATAATCTTTACCTGCCAAATCGAAAATGACTGCCTGGAAGCCATTTTGTTTCTTCTGAACAGTTCCAAAATCAAACAGGCACAACTAGGGGCCATGGGGAACCTAATTATGAAATCTGAGAGAGATCCATCCAGTACTTCTTCTTAAGAAATAGTGATAACAAACTTTTCAAGTCAAAATCCAAGATGGCAGCTTGTGGGTCATTTTGTTTTTCCTGATCACACCCAAAATCAAATGAGCACAACTAGGGACTAAGGAGAACCTACATATGAAATTTGAGAAAGATCCATCCAGTACTTCTCCAGAAATAGTGATAAAAATTGTTTACGGACGGATGTAAGACAACGGACGGACGACAGACCACGGACCAAGATCTGATGATGATGGGCTAACAAAAAGCACAATCAAGTACCAGCTTCCTTTTTGTAATAACTGTTATTATTGTAATCAAAAACAAAGTTCTTTTCTTTGTCACAATATTTTATTAAATTTTAAGATACAACAAACGATATGAAGACAAGCTGTCCCATATGACCTAAGTTAGTGGCCAAGTCCCTACAGAACCACAGAAATTAGTGAATCATCTGATGGGATGGTAATTACAACCCTTCCAATCAAAGTAAGGATCACAATAAAGATTGTCCACCTACATCAATGAACTCTAGATCACAGCAAGATGTTCTTTTTCATCATCTCGTATTATAAATATATACTACAGGAGATGAGGTAGATAAAACTTCAATGTTCAGCTTGTGTCTACCACATGCATGGTAATAAGCCAATGTTTTGTTATAACCCTACCCAGTTTTTCACACTACAGTCCAGTATATACTTGACATGCATTTTACAGTTTTCAATAAACTAAACATTGGTAAAATATAGCTTATGATTTTACATATACAAGTAAGAATTTTTTTTTTTAAAAATCATTCAGCAAAACAAACATTATCTTTAGACTATGAAAAAGTAATCATGCCAATGTTATTACACGGAGAAAATATACAGTAATGGGTTAGAGTGGATGCCTTTGTTTTTAGTTATTGTAAACATTATCAATTACATCATAATATATCATCAGATGCTTCCCAATCTATTCAGAGGTAAAATTCCATCAACGCCATTGAAAAATCATGAATACCCTTGAAAAATGCATACCATACAAAACTTTCAAATTGAAAGCAAAATCACATCAAATCCATGAAATCACAAGAAATCAATCATAAAATTTTGTTCTGTACTTGTGTATTTTTGTTCCTATAATAGGAATCATTCAATGCTGCAGAGTTTCAGAAACAAGAGGCCTAGTAGCCTTGACAGTTGCCTGAGATAAGCAATATTGAATATGAAAGTTAAAGGGTGGGTACCAAGTGTCATGAAACAGAAATTATCATATTGAATATAGTAAGCAAGTGTCAACACATGCATACCATCAAAACTTATCATTCTATACTAATAAATCTTACAAAGTTATTTTCAGTGGGAAATAACCAAACATTATGCTCAAAAATGCAATTTTTCTATGAAAATTGCAGTAAAGTTTAAAACAGTTACCTCCCCAGGAAGAAATGTGAGACCTCTTTTGATAATTAAAGCACCTTCCATGCTTCCATTCATACAGAGCATTTGATTTTATCATATCTGGGTGCTGAAAAGATGACTTTGAATTTAGGTCAATTTGACCCATCTGCCCTTGAGGGTCACACAGGATCGCTTTAAATCAAGCTGACATCCTTCACTCATAATTCTAACTAAGTTTGAAATATTTCCAATAAAATTAAACAAATTATGATTGAAAATCTATTTTTCCTATATAAATTATAGTAAATTTTACCCCCCTCCCCACGGGGAAAGGTGAGACCCTGGGTCCATGAGATTCACAATTTTGGTACAGCACCTTAAGATGTTTACGTTCATGAGTAGTATTTGATTCTACCATATCTGGGTGTTGAGAAGAAGATTTTTGAAATCCGAGTCAATTTGACCCCTTTTGGCCCTGCTGCTCAGGCTCCTGTAGAGTGGGGACTGTATAAATCACAACTTTGGTTCATCTTAGGCCAGGGAAGGTTTCTGCAAAATTTCCATTGAAATCAGATCAAGAGGCTTTGAGAAGTCGAAAAAATTACATTGTTTACAGATGCACAATGTCTGATGAAAGTGATTGCAATAGGTCAGCCTGAGACTTTGTCTAAGGTGACCTGAAAAACCTCACATGCAATTTATAAGTTTTGAAAATTATGCACAATGATCTTAGTCACCATGTTAATCATACAGCTAGCTATCATTTCTGATCGCCATACAAATTCACATTTTGGACGCTATCCAAATCCACATTCTTAGCAACATACAATCTCCATTCTTGACAGCACAAAATTCACATTCTTGACACCATACTATCAACATTCTGGACACCATCCAAATCTATATTCTTAATAACATACTATCTCTATTCTCGACAGCAGACAATCCACTTACTGGACACCATACACATCCCCATTTTGAAAACTATACAACACACATTCTGAAAACCATATAAGTCATACATCATGTACTTCTTTCACCATAAAAATCACATGTGTCAAATTTGGGTTGCTATTTAAATCATACACAAATGACCAGTTTCACATCAACGGTTTCCAAGTGCATGTCACACAAGTTAAAATACTAGCAGAACTCACACAAGTCACACTTTTGTACCACAGGTCAGTTACAAATTTTTACAGCTTCTTCTATCTTTTCACAAGCAACAGCTTTTACAGTCAGACAGTTAAGAAACAACTAGGTTTCATAAAAAGTCACCAAATGGTTAATCATGCAATGAAATAATTACATCTATAATTACGCAATTTCCTGTGATAATCAAATGGTGACTCACATTGTTTGAAATATAAAGAGCATAACAGCACTTTGATGTTAACATTACATCGTACACACTTTAAAGTAATGTTAAAATGAATCTATTACAGAGAAGCAATGTAGCTGATCTTTACATTCTTTACATACATTCTCACTGAAATAATAATAAACATATACTATAAACATACTTATTTTGGTGAAATCAAGTTTCAGTGCAATATCAATTTTGAACAAATAAGCAAAATGACAAATTCGCTCATCTCCAATAATTGCTTTATCAACAACATACAGAAACTGCAGTTAGCGCTATCATAATTCAGTGCTGTATCTTAAATGGGAAAAGCACTAAAATAAGATCACCAATGAAATAGGTGTATTTACAGTATTTCAGCATTAACTTCAAACTTTAGGGACACTTTTTATTTTCACACTATTGAAAGGAAAAGGTGATACAGATTTCAGTAAGAGTGTGAAAAAGTTGCCCCTATAAGATATACCATGTACCCATCAAAAGTCAAGTGTTTCTTAGAAACAAACATCATATTTCAGTCTCTACTGAATAAATAAGTATATAAATACACATCCAGACCATATGAAGTTCATGTCATTCGTATGGACACTCTGACAAAAGCTTTACTTACCTAGGATATTATATGTGTAGCACAATAACATAAATTGTATGTACTTTGGATAAACAAACAGGTTTAATGTTATCAAGAGGAGTTAAGTTAAAGTGATGATGGATACTGTTGAGGATTGGAAGTGAAACAGTGACCTGTTATGTGAGGCTGATATAAAAAATCATGAGTAACAGTTGGAAAAAAAAATTGTCAGAAACATAATTCAGTTACATGCACAAACATACTGGTGATAATTTAATATGATATATCAATACATGATTGTATTCACATAAAAACAGCAAATATGACCTGTTTACCATTTTTCAATGTAATTACAAAAAAAAAAAAAAAAGATACAAGGAATCTATCAAAACTGAGTGCATACTCATGAATTTTATATGGAAAATGAAATATGCCATTTAAATATTCAATTTCCATGGTATCAATTCACAAGTCCTCATTCCATGTGTAATTAATGACACATCAAATGATGATGATAAACCAACATGACCTGACCCAATTACTGTCCTATCCCACCTGGAGCTGTAACCATTTAATGTGAAAAACACAGATCAAAACTTGTGTATTTGGACACCTCTGACTAACCCAATACATCCATTAAAAATAGAAGATTCCTAGATAAAACTATTTTCAATGCATTTGGATGGAAACAGAATTTGTATTTTCCCCCTCCCCCACCCCCTTTAATTTGACAATTTAAAAATGACCAAAAAGATTCACAACAAAAAGTGGCCATTAGCACTGAATCACCCGTACAATATCCTTACTTTGTTTGATAATGTGGGTGAAAATAAAAACATAATCATAGAGAACATCTTTTGTTTTCCAACACTTTGATGGTCGAGTATTTATAACCATCCCATCAGTACAATGGTTGTCCTACTAGGAACCGATACAATGATTTGGGAACACTCTCACAGTCCAAACTGTCTACATTAACACACCCACTCTGGACCCCCTCTCTCTCTCACATCACACACTTATATCAAGCCTTTCATCTTCTTGTATTCCTCCAGATTCAACGAGCGTCGTGGAGTGGGGTCCCGTACATTCTGGGCAGATCGATTGTTGACAGCCATTGCTGGGGCTGCAATATCAAAACAATAACCAAAGTACAGTGGGAATGATATAATGTAACAATAAAGTGCAAACAGATGTAAATACGGTCAGTACATTTTAAATGTTACATCAAGGCTGCCAATTACTGGAAGATAGTAAGAACTTCAGTCAATATAATTCGAAACATATAATTCAAAATGATCACGGTTTTATCACGTAAAGAGTTTGGTAAAGTGGACACAAGTGGAAGAACTTCAAGGCCTCCACATTTAAACAAACTGTGTAAGATTTCAAATCAGAAAGTACTGCACTTGAAAGCAGAATAACATTTAATTTATTAAAGTTTTACAGAGCTAAAAATCCCCATATTTTTCTCCTTTATATGTTAATGCCAAATAGTAAGAATCTGTTACTAATACATAAACTATAAATAAAATTTAGTTGAACAGATCAAACAAGTCGAGCAACAATGGTTAAGAGAAAGAAAATACAGCAAAGTACAGGTAAAGATCATATAAAAAACAATGTCACTATGATTCCAAAGACCAAAAGCATTGTTGATGTCTTGATACATCTGCCGATGCTTCAAATTATTTGGCTACTTTTTAATCATGTTAGGTATTGGTATCAGACCAAATTCTGATACCATTTGTACTTTGATTTGGAAAGTCAGAAGATTAAGTTCAATTTGAATAGTCAGAAAATTTAGTACAATTTTGAAAATTCAGAATTTGCTACCAGATAAAATAAAGGCTGGTGTTTATATGACAAAGGAAAAGTACATACTGCTGGATGGCACTTCCAAATCGATGGTGATATCAAAGTTGTGGACGTCAAAAAGGTCCTCTGTTGATTTCTGTTTGGTGGGCTCTAAGAACTTCATTGGATCAGCCTTATGCATCTGCAAATAAAAAGTATTATTCACAGTAAATTCATTTTAAAAAGTAATTATTTCTTGTCTGAATTCAAACTGTGTAAACATAGGAAAGCTTAGTGATCACAGAATTTTTCTCTTCCTTTAAGGATAATTTATTTCATATGTTTATGTTTTTAGTTTCCTTTGTTAATAATGATACTTAATCAACAGTCTGGGTCTCTTTACAGGCAGGAGTCTCTTTATAGTACCATGTGATTTCCTGAACAATATATATACAGGAGGCCAATTACACACTTTCCAGAGCCAATGGGAAAGTACCTTCTCTGTGAAACACAACTACTACAAAACAGATGGTTTCTCAGTTTCCTTTAAAAAAAAACAAACTTTCCAGAGTTTGGACTGTTAAGTCTTGCACCTCAGATCTTCACCTGAGGTTGCAAAGATCAACACCCTGACTGCAATGACCGTCCCAATTATCCTCACTTCTTGATATTATTTGCACTTACCTTCTCTGATCTGGCTTTATCATAGTCAGCCTGTCATCATGTAACAAAGAAAAAGATCATGTGTTAAAGATATCACCAAGAAATTAATATCCAGAGAAGAAGGATTATGAGTGAAATGTCTAAAGAGAAGATCTTCTACCGCCCACCTACCATACACATTCAACTAAAAAACAATAAATTAGCTGCACAAGAACACAGACATTTTTGACATCAGTACCCCAAAGGACAGAAAAATCTATACCGAGGACAGTTCTTCTCATGCTGAAGAACTATACAAAGAAAATGTGGAAACATAACTTAAACAATCAATGAATCAAAATCCCACTTTGAAAAGTAGGAGCTACATTACATTATCATTCTATACCCATGTAAAGAAACACATTTCTGGAAGACAAACTAACCTGATTAGACCTAGCTATTTCTGGTAATGACTGTCGTTTCAGCTCCTCAGTCTTGAGTTTTGCATCTATTTCTGCATTTGGATCTTTTGACTGAGAAGAAAAGAGCATCTCATATGTACCACTTTCAAAGAGTTGTATCATTTGACTTAAAAGGGGAAAAATAGATAGAGGTACTGTAACCTTTACTTCAACTGTAACCTTTACTTCAAATTCATATATGGGTATATTTGACAATTCGACAAAAGCATTTCTAAATGTCACTTATCATACAACATGATGAAATTTCAAGATGTTCAAAGAAAATCAGCCTGATAAAGACAAAGATATTTCAGTTTGTTTACCCATTATAGCACAGGAAAAAAGTATACCTTCGTCACAATGGTGGGACGACATTGTCGTCGTGTGAAAGGGTCTGCAGTAGCAGTTTTCATGGCTGCCACTTCAACTTTAAATGCTTCTTCTGCATCAATCATGTTCCTCAATCTGTTACGCTGGTTGATGTAACTGCAACACAATTTTTTATTTGTTAAGTATTGCTTTTCCATTCACTTTATTCTTACATTACATGCACAAATTTTTCTCCATTTACTACTTTGTGCAAGTAAGTCTTATCATATGCCTGGCCCTGCCCCTGAGGCCCCTTGGGGTTTTGAGCCATATAATTTATAACTTTGGTGCAGCTTATGCCATTGAAGATTTTTGTAAAATTTCATTTAAATAGGTTCAGGAGTTTTTGAGAAGAAGACAAAATGTTATAAGTTTACTATGTATGGCACCGGACAAAAGGGGATCGCAATAGTTCACCCCGAGACTTTGTCTGGGATGACCTTACATTCCAAGATGACCACCTATTGGCCATTTTGTTTATTCTGATCAGACACAAAATCAAACGGGCACACCTAGGGACCAATGGAAACCTACAAACGAAATTGAAAAAAGACCCATCCAGAATTTCTCAAGAAACAGAGACAACAAAAATTGCTTATAGACAAATCACAGACACAGGGCATTTTGAATTGCTCACTATCTAATTAAGGTGTGCTAAACACAACCCCAAAATACAGTAAAAGCAATTGGTCTAATTTCAGACAGGAAGGTAATGGACAAAAGGGACTTCACACCTACTATATAAAAAAATCAGAGCCCCAAAGTATGACTAAAAGGGATTGTTTATATATGGGAGACTGTGTTACCACAATTTACTACAATTGCAAAATCAATTTTGCTATCAGTATCTTTTTCCTTTTCTAAGACATGTTAGGGATGCAGGATTTTTTATAGGAAGGATGAAAGTACATTCTAAAGAGAGGATGCACTCCATTTCATAGGAGAGATGACATATATTTCCTAGGAGGGACAGTATCATGCAATTCATTTGAGGGATGACACTGTAGGAAATGAAATGGGCAGTAAGTATGTGACAAAAAGATTCACCTGATAGAACTGATGTTACTTGACCTTCTACGGTCAAGTTCTGTGGCTCGTTCTTCTAACTGTTCTAGTTCCTGTTTGATTTTTGACTGTCCAACCTGGTCACCTTCAATGTCAGCCATTTCCTAAAAGGAAAAAATGCAGAAATTCATTAAAGGTATGTTACCAGTATCAAATACTACAGGTATCAGTTTTCTAGAATTTCAACTGTCAGTTATTTTGAGTCTTTAAAGATCACTGATACAATTCTTTGCCATCCAAATAATTAAAGAACATATCACAAGTTTTCCAGTTGAGACAGAATGATACTGAAATACTGAATATTTGTAGCCTGATTAACATTTTGGTTCCTGTCCTGATAAGTTACTTAAACTGATCTAAAGCATGGGTGTGTATCTAGTCTTATGCAAGAAACTTACCTTTTGTTTTAAAAGCAGCGTTTTCTTTACAGCATAATTGTGAGGATTCTTCTTAAATTTCAGTTTATCAGCAACAATCTAAAATAAATGAGTTGAAAAACTTTGTTGACAAATGCATCTTAAACATAAAACCAAAGAAATTGTGTGTCCTATGATGTATATATGCTTTATTTTTCCTCTTCTTCATACACACTCGTGCAGGTTTTGTTAACTCATTTTAACTTGGTTAACATATAAATTCAGTGTTAATATCACAGTTTCACTGACCTCTTCAATGTCATTTTCTTTAAATTTATACTGCAAAGCATCTCGTATATCCTTGAACTTCTTTTCAATCTCATCTAAAGTTGGTAGAGTAAGCCCTCCCAGCATCATGGCCTCTTTCCACTTGAAGAACTCTGAGTCTGTGAAGTCCTGATTTGAGACAAATTCTAACCTATACACTCTTTCCGAGTGGCCATGTCTGTCAATGAAAACAAGATGAAACCAGCATGTATTCAGAAAAGTCAATAAAAAACCCCTAAAACTTAACGTTTGATTGTACATCCATGAAATACTGATGAGGATGACTAAAATTCAGCATGTAACTATTCGTAAAATCATTTAGAAATTACAGGCTGTCAGCAACCTAAGCTTTCCCTTAACAGTGTTTTAACTTACATGTATATAGAATCTGTTTTCAGTAATGTAATGGGATTAATTTCTTTAAATCTAAGTCACAGCATTTTGTTTCTTTTAAGTTTTAACTTGTATGTATATACGATCTGCTTGAAGTACTGCAATGGTATTGATCATTTGAAGTCCAAGTTCTTTGGAAGTAAATTAGTACCCTTCATAAAAACACCACAGTTGTAACTTACCTCAATTTGAGTCCCTTATTAGTTCGTGTACTTCCCAATTGATACACCTTCGCTGTATCAACAACACCAATAATTTCTGCTACCTGCATTCAAACATATACATCATCATTTCCTATTTACAACAAGTGTTCTGACAAAACCCTTCATAATATTTCAATTTTTTATTTCATATTTACAAAAATGTTCAGGATCTCATTGCATTGATTTCATACAACAAAGAATGTCTTGCAACATAATATTATATCATTAGACAAGCAATAAGTACATTTATAAATCAACTGTCAATATCTGAATTTTTTTCTGTCTGGTAGTAAATCTGAAAGCATTGTTTACATTTTTTTCTCAGCCTACTGCAGCCTCTATGTATGCAGGTTCCCTACAAACAACAGGGAAGGTAAAGATGTTCCCAACCACATCTAAATACACATACCCTGTAGACAGCTTGTCCTTCATGGTTGCCAATCCCAATCCTTACGTAACAACCTTGTACTGTCTTTCGGAAGAATGGCATGTGACACCACCTGGACAGGAAATTACATTTTTATAAGCACTTGATTGTATCTTATCACTTCATGGGCCATATTTTTGTACATAACTATGTATGTGTGTATGTGAACAACACAAGATTAAGGAAAACTACTTCCACACACTTTTAAAGGACCAGACTGTTAAAAACCAATTTAATTTAATTTATAAATTCAATACTAACCAGACTAGATATTTAAAATTCTGCCAAATAAAGCATGGAAAAATATAAACCTTTTGCAAGAACATTTGTCTGTTTTGTTTCCCTGTGTTTATTGCCCTGTGAACAACCATGGTCATTTTTAGGTGGGGTCATCTTACAGTGGCTGGAGGCTACCCCAGTAATAACATATGGGGCACCTGTTGCATGCCTCCAAAGCAATTAGGGATGGAAGCATTGAACCATGTATTACCAATCATCATAAATAGATCTTATGTATCTGCATGATAATAGTAGATAATGAAATGATACTGTACTTATCAAGAAATGATATTCTAAAAATAGGTCCTTCAAACTCATTTGGATTCTGAAGATATCATATCAATGTCGTGCAACCCTGTTAAATACATACTTCTCTAATTTATGCCGTGAAAGTTTTACTTTTGTTAATTCTTCTTTGGTACTGACAAACTGGACTTTCCTCTTTGATCCTCGATGTGACCTGTCAAATAATAATAAAAATTAAAAAAAACATATATATAGTAAATCTCACTTGTGTAAAACAACCTTTAGTCGAGTAAATTGGATAAGTTAGCTTCGGTCCGCATGACTGTGTGTGATCGGTCAGCAGTATCTGTGTTAACAAGCTCTATTGTAATTGTCATTTGAACATTAACCCCTGCGTTTACACAGGTGAAAGTAAAAATCTATACAGAATTAGACAATCAAACTTAAAACAAATTACACAGTACTCTTTTAATCGGGAATCTACTGTGTTTTGTTCACTTTTTCATGCGAATGGCTGTCAGAAACCAAGCAATAACTATTGCGCCGATGCTGATAAATGGAAATACTAGTTTATCATTGACACATTTGTTTTTTATTTTAAATACATTTACTGAATATATACGTGTACCTATACAAAGTGCAAGTTTTATGTTATTCTATTTTATGGTTACATCCTTATGGTGCTGTACATGTTTCTGCAGCCTTCATCTTTTTGTAACCCAACTCATTGCTATTGCTTTTATATCAATGTAAAATGTTCATGAATATGTATTTATTGAATCTTATCTCTAAACACTGATGGGACTTGGTTACTTTTACCGACATAAAAGTGAGGACAATATTTGTTTTATATATTATACATATATATATCTATGTATGATGTATATATCTAAACATTGCAATCATAAATTAGAACTAGAGGCACATGGACCTTGAATAGCTGAACTAGATGACCATAGATATTGAATGACTATCTAGATATTATGTTGAAATCTATCAAACAGTTTGAGAACAGAACCCCAAGGATTTTCAGTCTTGTTTTTAATGTGTCAACAATTAGAATGAAGAGAGCACTGAAAACATATCAGCCATTTAGACTCTGCAGTCCAGCTGTGTGAAAAATGTATTGATCATCCATCTTAAACTCACCCATCATCGGACTCAGAGTTGTAGCCACTGTATGATGATCCACCACTACTATCAGAATCACTCCCAAACTTCTCTCCCCTTGTATCTTGATCCCGTGATTTGGACTTTGTCTCTTCATCTCTCTCCTCTTCGTCATCATCATCTTCATCGTCATCATCATCATCGTCATCTGAATAGATTTCACTGGCTTTGAGTAGTTTTTTCTTTTGTTCCTGTTTTTCTAACTCTTCAGCTGAAATAAGACACAAACCATTAACAAAACATGATTTGCAATAGAACCCATTATTGATAAAGATATATTTCAATTATTATGAGACAAACTAAAATTAACATCCAGTTTCAGATCTGCTCAACAATTTAATGCAAACCCTTAATGCGGTTATAATACAAGTTAATAGAAAACTAAATTTTGTCTACAGCCAAAACTAATAAATTCTATCTATTAGTTTATAAGTTTATACATAATTTTATTCATTTCAGTGAAATGGTACATCATGTGAGATGACATTTAAAAAAAACAGTCAATCATTGTTACCTAATTTTTTCTTTTCTTCACGCTTCGCCTTCAGATCCTTGAGAGCAGCAAACTTTTTACTGTCTTTCTTTTCCTCCATGTTTTTTCGTCTTTCGGTACTCCTCTGACTTGTAGATTTATTTATTGCAGCATCATTTACCTGTTTGTCCTTTTTTAATAAACCTTTCTTTTTTGCTTGTCGAAGTTTTTTCTCTATTTCAAACCTGTAAAATTCAAAACAGATTCTATCAATGATGTAAATATTACAGGTTAAAATGAAAATGTTTAGGCTTTCAAGCATGATAATTAAAAATAGATTATATCATTATATCATAAGCTTTACCGTATGGTGCTAGAAAATTTTCAAGTTAACTTCTCATATAGCATGAATATATAATTGTGTCAGAAAATAATGAATGAAATGAAGAAAACTTTTATCACTGAATTTCGTAACAACAAAACTTAAAGATCAGAATTTAGTGAATAACATGTGGTATGATTTTACTTCCACATGGAAGTTGAAAAGATATTTTATCAGTCAAAATATTTTTTAATCCACTCAACGGGTCAGCAGTCCCTCTTGCATGCTGTTTATCATGGGCAATGAAGTTCTGTTCACAGTTCCATTTAAAGTTGATCATATGGGCAGATTGTTTCTATAACTTAAGGTTTTCTGTAGCCCTTCTTCTGATCCAGATGTTAGTAAAGTATTGAAATATCACGATTACCAACCATACTTATCTGAGTAAGAAAACACAATATAGAAATATTACCTTGTTTTAAGTACTTGTCGGAGTTCTCCTCTGTTAAATAATATTTGTTCTCTTTCTTTTTCTGTCATTTGTTCCAATCGCTTTCTGTCTTCTTCATCACCGTACAGATTTTCATCGTACTCATCATGAAAAGTCTCTTTGTCTGACTCAGGTTCTGATTCCTCAGCTGGGCCAGAATTGCTGCCAGATTCTGACACCTCCCCCTCCTCTGGTTCTGACACATGTTTGTCACTCTCCCCATCACTTTCAGATGATGATGATATTGCTGTAGATTTTCGATTTGCTTTCTTGTTAGTTTGTTTTAACTTCTTTTTCTTTTTTCCTTCTCCATTCATTGTCCACTTAGATGAAATGACACAAAAAGTCAACTATACAATACCAAGTAATCCAGTGATAAATCTACATGCAAGTCCCAAGTCTTATATAATTTTGATGGGCCTCATAGAATTTCTGGAAATACTTAATTTTTACACTGTGGGATACATCAAATTTATAAATAAAGAGAAAATGGACACAAGAAAATAAATTGTAAATTGATCACTGGTGATCATACATAATTTTTCTAAAGAATTCTGTTTGGACAATAATATTTAACTGGATTAATATTTCTTCAAAAATCACAGTTTAATCATAATACTTCTTTCACAAATTAATAGGTGCAAGATCCATTCATTTATAAAACATGCATTCAAACTTCTTACATCATCATCACTTTCAGATGTTTCGGAGTCAGAATCTGGACGTTTTCTCTTTGTCAGTGCTTTCAAATCCTAAAGATGAAAATAAAAACACTCTGTACAGAACATGAAAACATCACGATTAAATTAGATAGCAATTGCATTTACAGTTTTTATATTAACAATTAAATGTATTACATGCATTTGAATAAATTTGTTAATCATATATGAGTATTTCTAGGACTTTCTTCTCTTTACCCCCCTCATTTTGAAATATACAGCTTATTCCCACACAAATTTCACAAATCAACTTTGACTACTTCACTTGCATATATCCAATTTTTAAAGCAATGTTGGTTATATGATTTCAGTGCATAAACATTTCTCATTGATATCAATGTCATTTGCTTTCTGGAATTGTTTTAAAGCAAATTGTAAATTCTATATCAGGAGCATAAGACATTTATGACATGGATGCAGTTTCTTTGTAGGCTTTCCGTGTTTAATCAGCAATGCATTCATTTGTTAAGTTCTGTAGTTAACATCATTAGTTGTGGCTGAAACAAACTGCTTTTACATAAATTTGCTGATATTTCATTAACAGGAATAATTTCTAATGAAATATTTGATTTGTTAACAAATACTCTACACTGTTCCCTTGAAATAAAAAAGTTCCCAATAGTGAATGTTACAATCCTTTTTTTGTAATCTTGTTACTTGTTTGTATCATTATATTGTATAAATCTGTTATTTCAGTATTTTTTTCTTTCAAAGGCTGTTTTTAACTTAACTATAGCTTGACGTGTTTAAACTATGACGTTTTTGATGGTCAAAGTATTTCACTCTAAAAATGTGGGAAGGGAATTTTCTTTATATTATCTGTAATTTCCTTATATTTTTTTCTGTTCTATTCACTTTATATTTAAAGCAGTTTTGAACTGTTTTTGTGGTAATTTTGTATTGATAGAACTTTTCTTTCAATTTGATCCTTATGTTTTGTTGTATTTTCCATTTCATATAATTAGAAAACATAAGAGCAAACGATATGATGTTAGTCAGATAGATCTGTCACTAAAAATATGTATGTGGCCTTCCTAAGTTTTAAATTGCTGGGCTTAATAAGCTTCCAGTAAACAGTGTGCATCACTCTAAGTCGTATGTGTGTATCCAGGTATATGATATCGATAATGCATCTTTTGAAATGCTCCTTCATATTTGCTTGTAATTGCATTTCATATTAAGAATTTGATAGGAATTGATGGCGGGTAAACTAAGCAGGGAGATGGAGGTAGGGTTCATCTTCATAATCTATCATCAAAGTTTTTGAGATTAAGCTAGTTTCTGGGGTCATAAGAGAGAACTAAATTCGTACTTCTTCCAAATCTGAACCACTGTCACTTTCCTCACTATCAGAATCTATCAAAGCTGCGCTCTTCTTACGCTTTGACATTTTTGTGCTTATAGTTTATGAACAGTCCACTTTCAAGCACTATTCTTTCACTATTGATTGAGTTTGGATACCCAGCATGCATTTGACCGGAATCTATTATCCTAATCAGGGTTAGCAGAAAGCTTAACAATTTCTAGAGGGCAAAGGCTATTGGGTCAATCGTTTTGATGAGTAAGATTTTGCTATTTGCGGAAATGACTATTGAAAACAACACAGACGATTCATGTGATATAAACAGAAAATGGATGATTAATCAACAAATTGATTGGTATTCCATGTTGACGATGTACCGAAAAAGTCAAGTATGACTTCAGTGCCACGGAGGTTTGATAGATGTAGAACATCAAAACGTTACTGCGCTGAAAAACTCTGCTGCAAATCCGAAAGGGCAGAGGCGACCTTTCACTGTGACGACTGTCGTACAGACCAATGCTATGATTGCGTCACGAGCATACACCAGTCCAGTCCAAAATTTGAGTTTCATGAACGTTCACATATAGTTCCTCCTTTATTTGAATTTCTGTGTCAGATATCAAACGCTGAAAGCAATCGACACTGTACTGAACTAAACTTCGCAGACCTACATTGTGAAATTTGCAATATTAACTTTTGTTTTACATGCTTTGAGTTTTATCATCGGGGTCCTAGAAGAACTCACAGAAAAACTAATTTCAAAGATTATAAATCCCGAGAAGCACAGAAAAATCTTGAAACTATTGTCAAGCCGATATCTCCTGTGGATCTTGAAGATACTTCATTGACCTTTGTATCCTGTCCACAAATACAAGTTGATCAAGAAGTGACAAGCAGCATGGATTCATTCAACAGTGTGAATTCAAGACATAGTCAAAATGGGAGCATACCAGATTTGTGCCTAAACTCAAATGGGAAAGACCTGATACATATTGAAGAAGAACTGGCTGCTAGTCAAATAGATGAACATCATTACAACAGTGGAAGTTTTATGCTTCTTGATGGGCAAGAAAAGTTACAGGTACATCACATATCAGTTAACGCTGTATCCTGCAGTTTGGGGAGTCCATTGAATGACACAAAATTAATTATATGATTTCTTACCAATAGAGCTATATTTACCACATGCCTTACTGATCCACCATGTAGATGCTAAGACCAGAAACAACCCTATTATAACGTTAATGTGACACCCTCTACAGTTTTTTTTTTTTTTGTCTCACAAGATATATACACATGTACCCAACCATCCAGCCATTTCCTTATACTTATCAATTTTGGTGGTAAAAGAAAATCTAAATTAACAAAGATAATTGTATATGATCAATGATTAACTATAATCCTAGCAAAGGGTAAAAACATTGATGGGATAAAAATATATGTAGGTAAAGATTTCTAGCTCACTGTTTTAAAGTAAAAGCCAGATGAGCTATATAGGGCTTTCTTTAAATTTTGCACAATATCTTTATAAGTTTATTTATTCTTATGAACTCTTAAGATGTTTTAGAATAATCATTCAGTAAGTTTATTTTGTGAGTTTGTTTCCTGTTTCTAGGTTGATGATAAAGAGGACTTTTTGGAAAAACTTGGTTGTGATGAAGATGAACAAGTGAAAGTTGTGTCTATCTTTGGCAATACTGGTGATGGGAAGTCCTACACTCTGAATTATACATTTTTTGGTGGAAAAGAGGTTTTTCAGACCTCTGCCCACCAAGAATCCTGCACAATAGGAGTTTGGGCTTCATATGACCCTGTAACTAAAGCCATGGTGATTGACACAGAAGGATTTCTAGGTATAACAGCAAATCAAAACCAGAGATCAAGACTTCTGTTGAAGATCCTAGCAATATCAGATGTTGTTATTTATCGTACTCGTGCAGAGCGCCTCCACAATGATATGTTCCAGTTCCTTAGCGATGCGTCAACAGCATACACAAAACATTTCTCTCAGGAGCTGAAAGCAACTGCAAAGCGTTGTCGGAAAAATGCAGCAGATCTGCATCCTTCTGTGATAGTTTTTCATGAAACAACTAACACGAAAGTTCTTGGAGAAGATAATGGTATGTAGTGAAGATATTCCATATTAAAAATAACTGCTATTTTCAATGATTAGAATTCCTTAAGAGTGTTGCAAAGGATACATTTTAGATTTTGATTAATGTAATTTCAATGTGATAAAAACCTTGTAGGCATAAAGAAATTTGAGAAAATTGAAATGATTCCCAGATTTTAAAATTTCTCAATGAATATACATGTAATAGACATTTTCTTTGAGAAAAATTCATATCCAGTAATCAGCCCACCTTCCAACTTTGAATTGAATGTATTGTTTATAATGCTTAGACTTTATGTACAAATGTATGTATTAACAAATAGGACCTTAAATGAATTTTGATTTCATGAAAATGAAAATAGATTTAAGGTACTTTCAGGGTTTTCCATAAGAGCCGGTCGCCGGCCAATTTGACCGGCTACTTTGATCATTTACAAAATAGGCAATAAATCATTGCTTCATACTTTTTTATTACTGTTGATTCAAATAGGTGGTAAGCCAGCAGAGAGTGACCTCCTAGATAAGTTCCAACAACTGGATTGTCAAATGCATTTTAAAGACCTAAAATATGTTGGAACTAGGACCAAAGGGGCTAAAACAGACTTTCAGCGGTTTCAAGCAGAGCTGCAGGAACAACTGGAAAACAAGTCTCATAGAGCTGCCAGAAAGCCAGAGGTTGTTTACACAACCCTTAAGGTAATCTTTCTGCAAAGTGTAGTTTCTTCAGCTTTGGTATGGACTTATTTAAGTGCATAACCAGAAATAGTTATGTGTTTGTAACAGAGGATAATATTGTCTTGTTGCCTCTTCTGGGGATCAGACCCAGCTCCTCTGGTATGTTATTATTTGGATACAAGTGTTGTGAGACATCAGTACTTCATTTTATAATTAATTGGTATTTGGTATCAGGGTTCCTAAGAGGTTTAGATTTCACTTCTTGGTGCCTGACAAACAGATTTGGAAATATTTATGAGACAAGCTCAGCTGTTTCGGAAAGCTCTTGTTTTTAATGCCAATCTCAATCTCACGGCCATTTGCAACTTTGTAATTATTGATCTGACACATGTAACCAAATCATCTGAGGAGAAATTCACCTTAGACAAGTCTGTAGAAAATGGCTTATATTATTACACCAGAGTGACCTTCATGTCTATATGAACATTACCAAATAGGTTATATGAAAATCAAATTTCTAAAATGTCTTGAACACATAATTTAAACTATATCATATTTACAATAATTCAATTTTCTATGTGCTTAGGGCTATTTCATAAATGAGAAAGTGTGTGGGTGTGGAGGAGGAAGGCAGGGGGTAGGTGGAGATGTTTCTCCATCATTAGAATCTTACCATATTACGATAATTGTTTTTTTTATTGGTATGTTATACTCTATATGCTTCAGAATTTAAATGACAAATTCAGTGGTGAGATAGAGAAGCCAGTGTTTGGGATGTTTCCTGACCAGATGTTTACATGCTCTATAAAGTGCCAGTGTTGTGGGTAGGTTAAGAAAAAAATTTTATTTGTACATTCAAATGTTTTAGATTTTTATTCATCCATTTTGCATGTGAGTGTTGTGTTAATGGGATGGAATTGGTTGCTTTTTCATTTGATTTACCAATGTTTTATGAAATTTTTGCCCATGATCACTGATTCTTAGTTAAATTGGATTAATTTTATACTCTTACACTCATAACATGAAACTGTTAATTTTGGTAGAGGAAAATGTGTATTTCAGGGAGAACTGTTGTCTAAGCATGAATCACAAAACTGACCAATCACATCATACAGACAAGCGATGTAAATACCAGCACCAGTTTGGTAACAAAGTCTACCTCTGTAAGGTAAGTTTAGAACACTAACTGGACTGGATGAGGGTTATCTCAAACACAAAAGTGGGAGTACAATAAACTCTGTAGGGAGGTTTCCTCAAAATCCAGAAATATGTGAAATTCTACCAGGTGATGTTTTTTAAAAATCAGTATGTAGATGTGAAATAGGAGGTTTAGTCAGGTTCAAAATTTAGGTGTCTCTAAAATCAAAACATGCAGATATATTAATAGTGTGGAAAAAACATATAACTAAACATATGACAGAATCCTTATTGTCCTGCTATTTTGGTTTTTGCTTATGTAAAATCTTGTGATGTTTTTGTGATTTTAGGTATTTGTAAGATAATGAAATATTTTGATTGTTTATTTGTAGAGGTGCTGGATGGTTGGAAAACAAAACATTGTGGTGCTGAAAACATCTGAATCTCAAGACAATGCGTGGATGGGGTTTGCTAAATATGTCTGGGCAGGGTAAGAGCTAGCAAGTTTATATTTTGTAATCTTCAGCATTATTGAAGAATAAATGTATTATATTCATCAACAGAACTGTTTAAGTTGATTCAGTTAGAGGATTGCAATATGTTGACACAAGAGGTTACATGCTGCGAGTTTGATCATTGTATTTGTTGTGATGTTACTACAGGGAAGTTTTAGAGTGTCCTCACTGTGGAGTTATTTACCGGAGCCGAGAGAAGTGGTATGGCAACAGTCACGTAGAGGACGTAGTTACCATGGAGATTAGACATGTGTGGCCTGATGTAAGTACACAATGTTTGACTTTACAAAATCTTTTGGATCTTGGAATTAGGAAATGCATAAATCTGGAAAGTCAATGACTTTTGGGTACTCATATATTACAGTCTTGGACTCCTGGTTTCCTATGGAACTCAATTAAATTTTGATAACCCACTCTATCACTCAGTATTTGGACTCATCAGAATTTTGGGATCAGAGTTCTTGACTTGCCAAAAAAAAGCCTTAAAGAATTACTACAAGTATCTAGAAGATGTTTTCAGACATGAACAATATACATTATTGACAAAAAGACAGCTTTAGGCAAAATGTAAAAAAAGGGATTTTATGTAAAATGTATTACAATGAAAAAACTGCAACTTTTGCAGTAGTTTGAAAATTGCAAATGAAACTTCTTCAAAATGAAAAGTGGAAAAGGTAAGGTAAGAAGATCATACAAACTTTGTACATTAAGAAATTAACACTTTCAACACATTTATAGATCACATTATTTCCATTTTGATATACAGGGCCTTCAGAACTTACAGGGGGCTCAGAATGCTGCCCGTAAGCTGGTGGATGGTATGCACTACATTGCCGATTCCATTAGCAGTGTTGGGTCAGGACCTACTAAAATGTTGTCGGACTGGATGGCTGACAAGATCGCCCCTGAGTATTGGGTACCCAATGCTCAAATAAAAGTAGGCAGTATTTAGAAATATATGTACCAGTAGGGATATGTCTAGTTTAACATTGAGACATTTTCCAGTTTGTTGTAATCTTTTGACAAATTTTACAACCCAAATTTTCGTGTTATGAGCTGCACAAATACATAAGCCACAGAGCTGAGTTTTACCAATTTTTTTCAATTCAATTCACATAACCGCATCAGAATATAAGCTGCACTGTTTCTTACAAAGTGGTAACCATGACATTGACTAAAGTTCATTGATATAACAGACAACGAAGGATAATTTATCAAGATCATCAGTGAAACATTTAACCAGTAATGAATTATGCACAGATAATCCTTTTATTTAAGTATTTCAAAGAACGTAAAATAGCAAATGTTAAACTTGTTTGGCTTTGGTGCTTTCACAGATTGTCTACGCACAAATATAGGGCCTGACATAATGTATGGTTTACTAAGCAATCTGTCCATCAGTGTCTGTACTGTTAAATCAACGAAGGCACTTGCATGCTGACCTGATTCTTAGAGTCTAATATCATAAGTTACACAAAGCCATTCATATCGTTAACAAGCATGGGGGTCATTCTAGAATTTGACCTATAGCCTGATGACCTATAGATCCCAGGATGCAAAAGGCTATTGTAAACTTCCACTTTGACTTCAAAGTAACTGCTTAAGTCCAAAAGATATTATCATTCATATCAAAAGGTATTAATGAAATTCACAAAAATATATTTTTTTTTACAATCTTCAAATCATCCTATATACAATTGCAAATGATGGTTCTAGATGATCTGTTTCAGTCACAAACACGTGACGGGCAGGTACTTGTTTAAAAACACTCAGTGCCGTCTCTAATCCAGCAATGTAAGAGGTTTTACATGGTGAGAAACTTATGACAGGCATAGTGTTGTTGCAGTCGGCATAATAATGACAGATAATAAAACAGCCAATGAGTGACCTCTTATGTTATAGGAGTATACTGTCTCATACTGGTGTACTGATATGCTTCCTGGGTTTTTTTTTTCTCGTCCTGCCAATTTTTTTTTCCAACTCATGAGGAAAAATGGTGTGGCTTATAATGTGGAAAATATGGTACAATAATAATTAATATGAAAACATAATGTTAAATATTTTCACAAGTAAACATTGAACATTTTTTCTTGTGATAAATGTATTTCATTTATATCTCATCTATAAGGAACACCTTGCATGGACCTAAATATACCTGACCAAACACGTTTATGTTGTAGGAATGTAGTCTTTGTTCTGTAAGGCTTGAGAATGAACAGAAGCACCATTGTCGGGTTTGTGGGAAGGGCTTTTGTGATGGCTGTTCAACGCATCGCAGACCAGTTCCAGAGAGAGGCTGGGGAGAGAATGTTGCGGTCCGTGTATGTGACAACTGTTTTCAAACTGACAACATGACAGGTGAGAGACTAAAAAAGAATTTCTTCATCTCAATACCAAAATATGGTAGAAACTTTGAAAGAAGAGGGAAAATACACATTTCTGTTGAGTGCCTCAACCAGAGGAATTGAACCCATGGCATAATAATCGACTGGCTCTATTAACTGCAAATAATAACTAGATGCTCTTCATGGACAAAATGTTCTTTAGGTGCTGTATTCTGGCTGACACCCAGGGACTCTGAAATTGTAATATTTTTCTCAATACCGAAATAGGATAGAATGAAATACTCTTCATGGACAGAAAAGTCATATAGTAAAACAACTCTTCTGTCCCTGTACAAATAGCAATGCTCATTTTGTCTTCTCTATACTACACATTCTTTCCAATTGTTTCAGTTTGTGAGTTCACGACATGTGACCATTTACGCCCTTCAGTCTCGTGTTGATAGTCATAGATTTTCATCAATTTCATATGCTTGATACCTCCCCTAGTTTTACCCTTTTGATTTTTGGACTGATCAGAAAAACTTAATGACCACCCGGAAACCATCTTGGATTTGACTGATTATTATCACTTTTTTATGAGGAATGTTCAAATTTCATATCAGTAAGAATAAAAAACCGTTGGAAAGGAAAGAAGAGAAATGAACCAACTTTTAAACAACAAATAAGGATTAAACAGTGGTTGGTTTCAAGATCCTACTAGGATCTCTTGTTGTTGTTTATCTTTGTTTCGTGTTGTTATATTTATCTATACATCATTGACAGGCTCAGCTGAAAGCACAGGCAGTAATTCGCAGACGACAGCCAGACGGGTAGGGGAAGCAGTGACTACAGCTATTGGTGTGGCAGCTTCGACGTTCAACTACCCTCTGGGTATGTTCAGAATTATCAGGTTTATTTGATATCACATTTGGTACAAAATTCATCAATAAAAATTCGTAGTTTTTGACAAATACAGTACTTTATACATCTAGGAATTAATCTAGACAAGTTCCCTACAGGATTAGGGTATCATTCCCCAAGTGGTATGTTTTTCCAATTGATTATAATCAGATTCCCTATCAAGAAAATATACTGAAAAAAATTTTCAAATCATGCTTATCATGAAAAAAATATCAATCTAACCTCAACATTGTGATATTTTATTTCTATAATCTGCATGTATGTCCTATATTTTGACCCTATCCTTCATTTGAATTCCTACTATAAGGGTTGTCAGATATTTCTCCAAATTGGCCCAAATTTTCACTTTTTCCACAATAGGTAGTATTTCCCAAATTTTAGATTAACCAATGACATCTTTGTATACTGTCGTTATTACAACTGGATGTGTAAAACTTCTGTTCTTTTGATATCTTTGATTTATCAGACATGCTGAAAGACACTGCTAGACCTGCCTACTGGATACCAGATACCGAGATAAAGAATTGTTGTGTGTGTAAGGAGGAGTTTGGACCCAAGAGAGCAATCCATCACTGTAGAACCTGTGGTAAAGGTGTATGTAAGGCATGCTCACCTAATAAACTTCCAGTTCCTATAAGGGGTTGGGACTATCCTGTTAGGGTGTGTACAAAGTGTGAGAAAAAGACAGAGGAAATATGAATCATATCGTCCATGTCTAGGACTTGGGATGTTATGTTGTTTAAGTACAATTCAGAAATATGTTGTCGGGATGAAGATCAGTGAAAGGCCGGCTGTGATAGAGGAAGGTGCTATGCATGTGATGAAATGCAGAAATGTATCTGAAAATGTACAGTGGAATTTAGTTTCACTTTCAGTGATGGTAATGATAATAATGTTTGTTATGTAAAGTGTCATTTTTTTATGTGTCAACTTCCCTTTTATGTTCTTAATGGCAGGTAAAATGGAGGGGCAAAATAACTTCGCAGATATGCTTACCGTATTTTTCAGGTTATAAGCCGCACCAGTATATAAGTCACAGGACCAGTTTTTAGCAATTTTTTTTCTGATTTGATCTACATATAAGGTACACCCTAATATAAGCTGCTTATGATATGGTGACCACTATTGCAGACGTTTGATATATTGGTAACTGATAATTGAAGGTAGTTCTTACAAAGTGGTAACCGTTAAGGTGACAAAAGTTTGTTTATAAAACAGAAAATGTAGGTCAGTTTATCAAGATTGTCAGTAAAACATTTCATGAAGTTTGCAAATTAATTATACACAGATAATCCTTTATTTTGTTTATGTATTTTAAAAAACATAAAGTAGCAAATATCAACTTGTTTGGCTTTGAAGTAAATGCGAAAGTCCAGAAGGTATTATTGTGATTCGTATTAAAAGGTATTATTGACTAAATCCACGAGAATGTTATTTTTATTTCAATCTTAAAATTTGTATACGATTGCAAATGATGGTTCAAGACTATCTGTTTCAGTCACAAACAGGTGTACTGGTACACTTTCCTGTTTTTTGTTTTTTTCATCCTGTCATGTTTTTTTCTTGTCCACATATGAAGCACACCATTATATAAGCTGCATGCCTGTTTCACAAGGAACAAGGAAAAAAGGTGCGGCTTATAATCTGGAAAATACCGTATTGTAAACAGACATACTTCAGCTGTAATCTTATTTTAGCACTTTTCATGTTTGAGATATTGCTCTTAAATATAATTGCACTAAGTGCAGTTTCTTTATGGTGTTAATAAAGCAATAGCAATTATTGAGAATGCCAAAGATCATCATTGTGCTTGTTTGTTCAAAATTGATAATATGCTGAAGTTTGAGAGCACCAAAATGTCTGTAGTATTAAATATTATGAAACAATTGAACACTCTTAAATTAGTTTAAAACTTTATATTATTGAAATTTTGTGAATCAAACCTCAAGTATCCCAAACTTTGGGATTACCTCAGTCTATAATTTGATTGGTTCATATTAAGAAGCTGGTATCCATATATCTATCTGTTATTTGACTGGTTTACCATTTTAGAAGCTGGGGATTTGATTGGGTCAGAGATTGAGAAGCTTGGAATTCCTTCTATGATGGGTCATTCAGATATCTATTATTTGATTGGTTTTTCAATCAGCTATTACTTGACCACTAAAATTTTTTTTAAAAAATGTACAGACATGTGAACAGATTTCTCTCTGTCTTCTGTGAAAGGAATGCACAAGACTTATTAATACTGTAACAAAGTGTTAACATTCCATCTTACACTGTGCATTGTTTATTATGGTATATATCTGTAGAACTAACAAAAAGCAGGGATTTGTTTAGTGGTATAATTTCTATAATTTCATATTTCAATAAGTTTGTGGTAAATTATCAAGAAATATTGTAAAAAAGTAAAAATAACTGACAAGTTTTGTAATGCACTTTAAATGATTAAAATTGGATTTATGACATAACAGTTTGTGATATTTTGAAGCTATCTTATTGTACCAACAATCTGAAAACAGGTTGGGCTTTAGCCTATACCTGATATTTATTTAGACTTTGATAATTATCAAACCAGTGTAAAGTTTTGTGTGTAGCTCTCTATTAAGTGTTGACATAAAATCAGACCTGGAATATCCCAATACACATTTTCCATTAATTGAACTTTGTTATTTAATTACATAAATTTAATATATTCCAACTGTTACCATAATCCTGATGATATAGACAAGCAAGATATATAATTACATGTGATTTTTGTTCACATGACTTCATGTGTATTGTAAAAACTTCTTGTACATAAACAACCATTCCTTTTCTGAAGATCATATTTGCCGCATAGACAGCATGAAAAGTGATAGAAGTACAGATAACTTTTGCAACCAAAAATAGGCTGGAATCAAGTTTGAACCAGTCTTTGAAATCGTCATAGAACTCATCTTTTAATTAATGTCTTTATGTAGATAATAATAAAAATAATTTATAAATGATTTATTTTTTTTGATTGATGCCAAAAATTGTGGATTCCCATCTTGAAATTTTCTCGAAAATGAACAAAAATAGTATGTATGTACTTTGTGAACCATAATCTTCAATGTAGGTATATGTATATTGTAATATACTGGATGCTACATGTACTATGCAGCACAAGGAGATGTACTTTACTTTAAGAACAATAACATGTAACTTTTTCCTGTACATAATTTTCATGATGTTTGAGGTAAAACTGTGTCAGGCAAGATCCTTTATACTTTAAACTGATAGATTGTTGTTTACCTGAATTTATCTGGTATTCTTTATATTCTTAATTAGTAAATGTATTGGTCAGTTTGTTGTAAGATTAAAATCCTATTTTCAAGCATTCCCTGCTTTAATGTATTCCATATAGTATTATTTGTATTCTGATCTACATTGTTTGAAGATTTCATGCACAATATTGATGTATTTACTCATTCAGTATGCTTGTGACCCTTAGATAATTCTTGATTTTAATATGTTACCAAAATTTATTTTTCAGAGGGTCTATATTTTTGTGAATATCTAGGTAACAAATTTACCTGGTATTCTGAAATTTTGTCTGACAGGCATGACAAAGTGATGACAGAAGTAAATGCTCTTTTTAGTTAGAATTATTTGCTTTCTGTAATATATATAAATGTGCACTACCCAGATATGATCAATTGGAAAATAATGTCTTTCATACATTTAAGCTTTATTTATTACAAAAAAAAAATGGAAAAAAAAAAATAAAAAAGGTTTAATAAATTATTGAAATTAATTTTTATTTCATATGTTATTCATGTATAAGTATAAATAAATGCAGTCAAATATTTACAGTGATAGTGGAATTTGGTCTGTGTAAATCATATCAGCACATTTTGAACCAAAATAATGAAAGTAGAAAGTTGAATTTATACATACATCAAGAACGAGACATATCAAACAAACATATGTAAAAAGTTGAGTCATGATTCTCAATGACTCTCAATGACCAAGTCAATGCTTTCTCCTATTTTGACTTTTGTATAACAGGTATGTTTCAAGTGTTTGGCATTGGTCATTAGTCCACCATAACCTTATTTTGTCAGCGAGATTTCCCACAGTAATCAACTGATCATTTTCAGTCTCGGCTTAATCATTATGCCACTTGTTGCTTTCATAACACATCATGTCTGGAGATCTGTCTCGCTTTTCAATGGCATGTTTTTCTGGCCAGCAATGTAATTCAAATTCATTTGGAAGAGTTACTGAATCTTATTGTGATCCATATATGCCAAACATGACATTAAATATCTATTCACCACTTTTTAAAAAAAAAATCCCAAATTCCAAAAAACATCATGACGAAAAATTATTTTTCCCTGAATGACGAATTTATTTTTAAGACAGTAAAATGTGTTTGTTTAAAAAGTGACCTGCTTACCATTTTACAATATGTTAATATCACTGAGAAATTTTAAATCTTAAAAGTTTGTCCAAAGTATTCTTACAGGTCCAATTACATTTCAAAAATGGAGCCATCCATTATATGGTGATAGTTCAAGCATTTATAGTTTGATTCTTGGTGTATATCTGACATCTTATATCCATTAATAATTATAAATTATTAGAGCTGATTTCTATAGTGCAAATGATTACAGTGATTATGTCTGATATACATGTATATATATTTTATTGTCACAATTTGAGTAAGATACAATTAGATTTCCTGATAGCCAACATTATGTTTGTTATATGACAACCTAAATTTATCAGGATCAGAAGATTTTGTTGAGACTTATGGTGTAGACCTTGAACTGGTCAAGATATCTTATGTTGTTATATCCAACAAGCATGATGTGTTATTAACTCATCTGGTCCAAAGAACCAGTGAGTTTATGCTGTGGCACAGTGTACATTGTTCATCAAGTTTTTACTAACAATTTCTTCTAGTCATGAACAACTGAACAGATTTTCGACCAAATTTTGTCAGAAGCATCATTTCGGGAAAAGGAACCAGGCTTGTCTATAAATTGGTTTTCATCCCCCAGGGGCATGAGGGGTAGAGCCCAATAGAGAAAATTGAGCAAATTCTTAAAACTCCAGTACTTCTCCTGCAGAATGATTTAACCAAATTTGGTGTGGAGTATTCTTGGGTTAAGGAAATCAGTTTTTTGTATAAAAGGTGGATCCCGGCTCCCAGGGGTGAGATTTTGCTAAGGTAAAGTATAGGAAAATAAAATAAAAGTAGAAAAGATATAGGATAGATAGAGAAAATTCTTTAAAATCCTACTCCTCCTGTAAAAATGACCGTTTGCCCGAATTAGGTCTGAATCATTCTTTGATGAAGGGGAATCAATTCTGTATAAAAAAATCCTACTCCTCCTGTTGGAATGATTTGATTTTGCCCAAATTTAGTAGTAGCATCCTTGTGTGAAGAAACCTCAATTATGTATAAAAAGTGAGTCTTGGCCCCATGGGGTAAGAGGGCGGAGCCCAGTAGGGGAAACAGAGAAAAACCTTCTTCTGTGGGATAATGCCTGAGTGTCCTATTTTGGTCTGAAGCATTCTTGTGTAAAGGGGAATAAATTTGATGTAAATGTTAGGTCACGGCTGAATAGTGGAAATAGAGAAAATTCTCTAAAATCTTTCTCATGTGGAAATGTCTTGATTCTGTCCTGATTTGGTCTGAAGCAGACCTAAGTGAAAGGAACCTAATTTTATATCCACCAAGAGTCTGACGACAGAAATGTGGGGCCCAATAGGGGAAATGTAAATTCTGAAAAATCCTTCTGTACAAGGATATTGTCCAATTTTTATGAATGATGAATTTGATTTTTATTTGACCACAATATCAGAAGCCAATAGGGAAAATTGTTCTAGAAATTATTTGTCATATTTGAAATTCTTTGTTAAATGAATGAATAGCTGAATTAATCAGGTGAGTGATGCAGGCCCCATAAGCCTCTTGTTTTTTATCACTTTACTGTTGGGTTAGTTTATGTTCTCAGTATTAAGACTCTATTTATGGACCCATTTTAATATTGCATGTACTGGTTTCAACTCTCTGTGAAGTTTAGGGATATGTTGTTATTTTCAAATTTTCTCCAGTTTAAGAGTGTACTGATTCAGGAGCACTTACAATCATGTTTATATATTTTACTTAATGATCAATATTGTTTACAGAATGTTAAGAATGTTATGAATTAAACTACAACAAAGACATAGATCAGTAATTGATACCACCTATTTCAGTAGGTAATTAACAATCAGTTTTTTACATTTATAAAAAAGTCATTTAAATTCCTGCCAAGATGTATGTAGCAGTTTCATTAATTCATTCAACTATACCTATTTGAGATATTAAAAAGATGTGTTGATTAAAATAAAAAGTTTATCGCAATTATAGGATAGACTTGAATGGTTCAATTAATTTAAAGAATTCATTGAATTATGTCCTCTAATAGTCACCATTTATTTGGATGTCATGGATCTTAATGAATAAACTTGGATATTCATATAAAGTTGAATTATTTTTTTCTTACGCTGCACCAGATGATCAAATCCAGTGCCATTATACCGATTCTGCCATCTTTTGTCTCTTTTCGTCAACTTTGTTCTGAATCATTTCCTTTAGATCCACATTTAGCTGGGCTGCATGGGTTGATGACAACCAAATTGGTTCAAATGAATGACCTTGATATATTTTGAAGGAATATGTAAGGAAAATGTCTGTTTGGCCTTTATCACTAAGTGTTTACCTTTGTTTTCTTTAATTACTCTAGTACAATTGAAATACAGCATTATCTCATCCCAATGATGTTTACACCAAATTTTTTCTGCAAGAAGTTAAATGGGCTAAATTATATCTTTATAGTGAGCAAACTAACTAATAAGGGTTAAATAAAATTACTTTACGTCAAACAAGTTTTATGTCATCTGATTCACCTAATTTATCTTCTGTTTAATAATTTAAGATTTTTATATAACAAAGTTTGCATCTTTACTTAAGTTTTTTAGTGTGCTGACAAAAGCAATGATTGTTCAAATGAATGACCTTATTTCACTTTAAAGGTTGAAGGGTTTGTCAAAATTAAAACACAGAGGGTCACAAGATTTGGTCAGTGATTTGCAAAAAATACTGTCAAAAGGAATTACTAGGCTACACAATAAATCAGAGTTCAAAAGTATTGAAACCTTGAAATGTGAATAAGGTGCAAACAGCAATTTGGCCAGTATCAACAAGGAGAGAGGGACTACAAAGCATTTTTAATGTCAATGAGGTCAGATGTGTTGAAACATTTCAACTATATACCTTTAGAATAAGTGACTTTAAAGATATTTTATTGCAAGTATGCTGGAATGGGTCAGAAATCAGGGTCAGACTGTAGTGTCAATCAGTGTATGTCGACCATAGAGTTACAAAGGTCAATAAGCTTGGACCAATATGGTATGCGACTGTTTTAACTAGAATATACCAGGTAATCTGAAATCTCTGTTTTTGCTAATCAAAGTCTGCTGGGGCAATACATGTGCAACAAAAATAAAACAAAATGGCTAGGTTGTACTACATTTTAATAATTCATTATATACATAAATCATATTTTTTCTATTTACAAATCAAATATAGCTTGAATCCGAATTAAGTGGTATCATTTGTACCCAAATAAGACAATAACCAAATATTCACATCTAAGTATTGTATTTTCTGATAATTGGAATGACTTCTGCGGGACTATACATGTATACAAGTGAAACACAACATATTCTTTTATAAATAACACACATTGTATGCATAAATTTAATTAATTCCAATTCAGATGAAGACATAATCCTAACAGACAAACTATTTCTGACAAAACATCTTTAACATCTAGTGCGATTTTCAATCCCTTTGATAAAGCACTTTTCATGTAAAATGAAACGATTGAAGTAAAAAAAATAGTTATTTCAAATATGTTAGACATACCTGATACCTTACAGACGTAGTTTTTGTGGTAAATGTATCAAACTCTTATACAAAAGTAAATAACACTTTTAAAACTTTTAAACAAGTATCTTCTGATGTTCTCGTAAATCATTGTTCTGCACCATACCCACATATAATCTATTCTTAATTTATCTTATATTCTTATACACAATACACATTTTGTCTTAAAGACATATAAATACCACATCAATTCACTACTTGTATTTCATTAATAGGACTTGATCTGCGTGAAGCTGTATGGGATCACCCATCTTTTGGGCACTCTAATCCTCCTACGTTACAAGTCCCTCATCACACCTGAACAGAACTTACCAATCAGTGAGGTTAATGCAGGTGATAACTTCTCTCTTAATTATTGTGAAATAATAATTTATTTCACATTTCCAAATTTAATTCTGAAAATTAAATCAGGAATGTACAGGACTATTTTTTTTCAAATGAGGATTTTAAAGAGAACATCACCCTGTATCATACTGTATTTATCCAACAATAAGCCTGTGACTAGTAACATGCACATCCACATGTATCCCAGTTTATTTGAAGTGCTGGCAAATGCTATATTTATATGAGACACATTTGTGGTACTACCATATTATAATCATGATACACCAACACAAAATGTCAAAACATGGAAGGGTTATCCCAGTTCTAATAAAGATTTAAACAAGCAAAAACCTTGAAATAATTCAGTGTCGATTTTGTGGCATAATTTCAGAAATTAGAGATATGTAAACATTCAGAATCATTTTAAATTTCTTTGAAATTTTTGCATCAAACTATCGTTCCTGAGGTCATTTCCATGACATCTAGATTTCAATCTTGGTAACTCAAATGAGAAATCAAGTGGACAGTGTATCACAATTACACCAAGTCAGAGGCAAATTGTTTTATGGGCTAATCAATTGCTACATCATGAATGAGTTAATGCTCACTTTCTTCCTTTAAGTCAGAGATGTTGGCCTCCAATACTTATTGCAGGATAAATATAGCATCTGGTCATCAGGTAAACGTGACTGTTTTTGTCCTTAATCTTTGTCCAATTCTGATACCAGATGAACTCCAGACCTTTCACACCATTTAAGAGCATTTGTACCATTTCTTTTCCACAAATATCTCCACCAGTATGATTCAATAAGTCACATTATATCCTTTCATCATGAGAAAAACTTCCAGTATACTAGTCCGCCTAGTAGTCCCAATTCTAACAGAATTATCACAATTAAAATCATCTTATTTGTCATCACCCTGAAAAAAAAGATAAAAAAAGATAAAAACATTTATCTAAAAAAAGGGGCAGAGGTGTTTTTTTTGAGTTACACATGAAACCAAACCCATGAGAAAACTAATTGATACAACAATAGATATGTCTTTCTCTGCGTATAATTTTGGTTATGTTGGCTTTTTCAGTATAAGATATAACATATCAACCAAATATTTGTCTTTCACATTATTCTAAATCCCAAATAATTGCAAGTTATATATATATGACACCATAAAAAAAATTCAAATTTGATTTCTTTGATGCCGTGAGTACTTTTCAATGAGTTAAGATGCCCATAAAATGCTGAACAATAACATACTGAGTACTAATTTGTTTTAATAATATTGATACACAAAATCAGATACAAACAGCATATTTATCTGTAAAAATCTTAACCACCCCGCTCCTCAAAAAAAAAAAAGAGTTTGCACAGAAAAATGTAGTGGTACCTTGTAGCCATAGATTTGAGAATTTTTCTACTTTTTACGAGGTTTCCATCAGTTTCTTCCAACTGAAAAATGAAACAACAAACAAATGAAATAATCTGAGTTTGAAATCAAAAGTCAATTTGATTACAGGTAGGTTAATCATTGTATCATTAATATTACTTTGTGAAATCATGATACAAGATGTAACATGAGGGATTACCATAAGATAGAAACACTACTGCGTGTGAATGTTACTATCTCCACAGGGAAAAATAGAGAATATTTTTAGTTATATAATATACATGTATATAGCTTCACTCCAATTTTAATGAAAACTGAACTTGTTTCAAAATCGAAAGAAACAAGGAAAACTAGACCTTGAAATGAAGACTAAAATAGACATCCTTTTTTAAAATGTTACTTACTCTGTCCCTAGTGCGTACAAGAACCTCTCTCTGTCTACCAAGCTCATCAATGGTGTCCACACCGATCGCATCTGTTTCCGCAGCTACTTGTTGTGTCCTAGCCAGGCTCTCAGACGCTCTGTTAAGAGACTGAGTCCCTTGCATCAGCTTGGAGCGCTGAGAGGCTACCATCTTCTGTAAAGAGAAAGTGTGAAATAGCTAAGATCTTTGATCATAAAATAACAAAGGTCTCTCTGTATCTATCATTTATGGGAACCTCCTGATCTTGTTTGCGGTAGCTGTATAGTTCCTTTCTATATGTAGTAATTGACCTAAAAAGTGTTTGGCTATGATGAACTTTACACATTCTGATTTACTTTCACTGTAAAATAAAGACATCAATTTTCTTATTTCTCATTCTAATTCATGATCATACGGACCTGTATTTTTCAGGTTAGTCCATTTTATTAAACAACGTTTTAACAAATTGAATATTTTTTCCGTATCTTATTTAAACACATGAAAAAATAGTCATGTAATGGATTTTTCATCCTTATCTTACTACAATTACTCACATCTTCTCTGTCAAATCCATAGTTATTTGAACCACCGACTGGTTTTCCACTTTCCTTCTTCTAGAAATAAAAATAAAAACATCTATCAACGTCTTCATATTACATGATTAAATCATCTAATACAATAAAGTAGTTCAACTTTTCTCAATACAAAAGACTATCTTCACTAAATTATAACCCTTGTGTTTGTATCATCCTCTTCTGTAAAGCTAGCTTAAGCTAAATCATCTCCAAGAAATGGAAAGTTTATTTCATTGCATTTAAGCATTCATCATGCTGTTCAAAAAGCATAAGATTATTTTTTCTGTTTTTTTTTTTTTTTTTGTAACACATCAAATGATTTGAAATTCAAATTCCACAAAGACTTACCAACATCTTGGAAGCTTGCTCCAAGTCTCGTCGGTAGTTCCGGAGCTTTCCAAGCATTTGTGTTCTATAGGGTACAGGGGCAACTTTGGCTTCTTCCTCCATCTCCTGAATCTACAGTCAGAAACAAGAAAAAACTTAATATTTGTTTCAGGTTAAACATTACTATTTTCTACTTCTGACCAAAGTTATGTCAAGAAATAGTACACAAATCTTATATAGAAAGAGTGACACAAGGGTGTCTGGTGTAAACAGAGTAACCGAGGAGTGGTAATAATTAGTGATACAGGGGTGTCTCAAGTCAATAGAGTGTTCCCGCAGTTTCTTGTGTAGTAAATGTGTCCCAGGAGTGTCTGGTGTATGGAAAGTGACAAAGGAGGGGTCTGGTGTAGACAAGTTGATCCAGAGGTGTCTGGTGTATGGAAAGTGACAAAGGAGGGGTCTGGTGTAGACAAGTTGATCCAGAGGTGTCTGGTGTAGTTAGTTTGATACAGGCGAGTTTGGTGTTCGTAGTGACACAGGGGTGTCTGCTATAGACTTAGAGATCCAAGGGTGTCTAGTTTAGTTAGTGTAACCCAGCAGTGTAGATTGAGTGACACAGGGGTGTCTGCTATAGACTTAGAGATCCAAGGGTGTCTAGTTTAGTTAGTGTAACCCAGCAGTGTAGATTGAGTGACACAGGGGTGTCTGCTAGAGACTTGGTGATCCAAGGGTGTCTAGTTTAGTTAGTGTAACCCAGCAGTGTAGATTGAGTGACACAGGGGTGTCTGCTATAGACTTAGTGATCCAAGGGTGTCTAGTTTAGTTAGTGTAACCCAGCGGTGTCCGGTTTAGATTGAGTGACACTGGGGTGTCTAGGGTATAAAGAGTGATCCAGGCGTGTTTGACCCAGGCATGTCTGGAATAGAGTGACCCAAGGGTGCCTTGTATAGATGGCGTCACAAATGGGTGTTTGGTGTAGACAGAGTGACTCAGGAGTGTCTGATGTTAGTGAGAATGAGACCAGGGTGACTGGTATTGAGAGAGTGAAAGGGGGGTATCTTATGTCATAGAGTTACACAAGGGTGTCTGGAGTAATAGCGAGACCCAAGGTTGTAAGGTGTAGAGATTGACACATAGGGTGTCTGATGTAGGCAAAAAAATAAAGTGACACAAGGATGTTTGGTTTGGACAGTAACCCTAGGTGTCTGGTGTTGATAAGAGAGACTCTGAGGTGAAAAGACACAGGAAAGTTTTTTTTCCAGTGGAATGACAAAAAGGGGTCTGATATAGGCAAAGTGTCAAAGGTTGTCTGGTATAGACAAATCCAGCAATTTCTAGTGTAGTTAGTGTTACATAGGAATGCCTTGTTTAGAGAGAGTGATGCAAAGTGTCTTGTGAAAATAGAGTAACTTTCCTGTGTTACCTAAGATATATGGTGTGGATATAGTGACCCAATGATGTCTAGTGCAGTCATTGACCAAATAATGTCAGCTGTAATGTGCCCCATGATTGTCTAGAGTCAACAGAGTGACACAGGGGTGTATGGTGTTATCAGGGTGACCAAGGGGTGTCTGGTTTCAACAGAAACACAAGGTGTCTGGTCGAGTGATTGAGGAATGTCTAGTGTCAATAAAGTGACACAGGTGTGTCTGGAGTAGCTAGTGTCACAACTGGGTGTCTGGTATAGTAGAGTGACACTGGGGTGATAGGTGTTGATAGAGTGACACAAGGGTGTCCTGTGTCAATACAGTTACACAGGAGTGTTTGGTGTAATTAGAGTGACCCAGAGGTCTGGTGTAGTTAGAGTCACCTATGTTTTCTGGTAAAGAGAAAGTGATCCAGGGGTGTCTGGATAAGTTAGTGTAACACAGCAGGACCCAGCAAAAGCACTCATTGATTGGTCCTGTTGAGTGAATTTTGCCAACTGACAAATGATTGTAACTGATGGGTGAAAAAAAATCATGTAATTCCATGGTCTAATAGAACATAACTGTCTAACCATTGGCCATTACATGTTCCTTTTGCAAGACATTGTGCAAGATCGTAAAATTTCAGCACATAATCGGGTAGCTTGGTGCCTCTTAAAATGAAAACTGAACATGACAAAAATAGAGTGGCATTGACTGTGACTGTGGTAGAGTCCACGTTAAGTATTAAGTAATTAACGAAGGTTATTTGAATGGAAATGACCCGTCAAAAATTGCATTTGTTTCTTCACAGTGGTCAACCAAGTCAACCTAAGTCCAATTTGAAAGAAAACAGCACCAAAGCGATCTTTGGAAAATATTACTTTATCTTAATGTAATTATTTATATTGGTTCTGCAGAATATATACACCAGTTTCTTGCTAAAGACTGCATACCTAAGCAGTGTGTTCTCTGGCTCTATCATTGGACATTCTTTAATTGAGTCTAGTTGAGTACACGCTTACTTTTAGGTAGGTTTATGGGAAACATTCACCAGTTCAACAATTGATTGATAACTGAACTTGATTGAATTATTAAAGCCTGATACATGATGTGTGAGCTCTTTAGGCATTACATTTTGAAAAATCTATGTAAATATTTTCTGGAATATTACATCCCTCGTTCAGATAAGTACTTTTAACCAGGCCGCTAGTCTGACAGACTGGTGCTTTTGAAAGTTTTTGCCTAGCCTTACACCGTAATGTCTAGTTAAGACCCAGTGACCCAGGGAGTTTGGTATAGACTGAGAGGCCCTGAGTGTCTGATGTGGGCTGTCACCCATTGTCTTGAAATGAGATGCATTATTTGCACATTTTTTTGTCAAATAATGATTTGTTTTACCATACTTATACAACATACAATAAATTCTGCTTCCTCCAAATTTCTTCCTGCATGGCGAATTGCTGTTTTCTTTTCCTCTGAAAAATAAAAATAAAATTATACAAAAGTGTGTTATTTTTATGAATTTGAACAAATCAATCATTTTACAATAAATGCTGATGATTTTGGATGTCATAAGATTAAGAGATTTCCTAAATTGGTGGGCTAGTCAACAAAATTGTCGTATGAGTGGCATCTTGTCAATTTGATCATTTTTCCTCAAAAATCACTACATGACAGATTCCATTCTTATAAACACATGACACAGTATGTATATATTATATTACATTTAACGATGCTGAACCAGTCTTTATCATATAAGTTGCAAAAAAAGACAACAACACAAGAATAATTGAGATTATAACTATCCATGCATGTGTATCGTTAGTGTGGGTTTTACAAATATACATCAATATTAATCATCGCAAATACTTATGTAGTGATATATACATCAGAAATTAAAAATATGTATTGGTTCTGCATCAGATAAAATCAAAGAAATGATCCTCAACCCCTCCTTTGAGTCTGATAATATAGGCCTACGAGTGGCCAACACTGAAACTCTTGTGGGCGGGGTGATTGAAACAGTAGCCTTGTGCTAGTCACGTTATGTATTGGATGTTTAGGAGCGTGGTAATACCTCCTCGATATACTGGAATCTTCTTCTCAATTCTTTCCTTTAAACCGTCGATTACTGAAGTCAAGTCATCTTCCAGTGACTCGAATTTCTCCGACGACATGTTTACAAATCACATGAACATTCAAGGGAAGTAATTTTGTAGAGAAAACCCCAGGTGTCAGAAGCTCTCAAAAACGCTTTATTCGGTCGACGATTGTCGACAAGCATTTTCAGTACCCCGATTTCTTTATACGGCGAGACCATTACGGAAGGAACGTCCAATGGTTTCTTCAGACAACGAAACCAGAATGTAATTCTCAATATTCTGCCCAAAGATGACTCATGTCTTTTGTGGATTTGAATTACTTATGTTCAAGAGATTCCAAACATGTCCAGAACAATGGATTGAGTTGAAAAGAACGCTTTTCCAGAAGGGTGATGGGGCTGACCCGGAACATCTGGGGGTGAGTGTTCATTATTGGCAGACGATAACTCGTTTAGTATTTATTAAACATTGTTGCTGTTTTGTTGGTAATTTTGAGTAGTAGTTTTTACCTTATATACTTAGACGACAATAAAACATGAGCCACGAAACTTTGGCTTTGTCATCACCCACATGACATCATCAACAATCATCATCATCATCATCATGTTTGCTGATATGAACCTTTTATTCTGGATCCTGTGATCATCGCCTTGATTCAGTTAACATCACAGGGAATAAATGAATGAAAATGTTTATTATTCAATTAGTTTTTTTTTCACATGTTGAACTAGCCACATTACTAACACCCCAGAAAATATTAATTTTAATAGTAATAAAAATAGAGGATTGATATATAAAAAGGAGTATATAAATCCCTGATTTCTGATTTATTTTTCAAATAAATACTCGAATATTCTAATTTACCATGTAAGAAGTTTACATGGCAAGAAACTTATAACAGACACTGTGAAACCTTATATTATAGGAGTAAGACTATACATAAACATTACTCTATGCTTGTATGGGGCTTCAATGCATTTTGTATATTCTTTCTTATTGTAATGTGTCCCTTGACATGTCATTCACCTTGAACTAGAAAGCTCACTTGGATAAATCTGAGGTATTCCAGTCTGTAACAAACCCTGCTGTAGCTGATACATGTACATCAAATATTGATAGTCTAAGTTTCCTTAGGCTAGTCAGGTGTTCTACAGCAGACGTAAGACTATTTGAAATATGAAGTGACTATTATACACTTTTGTCAAAATGTCCAACATCTAGTTATATCCAAAGAAACTTGATTTACTGTTATAGGTTACATTTTTCTAGGCATCTTAAATTTGGAGGTTTGGCGATGGCTGCTTAAAGGTTGAAGTTTACATTTGGTTAGTAAGAAATTCCTATCACTGCAACAGAAAAAAAAAAAATTTAAACACACACAAGAATGAACTTTTAATATATGCTTGATATATATTATAGCAGTCTTGTAATGAAATATCTGTAGGCTATGGCTTCTCTGTCCTTGTCTACGTTTGCTACTTATCTATGGCGTCATGATATAAAACAAACTCCATCATGCCAAAAGCCATCATCCTTTGTCCATTGTTGTGCGCCGTCTGGTGTGTAAACTTTTTCTTTAAAACCTACTCCTCTTTCATACCTTGATGGATTTCAACCATATTTGGTCTGATGCATTATTGGCTTAGGGTAGTCAATTATTTCTTAAATTCAAAGTTTGATTTAGCCCCAAGGGACTTAGGGGAAGGGCCCCAACAGAACAAATTAGACAATATTTCACTTCAAATTGTTACTCCTTCTTAATGACTTAAAAGATTTCAATCAAATTTGGTCTGAAACATTAAAGCAGGTGTCTTATCATTTCTTAAATTCAGAAAATTGATTTGACCCCTAGGGACCTGCTGACAAGGCCCAAAATGGGAAAGTTAGTCAAAATGCTACACTTTAACTCTTTTAATGCAGGAATTGATTTCAACCAAATTTAGTATGAAATATCATGGAGAGTGGGGAATCATTTCTTAAATTCAGAAATGTCTACTTATCAATATCTGGGTAGATTTCAACCAAATTAGGCCTGAAACATTATCGGGGAGTGTCAATGATATCAAACATGCATGAAGTGACCCCTGAGATTTTTACTGGCCAAATTTTTTTTTTTTTTGCTTTGGTCCATAATCCAACTGAACTCGTCTAGATCAAATAGTCTGATCTGCTTCTCTATAAGTTTCATTTACACAAATGAGAAAAATATCTGGAGTTTGATTTTTCAAGAAAAAGAAAAGAGATGATTTGTTGGGTTTTTTTTTTCAGCCTGATCAAAACTTCAACATGGTAAACGCAGTAGCCATTCTGTAACATGATTATGCAAATGTTTTTCATGAACAGAACCTACCATTTATGAGTTTCTGATACTTTCAAGAAATGTTCAAAGCTTGAATTCTTTAGATTTGTCAGACCACTATCAGTGAGTTCTGTGGTTTGTCCATCTATATGTTTATTGTCAGATAACTGTTTTATGGGCCATGGTCCTCATGATTTAAATATATTTAAGTGTGATTGACAAAAACCTACTGATATGTAAACACAGTTTTTACATGCATGTAAATCTACTGGGATTCGTACTCAATCTATACTAGTAAGCTAAACTTAATACACTAATATCAACCTGAAATAAACTTGTATTCTTTAGTCTTTGCAAAAAATTGCAAGTCAAAGTGGCCAAGTAGGAAAACAAAATTTTTTATCTGATTTTAAGAGAGGTGTTGTAAGGTGTGGTGGGTGGTCATAAGCACACAGATACTCGCTTAAAACCATGAATAAAGGGGCAATACAGGAGCTAAGGCATTAAAACTTATCCCTCTGAAGGTAATTACTGATTGATTGAACACTTTATTTTCTTAGTATACAAAAAGAAATGAAAGTTAGTAAACAAAATAAAGTCTTAAGACAATGAAATATCCAATATACAATTAATAATACAAGAGAACTAGCAACAGCTATGATGGAAACACACCTTACATTCATTTAATGGAAAATGTGATCTTACATTTCATTTTGTGTATTACTTAATATACAGTATTCTTTTACACTGTACATGTAGAAATTGTACATACATTTTATTTTACTCCGGTTGATTGAAATTTTAAGAAGCAATTATTATTTATATATGTATATATAACAACTATAAATGCACCTTTCTCCTTGCAGTTATTATGATATTATCATTGTTTTTGTTCGTTCTTAATTCCAGAAAATTCCTCAGAGTCTGTGGTTCTTGTCTGTGGCCCTTCACAAACGACCTGACTTTTTACTGCAGCTAATACGGGAAGAAACTGAACGTGAATTGAAGAAACAACTGAGAAAACCAGGAGGTGAGAGAATGCTTGTCTTTATTTCTTATATAAGTGTATCACACCTCAAGGATATTCAACAAATTTATAATGCATGGGAATGGCATGTTTCACATTGAGATCCTGTCTATCAATTTATTTAATATGTAGAAGAGTGCTACAGGTGTTTTCCTTGGGTCATGAAATCATCATATTAACTTTAGTAATGGGTTTGCATTTATATCTAATGTAAGAATAAATTAATAAACACTTTTCAAACTTTGCAAAAGTAATTAGAATGAGTATAGGAGAAAAAGCCAATGCAGTAATTGTTGATCTGGTAGATAGATGGATCTTTGGCCTCTAATTTTTTTTTAATTTATGTGAATATGAGGAAACTGCTGGACTTTGATTAAAAGAGCATGGATTAATGGCTCCCTTTATAAAACAGATGCCATCCTATTACTTCTCTCGTCGCAGCTATATACACATAGATTGTCGCAGCTATATACACATAGATTGGAATAGTTTGGGTAAAGTGTTGTCTGACACATTACCATTGACCTTATAACTTTGATTCATGTAATTTGACAGAAAGGTCAGCTGGCACTGCTGTTTGTGCTCTATCTTGCCCTGCTGGTTTTGTTGTGATACATAATAACAATAGTAAATGGTTTTGTATCTGTATATGAAGTTTATTCTTTTCTAATCTTCAGTTACTTTGCTGTGGACCTATTTGAGTAGCCACAATTTCACAGAGTTTCACCTAGACAGCATATTCAAGTATGGGGATGACAACAAGCTGCCAAGGGAGGTGTGTACTGTCAGAACAACATCATTTCAGGATTGGGTGTAACAAATGGTCAATTGCATAGATATGTGAATAAAAGAATCTTGCATTAATTATTTGCAAGTTTCTTTAGGATTAGAGAAATAAATTTAAAGGAGTTAGAATTCTTACTTTGCGAAAAAGCAAAATAATTCAATGGTCCAAGAAATATTTATGGAACCAATGCACTTTACAATAAACTCTTTGGATTTGCAGTAAATTGACATAGAACTTAATTCATTAAGCTTCCTACCATATATATTGACAATCATATCTATGATAACCTCTGCAAACGACCATGGGTATGTGTATCTGTGTGTTTTGTAGTGTTGAAAAGTGAAAACCACATCAGATGATGGGTAAATTATTGAATAACTGTCATTATCTGTGGAATATTGTCAGCTATTAAATGTAACAGAACTTCATTATTTTTTCATCAGATCTTTCGGTGTCCCAATGTGAAATTCCTGTCCCTGAAGTATAACTGTCTTGAGAACCTGCCAGCTGACATTGGTCGGATGCAACAGTTAGAGTACCTGGCCCTTACCAACAACAAGCTCCAGGTGCATTCCATCCCCTACACTCTTGTCTTCTGCAAAAAGCTGCGAACCATCCTCCTAGACAACAACATACTAGATGCACTCCCAGGATTCCTCTTAAAAATGCCATCCATTAAAACTGTCCATCGTCATGGCAACCATAATTATTTCAAATCCACTTTCATGTGGTACCACACTGATGTTGAATTTCGGATTATCCCTGTATCTGGGACAAATACATTTGGATCCATGGAACCACAGAGTCTGCAATTCTGGGCAGCCAAGGCTGTGATTGGGTCTAAAACAGACTTCTATAAGGACCCGTCTGTGGCCCTGGTGTTAAAAGACTATATATCAGATATTTACCACATGTTTAGAGTGTGTCATTTCTGCACAACTGCCTGCCTTCCCGACCAAATAGGTTAGTTGATGATGTTTTCAAATTTGTTCTTTTGTTAAGTATTTAGGTGATTGGTGTTATAACCAATAAGACAATGTTGAGTTATATTACAGTTTTAGTAGACCTTAGATAAGGGATTGAAAAAATGACATCAATTTATGATGTGTAAATTAAATATGTAGATGAATAAGTGATAAATTGTTGATATTACAATCAGATACTTATGATTTTGAACAGTGTTTTTGGACAGATGAAGGAATGTTGGTAGCTTTAACAGATTCTTGCACTCATCTATTGACACATCAGTTACACCTACATTGACATATTAGTTACTCTTGTATTAGTGTATTGACACACGAGTTACTCGTGTGTTGCTCATCTTTTACTCTTGTATTGGCACATCAGTTAAATAGGCATTGACACATCAGTTACTCTTGTATTGACACGTCACTTACATCTGCATTGACACATTAGTTACTTCTGCATTGACACATCAGTTACATATGCATTGACATATCAGTTACACCTGCATTGACACATCGATTACATATGCATTGACATATCAGTTACACCTGTATTGACACAACAGTTACACCTGCATTTACACATCAGTTACACCTGCATTGACACACCAGTCACTGCTGTAATGATACATCAGTTACTCCTGTACTGAGACATTAGTTAAACCAGTACTGATATCTGTTGCAGTTGTACTGACACTTGATTATATGTTATTTTAGTTCACTCTTGCAACACTTCTCTATACATTTCAGGTTACAAGGTGATAACATTTAAGAATCCATACCTGGGAAACACCTGTGTGCCATTTCAACATTGGGCTTGCTCCATAGACTGTGCCAAAGCCTTAGAAGTTCCAGCTCGCATGGAACAAATCCAAGCTGCCCTGCGTCTGGACAGTTTGTATGAAGAATATGTGGAGGAGTGTACACAGATGTTCTATCACACACGCCACAGTAAGACTGTCTGTTCCTGTTTCACCTCTCGCACAACAGACTATGTGCCACCCTTGAACAAAGAAACCTGGCTTGCTGCACCTAACTCCCCTGGAGCCCGGAGCTCCAGCAGTACCCATGGTCAATGTACAATATCCTGATACCTAGGACATGCATGTCTCAAATATACAATGTATTTACTGAGCTGTGTTGCCCAGAGAAAACTGTCCAAACTCCAAAACATTCCTGATTTCCCAAAACACCTTGTTTAGTTAATACCAGTGAGTTGATATGTTATGTTTGTGCCTGATAGCTGAGCATTTTGTAACTAGAACAGTTGTACATTTATAGCAAAAAAGTTGTACAATTTTCTTTCTTCCTCTGTTTATATCATTGTATTATTGATTGCAAGTTGTGAAGCCAATTTTTTTCATTTTCAGTGAGTCACATAGTTGTACAATTTAAGTTTCAATCTACAAGAATTTGGTTAGCATTTACATAAAATACTGATATGTCTTACACCAAACACTCATTCCAGAGTTGTGTTCTGGCTGCTATTATGATTATTGTGAAATGATAAATACAAACATGATTTCTCATACCAAACTGGAAGTGTTTCATCACCTGTATTATATACTGGGTATTTTAGATTGTTTCTTTGTAACCAGGTTGAAATGGTGTAGATATTAAACTAAATTTTTTAAAATATCTATAGGATTCTGTTCATTCTTCAATCATGACAGAAGCAAATTTGTTCTACATAATTATAGTAGTAGAATTACTATAGATGAGTGAAAAAAAACGGATATCTTCTTCATCTTGGTTTAGGAATTTTAGTAATACTAGTAAAGATGTACAACGTTTAAACACTTGGAATTTGTAGTTTATTTTCACCAGTGCAAATTTAAATTTAAGAAAAATTAGAATGCAAAAACAACAACATTCCTAGAATTAGAATTTCCAAGTTTGAAATTGTTAACAGAGTCATATTCAATCACAAACATTATACAAAGATAATATCTGGTTCTTATTGACAACTTTACACAGGCTGGTCATGATAGTTTCTATAAACAATGAGGAGATTATGATGTACCAACAAATATTTCATATTTGGAAAAAAGGTTTTGAGAGATTTAGATATAAAAACAAGTATGGTGACATGCCAAGCTGGCATTTGTCAACAAATTGATTTGTATACATAATGTACTGTTTAAGTAGGATTTCCAATGGGAAAGATATTGCATTAATTCTTTGTATGTATGATTTTAGAATAGAAAGTCTTGCCAAGTGTGATAAATATAAACAGGTATTTAAATAATGACATGAAATCATATAATTAATGCTCAGACACTGGTTTGTTTGATGTCAAAACAATGAGTCCTTTAGATTTACACACAATCATACAGAAGTATGTATGAGAGATGCTATGTGATATTGAGAGACAATCTCGGAAGTCAGAAACTGAAATCTTTCCAAAGAACAAAGCTTTGGTAATAGTGCCAACAATTATTAATGCTTTAATATAAAACATGTTTTGTTGCTTAATTCTACAAGTTTATATTAAATTCCACTGTAACAGGTTGCTATTACTGTATACATATACACTGTTAATAGTGCTGTTGATTTATTTTGAATGTTAAACACCTTTAGTCATGTTGTACAATTTTTAACATGTCTACTGTGCATAATATTTACTGTGATTTATGAGAAAAGAGATGAGGCTTGCATTCAAAATATGTCTATATGCTTAGTTTATGCAAAACAAAATCACAAAATCTGATTTGTGTGAAGGCCTGAAAATATGAAATTAACAAAACAATAATGATTGAGGATGTACAATGTGTTATGTTTGAATAACATTATTATTATAGATTTTTCTATAAGAGAATATTCAGCCTGTTATTTTTGATAATTTCATTGTTGTATCAGGAAAAAAATATGTTTTAAACTGAAGATAAAACCAGCTCTATGCTGTATTTACATTATTTTCCACAAGAAAGCTCAACTTTTGAAGTACAGATTCTTTCATATGATCTAGTGGATATATTTTATCTGAAGGTCTAGTTAAGTTTGAACTAATGTAGGCATTTTGCACACAATGTTCATTTCTAGCTCCAATAATTAATCAATTATTTGTTGATGCTAAATGGAATGATGAACATTTTCAGCACTAGTGCGACATAAACAGTGGTTTTGCCATCAATCATGACATCACTGTTTCTCTCAAATTATATTTTTTATTGGCATTGGCCTGTGTACACCTGCCAATGCTCCGTATGAATTTACTTATGGCAGTGTAGGTCAAAACTTAGTTGTATATTATCATATTGTTTGTCATTTGAATATTTTGTTTCATTATTTTGTGTAATATCTGATATTTAATCTTCCTTAGTTACATATTTTTTGTTGTCAGTTCTGTTGTATTACTACATTATCTAACAACTTTTCACACTAGATTTTGATGTTGTTCACTTTACTTACATATTGTACCGTGTATTTAGTCTATATTTAAACTTCTGCTATATTACTTTTAAAATGTTTTTGTTTAATTTGTTTTTGTTTATAAGTTGTGATGGTGATCCCAGTGATCCTCTACCCTGTAGGGTTAAAGCATTTATTTTATATTTCATTTATTCAGTGACTACTATACCAGACCATTCTGAATTAGGACCTTTATCTCCTCTTCATAATGAATACCATATTTATCCTCAAATGAGCCCCCTCCCCTATTTTAAAAGTTCAGTATTAAAGTTTGGGAAAGGCTTATTTGTAAACTTCTGTAAGCTTACTGTTTTGAAATTGATTATTCTGTAAAGATTAAGAAAGGGGCTTATTTATGGGCAGGTGCTTATTTGTAGATAAAAACTGTATTCCATATAATCATGCTACATTGACACCATTTTTCTCACCAGATTGTAGCATATGAAGAGGTTTGACATTATATCTGTAAAAAGGAAAGATACAATTTGAAATGAGAGTATAAATAATAAAAAAGAGGACTGTATCAAGGTTACATTGTACAAATAAATAAGAGGTGAAAATTATGCCAGACTCGGGTGACAAAAAACAAGTGTTCTCTGTCACTTTAGAAGTTTTTTGTACAATTAAGAGGCAGGGCTTGATGTTGAAGTTGATAGTGGAATTAAGTAAAACTGTTTTCTAGTGATGGCATGAGGATCTGATTAATCAATGTTTCAGTGTCTGTAGGAGAAGTAAACCAACAGGATACTGTAAAACTTGTCCAATAGTGTAAAACCTGTCTAAACTATACAATAACCAGAGAAAAAAATCAGTCCAAATGGGACAGGTTTTTATATTACAAATGTGCACAGGTAGTACACTTAGAAATGATTGTGATGGGATATAGTTGGACAGGCTGGCAGTTTACACAGCATTTGTTTTGGATAGGTTATGGTGTAAACCCTAACTCTAGGAATATACTTATGAAATATTTAGCTACTCTCATATTACTAATTGATGATCTGTATGGCCATATATTGTGAATGTTGTGGGTAATGACTGGACTTTGGTTTATAAAGTGTATGATGAAATTTATGGGAAATATGACTTGGTAATGTGACTTGTGTATATATAGACTACAGATTAGAAATATTAGTTTTTGTATGTGACTGCAGATTACAGTTGTGATATGGTGTCTATGATCAGACTACAAATTAATGGTTTTTCATTTAACCCTATCCATTGGTATTAACATTCATTGATTGAAAAGGAAGTGGATGAATGGCCCTCACTTTAGAAAAAAAGACTTTTTGATGGAAGGTTAAAAATTTACTCAGGTGAAAATTTGACATGAGAATTGAACCAAATTAGTTTGAAAAAGGATTATAGAAAATAAAATAAATAATGAAAAAAAAAAGGAAATGTTACATTCAGTGATTGTGGGGCAAACAAAAAAGGATGACCACAGCTTAACATTGTTACATAGAGACAATAAGGATGACCACAACTTAACATTGTTACATAGAGACTATGACTTTTGTTGAGTCAAGAATTTTGGTGAGTAAATAAGGAGAGTGACCTTTTCGAATGAAGACAAAGCCTTTTTAGTGAGTGAAATATGAGAGTGACCTTTGATGAAGGAAGGCCCAGGCTTTTGGTGACTAAACTATGAGAAAAACCTTTGATAAGTCAAGGTTGAAACCAAGACACTAGTAAAATTCCTAGAGATGGGATGAAAATGACACTAGTAAAATTCCTAGAGATGGGATGAAAATGACACTAGTAAAATTCCTAGAGATGGGATGAAAATGACCTTCATGAGTCAAAGAAAAATTTGAGCAGTACGAGAATGACCTTGTAAGAGTTGAGACTGTTGTTGTGTGTGATGAATTAAAATACAGCTGGACCTGTAGAATAAGAATGATCTTTTGATTAGTCAAGGATAAGGCTAACCTTGGATAAAGGATGTACAATTGTGGTGAAACACAAGAATGACATCGTAGTCCATTCTGTGATCACTGTTTCAGCCAAATACTTGGCTTTAATTAATAGATTTATAATATGTTACAAAAGCTTTGATAAATCATGCCATGTTCGCTGCATACATTTTCAATTGATGTTACCTGTATTTATTGTAATAAAAAGTTGAACAAATTATGATGTTTTTCTTTTTCTTAAGTTGGCCTGGTTGAAAGGTTCATCTACAAAGATTTTTCTGCAGGTCATTTTACAACTGAAAATTTTTTAGGTATTTGTGATGATTCTGTGATGACTTAATAATGTTAGATATGTGCAAATGAAAAGTATACAAATTTGATTGGTATTAATGAGCAAGAAGACCATGGGCCTAAACAGTCACCTAACTAATCCCAGCCAAACGTAGTGTCAAACTCATCCAAGACCAAATCTCTTCATATTTATTCAAACTATCATGTTCACAGGATTCAATTGTCAATCTCATCTGAGATCTTATTGAAATCTGGCAGCATACCAAGTTAAACTAAAATTGGGTCATATTTACTCAAGTTATCATGTCCACAAGAAAAAAATTAATGCACAATGACTGCAAGTGACTGCTATGGTCAAGCGACTAAAAATGTGACATGTGACACTTGATGACCTGTATATTGACCTTAGTCTGTAATTCTGCATTGTTGCATGATGTACAAATGAAAAATACTACACATATGTTCAGGAGGTATAGAACATAATATGTGACCTTTTATGACCCATATATTGACCATAGTCAGGCATGTAGCTGCCTCTGCCCAAATATGCAGCTATATACACATCACCACAAAATGAAATATTTGTCAAATTCTCTTAATTTTTTCCAGCTTTTGGGAACAAACATTCCCAAATCCATTCCTACCCACCCCCTACCACTATCTTTTCTCCCGGAGCAATGGAGAGAATCCCTTGTGCTCCCAATCATTCCAGTCTGCGTACACACATCTAAATGAGCAAATGAAAAGTATACAACATTGATTAAAATTGATGAACAATTGAACAAGTGACCTTTGTATTATCGATTAACTCTTCACATGACTTCACAATGATACAGAAACTTGTGTCATGTGGCATGAAATTACCACATTTTTTTCATTTAACTTGATGAGAAATTATTCCACAAAGGCACTATTTTTTAGGTCCCTTTTCTTTGGGTACATGAACCACCATGCTGCCTATCTAACCAAACTAAAGGCACATCTTTTCTGTGGATAACTAGTCCCATCTAGTAATTTTAAATAAGGAAAAATGTTTCTGTGGACTTTTTTTAGATATCTGTCATGTGAAATTCCAGACTATCTTGCACAACCATAACCTCAGAAAATAAAAAATACTGCCCCAAAAGCTTTCTTTTATGCGGTTAATATGAATCATCATTCTTATAGAAATGATTTCAATACATGCACAAACATTTGTCATGTACTTGACCTCTGATATTTCAATAAAATGTCTCACCTTTGACTGCTTCCTTCCAGATAAATCAATTTATTCCTGTTTAATTGAAAATTTTCATCCAATAACACTTGTATGAATATTAATCATACCTTGCAACGATTAAGGGGTAAATTTATTGCTCAGTTGCTACCAGGAATCAGGTAATTTTTCTGCCTGGCTAACCTGTGGATGAAAGCTTGAAAGGATAACATTTCCTTCAAAATGCTATATACACATGATCTGCATATAATTCAGTTGTGCTGATCATTTATAACTTTTTCTCAGAATTACTACCTTTTAATACTTAACAACACTGTCAGGACAATGAATTAAGGGACAGGTAACAACAGTAACACATTGGGTATGTGTTCATGTTGAAGAACACTTCTGTGATTTTTCTGAATCAAGAGGCTAATGCAGTTTAACTCGAATCCTACTGGGCAATTTGACTGCTGTTCTGTGGAAATATTGAGAGAGCCTGATTATTTTTAACCATGAAACTTAAGCTTTCTAGATCTTTGTTAGAAATTTATATGATACGGTGTGATGAGTTTTGTGTAATTCTTTAAAAGGTTTATTATGGCCATTGGTTATTAACTGCCATATCACCATGCATTTACATGTTGAATCATACTATTAAAACTTTTGGTATCCCTCAAAATATAATGAACAATTCTATTTTAAACAAGAGGGCAATATGGCCTGTATTGTTCACCTAGTTAATTTGCTGATATTATTGATTTACACTACAGGAAAACAGTTTAAAACGAGACGGTTTTCAGTTACATGGCATTTTCGGAATTTGAGATTTTCACCCTTTTTATACCCATCTTCCTGTGAAACATGTCATGATAAAAATGAAATGCTATGTAACTTTTCCAACCTTCTAGATTCTACAGGTTGACTGGTCTAACATTATATTTTTGTTCAGAAAATTTAACTGGGAAGATTGTTATCAGAAAAGTTATTGGTAAGATAATTTTTTACATCTGAACCATACAAAAGTCATGATAATTCTCGCATAATTCTTCATGTTTGTTCATTTACATTCCAAAGGTATCTGCTGTAATGACATGTAGTTGAGGCTCTCCACTTTAAGTGACCTTGACCTTCAGATTCAGGTCTATTTTCTGTTTCTATTTAACATTGAGATCTGTAGTAAACGGGATATTACTGATTTTGTCTTACAATATGCTCCAACGCTAACACATCTTACTCCTCACAGTCAGAAAGTGGGTTTTTTTACGGAACAGTAGCATTTGTTAGCTATTCAATTAAATAGTTGTAGATATGGATGGGCTTACTACCAGACATGTACTTATTAACTGATAAATATGTAAGGCGCTAGAAAATAACACCATTATTGCTCTGTTTGTGTTGGTTTCACTCATAATGAATTGATGTAGGTAGTTGAGAAACTACATCTCTAACAAACTTGATCAGCAAGGCAAGAAGAATAACAAAACAAAGTATTGTTTTATAACCATTTTTTATAATCTCTCTCCAGTAGCTGTTAAAATCACATGTACATGTATACCTCGTACATACACAACATATGTTCAACCTCTACAGATCACAGTGTACTTGTATCCCTTTCTTCCCAACCTATACAATTCATAATCAGATATATTTTAATGCCAATTGAAATCATTACAATAAATCATATCTAAATGAATTAAAATAAATAATTCTAAAAGATGTGACAAAGTAGATCCAGCTAACTTTTGGTAGTTGATGTAAGTCTCACAAAACAGAAAGTTCTACATACCAAACGAAAACCTAGAGCACTTGCTTTTTATAAGCAGAGTAAAACTTCATACTGGACATATTGAGTGTTAGACTGAAAATAACAATGTGATAATTTACTGTTGCACATTATATAATAGGCCTATACATACATAAGTTCATAACTTCATTTCCTATTCGTACGTTTTAGATACCATTTACTGGTACACAAAATTTTTAATAATTTATTTACTCTAAAATGTACTTATTGAGTTGATACACAATACCTATATTTGTTTACAGTATTTATTTACAGACTGTAGATTTACTACCAGGTACATGACGATGAATGCTCTATCAACCATGTTAACAATGACAATGTATCTTACACACTTCAAACTTTTTAACTTACAAACATTCACGAAACATTTATCCATGCAAAAAAATTGTTCCCAGCTGAAATGGAAATAATGGCGACAATCCAGACACATCACAATGAAAAGTTTTAATAACTTTTCCTGTTTATTTCATCATTGCACAGTTCTGAAATTGTTCAGTATTAAACTGTTGACCAGATTCTGTATATATATATATAGTGTAATGCTTGTTTCTGTAAAACCAAAATTCTGATATGTTTTTTATAGAAATAAAATTTCCATATCCACAACAATAAATATTCTGGTCTCTTACAGATTTGCTTCTAAGGCAAGGTACTAGAAAAATTCAATTGAAGGAAAAAAAGGTTTTCATTAAGATTGGCACATTATATCATGATGCTTCGCTATCTAGCTGAGAGAACATCTTTTAGAATTTCACTTGAAGTGTTAATGGGTGTTGTATGTGCTGTTACTGGCGTGAACACAGCTAATGTTGGGGACATTGGAGCAGAGGACATGAGGATATGGGAGTCATGAGAAGCAGCATTAGTCCCTGCCTGACCAGGCATGGCCACATGCCGGGGAGCTGTGAACGGATTGTAGGCTGGCTTGTCCTTGTTTCTCTGTACATCAAGGACCATCTCTTCTGCAGGCAGACGCAAACTTGGAGGGGGAGGTGATGATTCTTTTTCCAAGAACTTTACAAACAACTCGGAAAATGACTGTAAAATGATAATGACATACATTATGATTAGATTATATCACCAGGCAATCATATTTTCTTTTTTGTAACACATATTTTTTTTTGTTATCATTTTTTCATAGGACAAGAAAATAAATTTATTCTCTACTGTGAATTAGTTTTAGCAATCTTTATTTTTTTTCGTTAATTTATTTTCTTTACCTTATCAGCCCTTGGTGTCGATTGGTTGAATCTCTGAGGTGTATGGACAGGTGAGGCAAGTGGGGAGGAAGAGCCTCCACCAAACCTTAAGAACCCTGGCATCCAGCTTGTGTTCAAATTACTTATCTGTTGACAACAAAAGTATTGTCATGTAAACAAAAGCTAAAATAATTTTACATGAAGATTTCTACATTTTCTATGAATTCATACTTGAATTTAATGCAATAAGTTGATAGCATTTAATAATAATAAAAAAAAACAGACTGCTTTCATGTTTGTATGTAGTTACCATATAATCAGATATATATATATATGGTATGTTACCTTTTCATAGTCTGTGGGTGTGAACCCCAAAACTCCTCCGATTGCCTTGAGGACTTGCTGCTGTTGACCCTTTGGCGTCGTAAAGTAACCCAGGAATAAGTTCTTTATCACAACCCTATAGAAAATATATGAAATATCTTATTTACAACTAATGGTTCAGAGTAAAGGAACATAATTACAGACCGTAAACAAACCGTAAATCAGAAATGTCATATGCAAAACATAAAGTGACAGTGAAATCTATTCATCTAAAATTTGACAGTTTGTATCAAACACCAATGGCAGGTCATGAGTCATGTATGAAACAAGCATAATAAAAGCTGTTTTGAAAAATTACTCATTTCTGTTTGTGTTTTATGATCCATCAGCAAGTTAATTAATTTCAGACCAACAGTAAGTAAAAGTTCATTCCCTACAAATGTGTCTTTACTCACTTTTCAACTTTAGACTCGCGCACAGTTCGTAGTTCTGATATCTGATCTTCAGCAGCCTTCAGTGCAGTCTCCCGCAGCTGAACTGTAAACATTACAGATTGAATCACAGTGTGTCAGCTATTGTTCACAACAGGTACAAGTATTACACTTACATTTTGATATGTACCAAGTATTAATAGTATTGAGGTGTGTTATCATGCTACTATGGAGGTTAAAAACACACAAAATATACAAAATATAAAGTAAGTATGAGATAACACTATCTGGAAATCTCACATTAAAGACACCCATCAGGGCTTATACTGGGGGCTCTATGAGGCAGAATATGGGATCCATTCCCAAATGGATTATTTCATATGGCCAAATTTCCAAAATTTCCTTTTACTCCTTAGGATTTCACATCGAACTGACCAATTTCCTCCATAATGAATAAAATGGCCCATTCCTATATAATAGAAAAAAGCCCTGTCCATGAACAGGTAAAAATACTGGAACTACATGTAATATGAAAACTATGCCAACCAATGCACATGAAACTGCACTGTGATTAAAAACCGATAATTTTGATAATTACAAACCGATGATTTTGACAATATATGTCACAAAATGAAACCAGTTCAAAAGTTAAAACCATTATCTATCAAAAAACCAAGAGAGCACTCTCTATAACAATTTCATCATTAGCACCATACAATATCTTCCTGTGATGACCAGACGTTCTGTCTACATTTTCAAAATGATTATTGCTTACAGAAAAACATCAACAAGATAACACATCTGGAAATATCATACAAGATAAGATCAGTCTGTGTCTGGATGTTTGGTTGATGGCGCTTTGAAGTGCTGGAGCTACAAACTAAGAATACCACAAAAGGTACTGATACGTGCAATCTTCAGTACCTGATGTAATACTCACAGATGGTACTCCTTCATGCTCATGCTCACATGGTCCGCACGGCAGCCACATGGCGAAATGCAGTAACATTCTTTATTATCTCTTAAATGAGCTATACTACAGCAGGACACATCTAGTGGAAATGTGGACCTCTCAACAGGTCTAAACAGCCATTCACACAAGGCAATCAGGCAGAAACACAGGAAGAAAAATATTTCAATCACCCAACGCTTTCATCATGTAGTAAACACTAGTAAATATTACAGAAATGTAAGTCCTGAAATAAAATCTAATTCCCGATTCATATTACAGAAACTCATATTAAAGAGAAATATTACAGAAGTTTAATTAATTTATTCAAGTGAAAAAGTGAAGGAAAAAAATAAAAAAAAAAAACAAGAAGCACCCGTTTCTTCATTCATGACATGCTGGTTACCATGGCTACTGCAGGTGAAGATGCAGCATGCTGAGTTACAGTGTTACGTGTCCCGTGTTATTCGGTATTAGTGCTCGTTACCAGACGCTGGGTGAACCAGGAAGAATTTGTGTAGTCTCGGCTGGTAACTTGAGGCCTGAAGTATCACTCAGAATTACCAGCTGAGATTAGACAAACACCAACATTATTGGCAGCTGCAAGGCAGGACAAGAAATCAACGCAGAAACCATGCACTAGTTCAGTCACAAAGTCACCAGATCACGCAGGGCAACTCTCTCAGGTAAGCTCGCAAATCTATTACTGCGCTAAGCCTATCCTGACTACACTGGGGATCTGGGTAAAAATATTATCAAGTTGTCTTTTAAAATTTTCAATATATATGATTTGTTCAATCATAAAGACATGTACAGACGTTTACTGAAAATATAAAAAGTTTTTATACAGTGTATATGGTTCTCTGATTATTAGTTAGCTCCTGTTGATACATAGAAAGCAATGTGCAGGAAAGCAAAGAATGAGCAGAAAAAGAAAAACACACCTTTATGAAGTTATAAATTAGTTTTTTGCAAGCAGTAAAAAGGATTAATGACTCAATGTACATTGTTTAGATATGTTACATTTCAAAACAAGGAAAATAAAATTTGATTAAATATATTCATCAATTATCCTGCTAATGTAAAGTAAAGACAATACAAAAGGATAATATTTAATTCCACTAATATTTTGACAAAAGAGTTCTTGAAAATGTGAACTAAAGTATGTTTCAGGTTGCTTTTTCATATTTTCATTTTTCATCTTTACATCTATTACATTGAGAACTGTTTTAGCAGGCTCTACAAGCAAATGCTTGTGCCCCCTGGGCACACTAAGCATAGATACTACAGGGAGGGATGAAAGACCACTGCCGTTCTGCCCTGGACCGTTCCCCAACTGTTTGGGTAATATCTGCCAGCATCCTGAGGGGTGCTTCCTCATCTCAGGATTACCAGCTGATATTAGACAACCAACTGGACGTGTCAATCTCCTCGACATTATCAACAAGCCAAACAGATTTCCTACTAGACAAAGCAAGATTTGGGAATTTAAAAATGAAAAAAGCATATGCTGTTTTTATCAAAAGTGTTTTTTCTTTGAAGCAGAAGGCAGAAAATAGCAAATTCAAATCGGAAAATCAAACGTAAGCCAGGAGAAGAGTAAAGCAAACTCTTTGTTTCAATAGAAAACAACACTCGGTTTGGACAGGGCAGTCAGCAGGTCTGGGTCGGAGAGAGGTTTTAATGCGGGAAGATAAGATCAATGCTGTTTGTTTTATACAAAAGCAATATAGGATCTTTGGCCTATTTTATCTTATTTATTACATACATGGTAGTGTTACTAGGTACATCAACGATATATTAGAAAAATTACTTCCATCACTGACACAATCTTGTTGAACTTTAGTGGATTAATGATTAGTGATAAATAAAATTCAGTTATCAAGACACTGGAGTAAATGCATGCATAGGTTTATGAATAAAAGAAATGAAAATATTTGCTTGTCTCCAATCAACAATGCTTACACAGCATGCCTTTCAAACAGGAATTATACATCTGAACAAATTCAGAACATGAAACTTATAACATCTGACTAAAATTTCTTGCATTTGGAGCATCAGCATTATAACTTTGCTTTCTAAAAATGCTATGGTAATTTACAATAACAGCAGCAAGGCTACCTTTGTTGTTTACAGCCAATGAAATTGCTTTAGACGTTGCCTACACCCTAATGATGTTGCCCAAAACAGTGCTAGGTGCTTTGTATGTGAGGTGTTAAAGAAGAAATGTTAGTGGAAGACAATACCTTCTTCTTTCAGGGCTGCCAGAGCTTCTTCCTTCCTGTCAAGTTGTTCCATAAGACGAGAAGCTGCTTCCAGCCCATCCTCTGCCTCTGAAAGACTCTCCTGTAAAATACAGATTGCAGATTAATACTCTCTAAAATAGGATTTAAAGAGATATTGAAAGTCAAACAAATCAGTTTAATTTTCCATTTTCCAATTCTATAATGCTGTTATAAACATACCTTGGTTTGCACTAATTCTTTCTGCAGCTGTTCCATACAATCCTGGAGTGAAGAGTTTTCCCTTTGGTATCGCTCCACCTCTGTGGCCACTAAAGCTTCCTTTTCTAAAAAATCAATTTGTGTTAAAGATGAAAGATGAGTGATGCGAAACAGTCAACATAACAAAGACAATGATGTTAATTACAATATTAAGCAATTGTTCAACTGTTTCAAAAAAAACTTCCTGGAACCATATACACAATCAGATTTAGCCTCTGATTACAGATTAATCCCAATATTTAATGTAGAATTATACTGACCTTGCTGAAACTGCTCCAGGACCATCTGTAGGTTGGCAAGGGACATGCTGTACTGCTGACATTGATCTTGTAGGGAAGAGATTTGTAAATAGGCCTGGTCTCGCTGTGTAGCTGCTGACATCAGCTGCTGCTGGAGACTGTCCACCTGTAGACTGGCTTGCTGGCTGTACAGAACAAAATATAGGACACTGCACATAATTTTCTAAAGGCAATAGTACCCTGTTAAGAAAATGTATTCCTTAAAAATCAATTCCACATCAACATTTTTATCTCCTTTTTTTCAAATGCTTTTTAATATAAATCCTGAAGTATATATTTCAGTCTACCATACAGAATTATTATTGAGCATTGCTCTACTGTTAAAAATGTTGATTTTTATTTCATGATTATCCTTTCATCTTACTGTATATTATACTTTGCTCTCTGACACATTTATTTAGTAACATGTGGTCTACCTTGCATTCTCTACTGCTGAAGTTGATGACAGCAGTGATTCTTCTGCCCCTGCTAGTCGGTTTCTGAGATCTTTCTCCCTTTCTTCTGAATCTAGAGCTTCCTTTGTGTAACTTTCTTCAACCTTAAATGTTTATAGATGTTAAGTGTTAATGCTACATATTCACATTCATTTGTCAGCTATTCAACAGAGGAAATTGTAGGTCATGAACTTCAAAGATTCAAAGATATGATTGAAAATTAATTAAGGTGAATGTACGTTGAAAAATAAATTCAAATTACCTGTATCAAGTGTGCCTTGAGTCTCTCCAGCTCTCTTAAGGCCTTAGCTTCTCTTTCCTTTGTTGAAGCAACCTAGTAAACAGTCATCATATTGCATAATTATGTAATAATTCCATTTAGGTAAAAAAGTCACTGAAAATCAAAATAATCAATAAATCAAAATAATCTATAAATCACGTATGAATCGTATATATGTGTGTATGTATGTTAGATAGGTTATACAATTAAAGACGATATGTATATACTACAACCATTTTACATGCTGTATATCAATCAGTGAATAGCAATACATGCTGTGTTAGTACAGTGACTGTAACAATTACAAAGAATGTTTAACAAGATAATTTAAATTTGCTATTATATACAGTCTAAGCAATTTTCATGCACTCCTAAATCTAAATACTTATCATTTGAAATCCTGATGTGCAATGCTGGCTTACCTCCCTTTGCAGTTGGAGTATAGACTGTTGATGTTGGGATACCACCATCATGGCCTGGTCGCGTTCGGTCTGCAATTGCCTGGCCTGGGATAGCGTAGCCTCATTTTCCTGTATGAGACGGTCAACTTGTTCCTGTTGGTCTGTGCCTTTCTGCTGGTCCTGTACAATAGCTGTGAGTGTCTGACTCTTTTCTTCAACGCTCTTTAACTGAAATTCCCTCTGCTGTAGAGACAATGTTAACTGACTATTTGCTTCCTTCAATAACTGAATCTGGGTAGCTTGTTCCTGTGAACTTCGTTGGAAAGATGACCTTTGGACATTGATGTCCTCTACCTCAGTTTGGAGTCCCATGATCTGGAATGTCAAACTGTCAACCTGTTTACGGACACCTATGAGCTCTGTTTCCTTGCAGGCGACACTCTCCTTTGATTCTACACACTGTTGATGCAGTGATTGGATTTTACTGTCCCTGTCTTTCAGGATTTCTATCATTTCCTGATGTTTATCCTGTAGAGACTTTACCTCCTCTACACGGCTATTGTATGATGACAGATCTACCATCTCTGATGCATTTGATCTCTGAAGCAGCTCTCCATGTTTCACCTCAAGTTCTTGGTATTTCTGCTTGTAGTTAATTAACTCATTCTGAATTTTTAACAAAGCTTGTTTTTTGTCTTCAAATTGGGGTTTCAATTTATCAAAGTCTTGTTGCATTTGTGTATACTTTTCTGATTCTGAGTTCATATAGCTGGTAAGTCGCTGGATCTCATTATGGTAGGCAAGACTCTCCTGATGTTTTTGATTGACATAAGTGACCATTTGCTCTCTCTCTGCTTGTAGGGCAGCTAGTTGCTTACTTAAGTTATCCTTGTCCTGCATTAGATTGCTGACCTCCATGCCTCCTCCAGATGACTCCTGTAGAACCTGTAGTAGGGTCTGATTCTTCTGTTTAAGAGCCTCTACCTCTAAATCCCTATCCCTAACAAGTCTGGACAGGTTCTGTAGTGCTTCTTTGTGCATATCTTCCAGAGGACTGTCCTTTTTCTGTTTTAACTCTTGGTTGTCTGTAGTTAGCTTGTCTAGAGCCACTTTCTCTGCTGATATGATATTCATGAGACGATGAACTTCACTTTTTTGGTTACTACATTCCCGTGACTTCTCGTTCATCACAGCCAAAATCTGCTCCCTTTCCATCTTTAGTGCTCTGACTTCATTCTCCAGTCTGTGTACATCCAGAACATTATGTTCCCCCTTTGCAGCCTTGTTATCCATCATTTTCAGTAAGGAGGTGTTGTTGAGCTGTAACTCTCGTATAACTTTATCTTTCTCTTGTATAAGATTCTGTAGCTGTTCCATTTCCTCTACTACCTTACTTTCCTCTCCTGACCAATCCTCCTCCCGCACATTGCCATTGTACATTGTCAGTGTGTGGGCAGAGGATTTCACAACAACGTCCTCATTAACCTCTGTCTCACTCTTATCAGGATATTCCTGGCTTCCGTCCATCTTCACTTTACTTTCCTGAGATAATGCTATCTTCATCTGCTTACTTAGTTGACAGATTTCTGAGTCTTTTTCAGTTATAGTTTCCAGCAGCTCCCTGATTTTATCATCACGTAAAGAAATATTCTGTTTATACATGGTTAATTCTTCCTCCATCTGTGTGACTTGCTCACGACTAAATGCTGATTCATTTTCTACAAAACTGGTAACCTTGACCTGATTTTGGTATTCAGCTATTTCTAACTCTAATTCAGTTACCCTCTGTTTGGCTGTGTAGAGCTCAGCTTCCAGATCTGTAACAACATCTAGTAGACTTGAGTCAACATTTTTATCTTTTGACTGTAATTCTGACATGAGGTCACTGTTTTCCTTCTGTAATGAATGTAAACTATCCTCCAGACTTTGTAAATTTCCCAGCATTAATTCCTGTTCCCTGATCTTGGCTACAGAAGCAAGCTGCTCCTCTTCTAGTAGGGATTTTTCCTGTCTTAGTGTCACAATATTGCTTTCTTTTTCCTCAAGAAGGTCTGACAGTTGTTTGTTGCTTTCCGTAGCTGATTCCATCTGTTTACCGAGATTTGCAACCTCACCTTTAAGACGTTCCACTTTATCTTGCAGCCCTGTGGTTTCCACATCCTTCTGGTGACAGGCCTCCATAAGTCGTTGACGCTCTGTGTCTAGAGAAGAAGAGTCCAATTCACGTTCCTTCTTCAGCTCCGTTACATAATCCTCCAGGTCTTTAATCTTACTATCAAATGTGAATTGAGTTAAACTAAGTTCTTTTTCTAGTGACTCCTTTTCTAATTGAAGAGCTTCCAATTTCTGTTCTAACTCGTCAATCTTCTTAGAAGACTTTGAAATTTCAGTTTTAAACCCCTCTCTTTCTTCAGATAATATCTTTGTACAGTCTGCATTAGCCTTCGATGAATCCTCTAAATTTGTATTTAACTCTTCAAGTTTCTGATTATAAGTGTCAATGTTCATTTTAAGCGAAGAAATTTTCTCATCTGAAGACCTTAAACGTTCCCTCAGAACATCCGTTTCTGAATTTCCACCAGCCTCCTTCTGAAGAGATTCATAAGATTGCTGTGAAGAATGTAGTCTGACCTCCAGATCACTTATCTTACTTTGTAGCTCAACATTGGATTTTCTGAGAGTACTGATTGTTTCTACCTTTTTAGATATTGCTTGTTCACTTTTCTTAAGACTCTCCTCCAAATCCTTTTTATCCATATGGAGGTCATTTACTGCTAATGCACCACTCTGTAATTTCTGTTTCACATCTTTAATTTCATTGTCTTTTTTATCACAGATTTGTTGAAGTTCAAGTAAGGACTGTTTTAATCGCTTCACATCATTTTCAAGAGTCAAGTTTTTATCTTTAAGATCATTAAGATCTATATCAGACTGGTCGTCCATGCCCTCCCATTCCCGCAGGGATGCAAGTTGTTGCTGAAGATTAGAAATCTGTTCCTCTTTCTCCTGTGTCTGCCACTGCGCCTCCTCCAACTGGTTCTCTAACCTTTGAATGATCTCTTCCTTCTCCTGAACCTGACCTCGAACTTCTTTGACTAGTTCAATAAGATCATCTTTTACTTGGGTTAAATTCTCAACCTCATCTGATGAACTTTCCCCTTTAAACTCTGGCTGATCTTTTATACCACCCAACTGCTGTTGAAGGTCTTGACATGTCCTTACACTTTCTTCCAGTCTGTGTTTTGCTTCCTCTAACTGTTGTGACAGACTTTTCCTTTCTTCGACTGCACTTTTGCCTTGTGTACGGGCCTGCTCCAGTTGTTGGACTAGGTCATCACGTATACGAATGAGTTGGTCCATAGCTTCCTGGTTCTGGGCATCCAGTTCCACAAGGCTAGTCTCCAGTTCAGTTTTTTCTGTCTGAGCTTCTGCCAGCTGGTCATCCTTTTCCTGGACTTGAGATTTGAGAAGTGAAACCTCACACAGACTGGCATCTAGTTGTTCCTGGATAGCTGTCACACTGTCGACAGTCTTCTTTGTCTCTGTTAGTTTGGTCTCCAATGTACTTTTGTCGAGTTGCAGCTGCTGTAGATCTTGCTGCAAGTGTGACACTTTATCCACACTGGTGTTAAGCTGCTGTTGGGCGGTCAGTTCCACTTCCTGTATCCGCTGCTGATGCTGAACAGTCAGCTCCTGTATGTGGGCCTCAAGACTTTCCTTCTCCACAGTCATCTCTGCTATTTGGTTGTCTTTCACTACTAAAATCTTCTCCATTGCAATCAGTTCATCTGGAACACAATTGCTTATAATATATATCACAGTATATCACATTCCATAACTTTAACACATTTTACAGCCTTCCATTTGGACAAATTCATTTTCTCACATTTAGCAACTTTTATTATCTATTTTCCAAGAGCCAATATATTTTCTCTTATGTTTTTCTTCCCTTTTTAACTAGTTGAAATATTTAACATACCAGATGTTTGAAGACATTCATTAACACCAATAAAGTTTGTTTGTAACGCCATACCTGATTCAAGATTAGTTTCCTCTTCAGATGCCACATCTTTACGGTGACCCTGAAATAAATCAAATCCAATTACCAACCCTGTTAACAGTGTTAAACACATTAGTATTTCTTCTAAGCAAAATACAATAAACTAGTATTAACTACCACCATTTGTGAAACTAAATATTACTAATACAAAATTGGGTTACTGTACATTTGAGAGTGTTCAATTCTTAATAATTCTACTACAGTATAACCTGTGTAATCCAAATTTTCTAGGACTCATCATACAAATTAATACAGGTTCCAGTTTACAGAATCAGACTACTTAAAAGTAATATATTTTGATTTAGCACAGACTGATGAACAGAAAAAAATGAAATATTATAGTTTAAAAGCATTCTTTTTTTTTTTTTAAATAAATCAAGAAATGAAAATCAACAAATCACATTTTACATCTTGAAAATCACTTTTGCAGGAATAAAGGAATAGATATATAAACAAAAATCAACACTGTTAAGCAATATTTTTGATGAGATAGGGTTTGGATTAAACAGGTTTAAGAAGAAATTATTGAGATCAATCCTAGTATATAAAAATCCAACAAGGATAGATTTTCACAGGCTAGACAGTATTTTTCTGATTCATTCAATATACGCACAAAAAGATTCTTATTTTGCATTTTTCAAAATTAAATTTTAATTAAAAGAAGTACTTCTACAACATTTTATAAAAATATTTAGCAACCTTTTCGGAGATTAAGAGATCTCTCTCATATTCCAATTGTGCATTAGCCTGGGTTAGTAGCTCCACTTTACGACTAAACGACTCAAGCTCCATGCCAAGGTCAACTGAGCTACTATCATGGTCAGAGTCACTATCTACAGGATCTGTGAGGGAGATGTTTTCAGCACTCTACAAACGTGCAAGCATGTTATTTTAACCCAACTCCACACATACAAGGTATTAATTCAATGCAGCTACAGAGGTTAAACAATGCATAACCACATTCCATACAGGTTAAACACATCTATAAGTTATAAAAAATAAAGCAAACTAATAGTTTAAACCACACATAGCATTAATAAGTTTGTAAATAGAATAGTTTCATCAATACACATTCAAAGTCACTAGATATAGCAGTCTGCAAGTTAAGTTCATCCTGTGCAATATGGCATAATTTAGGAAACCTAAGAGAGTGAGATTAAACAGGATATTTACTTCAGTTTAAGACTATTCAGAAGTCAGAATAGACAGTTTTGTGGTGTTTTCTTAATTTTCTATATCTTCCATCAAACTAATACATTAATGAATTGTTGGTTTATTTTGACAAGAAGAGTACTTTACTTCTTTAAATTTCATTTTACTGGTTTGCATTACAAAGCTAAAAGCCAAGCTGTATTTATTCTATTCTGGATTTACTTCCAAGATCAAATTATATCAATTCAGAAGAAAGGAGTGATTAACTTCATGCATACTTAAATGAACAAGCACAACTTTCAGTAAGAAATGATAGTACACTGTAATAAAAAAGGGAAAATAATAACATTCTCTTGTTGATTACGTTTTACAGATCCATAATAGATATAATAATGTGCATGCAGATACATATCATAACATATACACACAAACAGATATGTACAAACCTCAGTCTCTTGGGCCTTCCTGCCCCTCCTTTCAGCTTCAGCTAAGCCCTGAAACAGTACATAAAAACATATTGTTCTTATTTTTATTAACTAAAACTTTAACGTTAATTCTACGACATGATGACGGTATAGTGCATCTCATTTCATTGTCTACATTCTTGAATGTTTCAAACATCTTACACATTAAACTGCAAATTTTAAGTACTCTATTTTTCTACAAAATGAATTTTAGCATGAAGCAACCATAACTTCAATTTCAATGTTCACATGTAAGCAAAATGAATCAGTAATTAAGAATAAGGTACAGCAATGAAATTTGAATTAAGATCTTTACTTTTTGTGCCTGAAGAATGTTGAGGGCGTTTTCCTTATCACGCAGTTCCTCCTTCAGATTTATCAACACATCCTCAAGAGCCTCCTTTTCTGACTGCCAGTCAGACTTGACCACCTCAAACTGTTCAATGTCCAGTTCATATTGGCTGATCTGCTTCTGCAGCAAAGCTACCTGTTCATCTAGCTGTTTGTTTCGCTGTGAGAGTTCAGACATTTCTGATGTAATAGAAAGCTGGTCTTGATCAGAAGATGATTGCATTCCACTATCAGATCGTTGTCTCTCCACGCTTACAGTCTGTAATGCTTTTTCCAATAGAGTTATCTGCTCTTGTTGTTCTACTGACTTCTTCTTTAGAATCAGGTTTTCATGTTCCATAGTGTCAATGATACCTGTTAGGAAATAACTTCACATTAATTTCTTGTCATCCCAGATTTCCAGTCCTTCACCAATTCACATACTCATATTGCAATATTTTGAAGAATTTCACATGAGAAATATTTTTCCTAACACAAATTCAACAGAATCAAATTTGATGAATGAAATCAAGATTAAATGTTTGTACCTGCTGTGAGCTTTTGGTGATCTGTATGACCCAAGTCTGTCAGCATCTCACTAGTTTCTGTGCTAACAGCCTCTTGTTCCTCTTGAAGAACAGCCACACAGTCTTTCAGGTTACGTTGCTGTATATCAATCATATATCGATATGAAAATATTGCATTCTATTTCAAATAAATACATTTCATTTAACTACTTTTTCATAATACTTGATAAAAGGAATCATCAACACTCTTATTTCTCACCTTTCAAACAAATCACACACTTACGATTACACGTACACCTCAGGAATTTTCCTGTCTTTAAGGAAAGTTCTACACAAGTAAAAAAGGAAAGGGAAAACTTGAATCACCCTCGACTGATTTAGATAATCATTGCAGTGCCACCAACAAGCCCTGGGGTAACCATCTTGACCTATAGTAGTAGGCTCTAACCTTGTTACTAGATTGTATGATCTGGTTGACCAACTCCTGCTTTTCCTTGGCCACTCTCTGTCTGTGTATCCTTGCCTCAGAGCCTATAACTCTTCTCACCTCTTGAAGATCTCCTAGCAACTCTAGTGCCTGGGCCTATCAGTGTAGAATGTCATACAATAGCAAAGCCTAAAATTCTCTCTAAAATTAGTGAAATTTCCACTAAACTTAACTGTTTTTCAATAAAACATATTTGAAAAAATGGTCATCTGACAATACTTAATTACAAAAGCTTTTCATATTTGCTCGAAGATCGATTGAAAATTTGGTATTAACTTCTTATAAATGCTGCTGAATTACAAAAAGAATCACATTAAGGATAGGTCAATTTATGCTGAACTTTTTGTGATGAAAACACTGTTGAACTTTTTTCCAAAGAAAACAAGGCTACTTGCATAAGCAATAAAACTGAAAACATGCAGCCATGGCATTGAGGGGTTAGATGCAAATACATTTCAGTAGCACCAATGGGTCAAGCAAAAATGGCATTCTACACAAAGGAGAGGACACAGACACTAACACTGTCAGAAGGTCATTGCTTACACACACTTTTGCATGCTTATGACTCTCAACATACAAACATCCATTTTCTATAACTAGGGATATACTACACTGTCTCATTACAAATGTTGATTCTTCAATGTGATGTAAATTAAAAGCACCATGCTTTAGCAAATCCAACATAACAAAAATTTTAAATATGGAGCAAATTGTAAGTAAGTGTATTAAAACTGAAAAAAGTTGAATGCAAAAACTGCACATGCAAAACTAGACCGAAAGTAAATCATGCATCATATGAAAATAGTCTTTCAATTTATAATACTTGGAGTGTATTTATACTAAAAAACACATGGTTGAGTATTAAGTAAGTGCAACAGGAAAGCATTCTTATAGAAGAAATGAAATGAAAACAAAATCAAGAAAATTTTAACATAATAGGAAAACATGACGGTGACAGAGCAAACTTAGGAGAAATAACTTTATATTTTGCTTTTTTTTTTGTATGTACATGATTTGCATCCAACTGGTCCAGAAGATGGTATTTAGTGTTATGCAAACTGCTGCACACCTTCTCATATTCTGTCCGTAGAGCTGCTATATCAGTCTCTCGATCTGAAAAATAACGTGTATCTGTAAATATCTGATATTCATCTAATCAACCAAATGAAATTATTTTCCATTCAAAAATCCACAATTAAGAAAGGGATTAAAAGTACTTCAAAACATTTTCTTTTGATATTTCCAGCAGAAGAATGAAAATTATTGTAACAGTAATCAAACGGAATGATGAGAATTATTCAGTAATCAAGTTTTCTAATTTCAACTAATGCCAACCTCGGATGGTTTGCTGCAACTGGACAACATCTTTCTCTCGATGTGTCTGCGAGATCTTCAAATCATCCCCAAGCTGTTTGACTTGATTTGTGAGTCCCTCAATCTGAGCTAGGTGATCTGCTTTCTCCTTTTCCAAACTCTCTACTTGTATCTTCAAAGATACAGCATCCTGGTACAGAAATAAGAAACATTATGTACATATATCTGCTACCTCAAACTCTAAATATTGCAGTCACGAGATGGCATCACCAAAACCAAGGCCGTTTTCAGTTACTGGTATGATCAGTTGAACCAGATTGTTCATTTATGAAACGAAAGCAAATTTTCTTATCTGATTTTGCTTTCCATTAAGTTCTGAAAGCCTGTCAAAACTTATGCCTGAAATGTTACATTTCATCTGCTGACAAACAAACAGACCTCAACATTCTTATATGACTAAAGTGTCATATGGTCCAGCTATATTTGAATTTTTAAATAATTTTAGAGAGAGGCATATAGGATATCTAATTGGCCACTTACATATCAAAATGTCTTATGGTTAAATTAGGTCCCTACAAAAAAGACACACAAAAAGAGTAGACTTACTTGAGACAAACCTTCAGGAGGTCCTGATTTGTCTGTTACAGAACTTTTATCTGAAAGAATGGGAGAACAATGTTATATGTACATTATGTAAATTGAATATCAAACACAGACATCACTGTTTTCAGTATTAACCATTAACCATTTTTAGAAAATAAAGGTGTTGTTGAAATGTTTGAGTACACATTGAATAACTTATGATATTCAAGATAAATTGTTAATAATGAAACTGTGGTCTATGGGAAAATGTCTTACATGACTGAAGTTTTGTCTGGAGGTCAAGAATGGTGTCTTCTTTATCCGTGATCTCGGCCTTGAACTTCTTACGAAGGTCATTGAGCTTCTGTTTGTATACATCCTGCACACAGGCCACTTCTTGTTGTTGCTGCTCCTTGCCATGACGAAGCTGCTCTTCTAACTCCTTCAAAAAATAGAATAAAAGGAAATCTGATGAATGTATAAGAATGCACCACATATTCAATTCATCAGACAAGTTCAGATAGCAATTTAATATATTTTCATTAGTAATGTATGATAGTGAGATTTGCCTATTTTGGATGAATTCAGTACTTTGATATGATACAAGCCTATAGTGGACAAGTTCAGTAATTTGATAAGACACAAGCCTATACCGGACGAGTAAAGTAAAATTTCAAATTGGTTAAATCCATCACTCAACTCAAACCAAAAGGAAAATAGATTAAAACCTTCAAATTTCCATAAAGATTTCTTTTCTGGTGAAATGTGTGTGGTTTTAATGAAATTTAAAAGCAAAAAAAATTACATTTTCAACAAAATTAAAAAACAAAAGCTAAAAGTAGAACTCCTCTCCTGTAAAATAGCAATCTTCATAGTATATAACAATTTGAATTGCACATTTTCATACTGCAAGACAGCTGTGAGATGTTATTTATTTGTGACATCAAATTCAAGTCATTATTATATCAGTGTCATATAATGACATTATATATACATATCATCTTACATGACAGGACAGTAAGCTATTAAATCATTAACAAATTTTATTCACTCTTTGAGCAAGAGAAAGCACTAGATAAGCAATTCAGAGGGCAGGGTGGACAGGCAACAAAATCTTATCATTAAAGTCGTAATTTAACTCCAATATCCGCCATGATGTGATGTCATAACGTGAACTACAGAAAAGTGTCTGGAATTCAGCAGTAGCTCAGCTTAACAAACCCTTTTAGTAAAAGTGAAATTTACATCTAAAAATACTAAATCAACTACTTAGAGATGAAAACCCTGGAATCTGCGTTGTTGAATCATATTAATATGACACGTTTATTCCATATGCCTAAAGTGAAACTAATTTCAAATTCACTGACTCATCAAGTACTTCTATCAACTTTCAAGCTTCCCTGTTCTCGGGAAAATGGCTCAGATCATAATAACTTCTAACAACCTGCATTAACAATAGCAAGACCATTCACTCTCACAATAATAAGGCATAGATGTAATTGAATCTATATATAGCTAATACCTAGAGCAACAATCCAATATCATCCAACTACCTGCCAGGATTTAACTACCAAGGTCTTTTTTTCTTTCCTTTTTCTAAATTGTACCGATTTACCTGAAAAAACGTTTAAACTAGATATCTGTCATTACCTAATGAAAAAGGCTTTTATAAAAAAGATTTTATTACAAAATATAAAACATTTATCAAATAATATCTTATATTACATAACATACTTTTGTGAATTTTAAAAGGAAATTTTCTATATTCCACTACACCAATAATGTTAATGACTACAAACCTTTAACTGCCTTTTCAATTCCAGAACATCAGAGGTTGTCCCATTCAAATTCTGCTGACCTTGCTTTTCGGAATTCTGAAAATTAAAATTCGATAATGTATCCTTTGATAGAGAGTATTGATGTAAAGTGTTTTACACTCCAGATCAGCTGTCTTGGCTTTGTGGGACACCTATTCACCAGCAGGCACACACAAAGAGCTGCCATAGCCTTTAAATGAGGCCGATTCACTGCCGATTACAGACATTACAACCATGCTCCAACATTAACGGTAATCAATTACAGCCCCAACACACTCCACATGGCTGACACACCATAGTCGTTGTCACAAATATCACAGATGGCATTTTTGTCCTCAAACATAATCTGAGCTGTGAACCTGAAAATCGTTCAATGAGACAACAAAAGTTTACCTGTATCTGGACCACCTCTCATAATTAAGATCTAGCAGAGATGTTCTGCATATATCATAGACTATCAACAAACACATAGGTGTTTCTGTGTGACTTTCCTAAACTGTAGTCCAACACTGTCACAGCTGATGAATAGAAAGCCGGTTTTACAGTGAATAGCATCCCGAAACCTGATCCAACTCAATCACTGTATGTTGTCAAGTGTTATTCAAGGTAAATGAGTTTAAGTAAAAAACTAGACCTACACATTCAAGTAAACCTGGATTGTGAATAAAAACTGTTACGATCTGAATACTCTTAGTTTTTTTTTTTTTTTTTGAATCTCTTAAAAAGTAATGGCCTTACCTACACAGTACATGTACCACTACACACACAATGATACAGACTAGCAGATAACTCCCCTTGTAATACGAGACTGTAACAGCTGATGGGCAAACCCAGCCGCCAACCCCAGGGACAGAAAGGTACTGCACACACCAACGCATGGCCACTCTTACCTGTGTTATTGCCTGGACGCTTACCTGTACGATCTGATGAGTCACCCTCTTTATCAATAAAGCACCCAACCCAAGCTTTCTTACTTTTTGACAAGAACAGATTTATAATACTCTGATAAAACAACATCAACTCCATGCAAGCTTCTTTTATCTACAATGCACACGTTACCTTTGAATGTGTTGGTTACTTGGATACTAAACAGGAAATTGAATATTTAATCAAACTACAACTGAATTGGGGAAAAAACTAAGTTCAAACTACCCTGAGAAAGACATTACGTATTTCTGTACAAGAGCACTTACAGGTAGGACACGATAAAGGCCCTAATCCAGTTATGTATTCAATGTCATACCTAGGTGCATGAGGTATTCGAGGCCCATCCCCTATGCCTGGATCCGGCCTGAATTAAGCATGATCACTGTGGCGAGAACCTGGGTCTAGTTTTTTACCTCTTCATCTGATACAGTGTTTCTTTTACTCTGATAAATATTTTTCTCATATATTGTGTGAAATAAAAAAGTATATTTTCCATTATTACTATGAATATGAAAACTTGCACAAGTTTTTGCATCCGACTATGTAAAGTGTTCATCCGATCCCATACAGTAAAAATAGGAACTTTTACCACACTTGGAATACATATGAAACAGTACTCTCCTCATCAGAGGTCCCATCATCAAACACCTCACAATTGAAATCACTACTTTCTTTTCAGTATCCAAATATTTATATGATACTTGCACGAAATACTACACATTTATTTTCAGCACACACCTGTGTAAAGCTTTTGACAATAATCAACTACTTCCCTATGAATCAACTAATCAGCATAACAAAACCTGATCAATATATATATTCATTGGATATCATAATACAGTTCAAGCAAACTAACACATGACTTGCTAACACTGCCATCTCTACAAGGACAAATGTTTTACTACCAATTTCTTTTTTTGAATATTAAGTAAATATAAAATATTAGCTTATAAATTAGCCTAAGATTACCAATAATTCTTTTAATAAATATTGAATGTTTTTGTTATGGACGACAACGGTGAATTGATATTTGTTTGAAGTATGAAAATGTAGTTAAGTTCCCATATGTGTGTGCTTTAAGCATTAGTTAATTAGATACCATTAACTGTCCATTAAAAGCTGAAGACGTGGTCCACACATCCTGTCAGACTTGGAGATCTATGATAACTACCTTGCTAAAACAGCCTGTGTGATCAACTATTTACATGATGACTAAGTCGTTGCATATAACTGTCAACCTTTGAAAGAGTAAAATGTATTAATTTTAAATATTTTCACTGTTTGCTTTTCCTGTCTGTGGCCGATGTGTCTGCTTGTAATTACACTGGCTACATGGAGTCATCAAAGGCAGGATTTCTGCCCCTAAAACAATACATGGCCCTGTGACTTAGTGTAGCGAGCCTGTTACACAATAATGTGTAAACCTGACATTGATTGATGGAGGCAAATATAGTTAATCACCTACAGACCTACACACAAACTAAATTTACACAACATGATGCAGTCCTCCTAAACCAGGACAGCCATGAAGCGGCGGTCTGCCTGTAGATCATATACCGGTTTTTGTACCGACCTGATCAAACTACCTGTGTTAGTGTGGCAGTGTGGTGGGATGGTCTCTGTTTGCTGAGAGATTACACATCCTGTTTGGTCCCCGAAATAAATGACAAGTAATGCAGACAAATGTCAACACATACCACTAGTGCTCCACTTGGTTTTGGCGGGATTTCATTTGAGATTTTCAATCACCTGACAAACCCTTTAAACATTGGCTGTCTGAGTCTAAATATGGGCACGTAGGAGAAAGAGATATGAGGGAAGCATGACCTTTGATCCCTGATAGCGGTACCCAGGAGTACCTGGAACCGGGCAGTACCAAGAAGCGGTGTGTGGAGGTCTTGTCAGATTCAAGCCCCTTAATGCATTTGTGGCAGTACTGATAACCTCAGGAAGAAAACTAGGCAGTGTATAATGAAAGATTCCTGTGCTCCTAGGTAACAGGAAACTTGGTGTGATAAAGGACTCCAAACTTTGAGGTAACAAGCCCTTATCTGACATAGCCTTCTTAAAACGCTGGGCTTGAGTCACCTTATCTGCAGATAAGACCCTGACAATGGTGACAAGGAAGAAACATTGAAACAATGGTTAACCTAGCTAATAAACTCCAGTATCTTTAATCTATATATCTATACCTATCCAGCATATAATTAGAATCCAAACAATCCAAGACATGCCTTTTCTATTCCTGCACCAATTGAACTGTCTATGTCTTAACGATGAGAGAAACTCACAGGACCAACAAATTCAGTGTGAAGCCTAATCTGCTTGGGAAATCATTATTATTTTGAATTCATTCACTGAAATTTCATAGCAGGTTTGATCTTTGAAAGTATTTTTTCTCAGTAGAATGTACTGAACCCAAATTACTTTACCCATTGAGGTTTGTTGGTCAAGTTACCTGATCATATATTGTATTACTTGATTCTAAAACATTTTCTTGCAGACATAAAGAAATATTGTTTCACCATATAGAGATCTGAGGGAATAACAGAGAGTGACACAAAGTTCAAATCACCTCCAGGTAAAAATAATGTACAAGCACACAGATACAATAATATGCCATCAAAAATAAGTAAAGATTGCAAATATTTAGAAAATAATGCTGGAATGATACTTAAACTATAGCTGATATACTATTCCTTAATCAAATATACATCAACATGCATTGCTACTAACCAAAATACTATATAAATTTGCTTGGTCAAAGGCAGACAACTATTCACATAAATGTTATTGTGAAATACATCTGTGTGTATTGTGAAATAGTCACTGCAACAGAATGAGACAAGGGTAGTTACCTGGTAGTAACGTTACATCCGGCCAAGATGTCTTCTGCTGTCCTTCTAGATGGCTGGCAGAGGTTATTAAACCTACCCTATTCTCGGTGGAGGTGATACCATGTGAAGCCACTATTACTTCTACTGGCACATATAGTATGTCCAACCCACCAAACTAACTGTAGATAGTGGGTCTCTGTGAAATGTTCCACTGTTTGTACATACTTAGCCATGACCTCCCCATAACAATGCCTATCACAACCCCTGATAACACTCTTCTTAGCCATAAATGGTTTACCAATGCAAACACCATTAAGAGAGGGTTGTGGAAAAATATTAACATTGTCACACTTTATATTTTATTCTCCACACACTGGCTTCAAATTTCACACACTATTTTGTTTTTTAAATACTTTTTCATTCTACCTTTCCCGAAACAACTTTTTAAAATTGACAGACTACCTATTCAAGCAAAGACTTATCTGGACAGGACCAGATCAAGCATAAACTTAGGTCAGTTACATTACATCTTGCAAACGAACAAAGCATATGTACCTCAACAGCTAATGTAATCAGCATTTTATGATGTTTAAGCATTAAGGTCAGTTAACTAGATTTGCCAACAGAACATAATCGATTCAGCATACACTTTTCATTGAGTGTTAATTGATAAAACTATTTCAACAGACATGACAAATAGCTCTGAGCCACAGATGGACCAATGGATCCTCAACACAGACAGAGTTAAGTACTTTGACAAACAAAGCTGTGACCAACTAAACACAGAAAGTAGACAGATATTTACTTTAACTGTTTTTATTGTGGTTTCAATTTCACAGAAATCCAAAATTAAAAAATAAAAAACAAACTGATGATTGAATCAAAATCTGTAAGAAACAAGATTACAAAGGACAATTATTCACCTTTCAGACAGATGGAATAATGAAAAGAAAAAAATCCTGATGGCTGTTCATTGCAAATGTTCATAAATCATGTTGTACTTTGAGATAACTGGATAATAAATAATGGGTGATCCAACACTCCTAATGTAGAACTTTGCGGTAGTATCTTCGGTCGGATCCTAGGGATTCAACAGAGTTCCTTACTAATAAAACATAATCAAAATAAAAAAGGAAACTCAACAACACGAAGACTTTAGTGAAATTGCCTTTTCACTAAAGTCTTCGAGTTGTCGAGTTTCCTTTTTTATTTTGATTTTGAGATAACTGGTACTGTCTATAGTTTTGACAAATATATCCCCAGCACCACTGACTGCCCTCTTTGTATTGTCTTAATTTCCCAACACCATGAACTGGTCAATTTGTAGTGTCAACTACTAAAATAATTATGTCCTTAGTACCATTTCAATATCTATTTGTAGTGTCTACATTTAAAATATCTTTGTCTGAAGCACCATTAACTCTGTTTGTAGTGTCTAAAGCAGTTGTGTTCCTAGCACAATTAATTCTGTGTATGTAGTGTCTAGAATCTACAATATTGTCTACAGCACCATTGATTGACCTATTTGTAGTGTCTACTATTAATACAGAAGTGTCCCCTGCATCATTAACTATGTTTATTGTGTCTATGATTAAAAACAAATGTGTTCTCAGAACCATTAACAATGTTTGTAGTGTCAAGTTAAAATATACTCAAGGATAAAAAAATGCAGGGTGACATTATTTGCAATATCTTACAAATGCTCTGATAAAAACATTGAAAATCAGTCAAGCAACTCTCCAGGTTACAATGCATGTGGTCCTGTACCAAATGTTGCATTATTGTATTGGGTGATGATGTCTTTCATGAAGGCATGAAATGTGAAAATCTCATGCACAGCAGTGTTGTAACATTGAGTTTAACTGCTCATCACACCATTAGGTAGTCATCATAAAGACACATCCTTTTCCGATATTTTGATTAATTTATGATAGCATTAAACAATGGCACGGCTGATGGAAGTTCAAAAGGGTCAGGCCATTGCAATGATAATGCAAGGTCAATGGCAAATACAGGTTGCCAGACATTTTTTGTCCATATTTGCACTATAGAATGTCTTGTTAGATGTTTAAAGGATCTGGGCGGGTCGCTGACAGACCTAGGTCTAGACATCCACGCATGACGTCACAATGTCAGGACAGGTTTATTCATCTCACACATTCAGCATTGCATTGTGCAATCAGCACCTTATTGCCACTGAAATTGCCCTTCATACCATAGGTACTCATGACAATTCTATCCATCAAAAACTGTAAGGAAATGATTGTGGGAAATTGGTCTGCGGACACATCACCAATTTGTAGGTCTGCCCCTTACTGCTGCTCATCGCAAGCATTGTATGTCTTGGGTTGGGCACATGCACCAGGAATATTCCCTTTGATGCAGTGGAGGAGGGTTTTGGTTACTAATGAGTCCCGGGTATAGAGATGAGATCTTCCAACCCCATGTTGTCCCATTATTGCAGCAAAACAACCTCACATTCCAGCAGGATAATGCTTGGCCCTATGTAGTCAAGATCAGTTGAGACTTTCTCACTAACAACACTATCCACCTACTGGACTGGCCGCCATGCAGCCATGACCTAGCCCCTATTGAGTACTAGTGGGACCAGCTGGAAAGACAAGTTTGGCGATGCCAGCCTCCCCCTGTTACTCTGGCCAAACTGAGAGCAGCCCTCTTGAAAGAATGGACCAACATCCCAATGAGAAGGATAAACTCACTTGTGAACTCCATGCCTAGGAGAATCAGGGCATACCAGGTATTAACTAGCCAGCTCCCACAATCAGTCCATTTTGATTTCAGGTTACACAGTTCTCTTTCAATACCCTTCAATTACCCCTAACTCACTTACCAGATACAAAAGTTGATTTTTCAATATATTCTGTACAGATTAATCTTCATTCTTACTTAAAACTATTGAACATTATACTAGATGTCTAGCCTAGAATCATCTTCAAAGTTTACGCTACATTTCTTTATCCCTTGAGTGTCTTAACCACCATGATCTTTTTATGTAGTGTCTACATTTAAACAGTTGTGTTCCCATCACCATTGCCTATTTGTAGTGTCTACATTTAAAATAGTTGTGTCCCCATTACCATTGCTTGTTTGTAGCGTCTACAATTAAAAAAGTTGCGCCCTCATCACTATTGCTTATTTGAAGTGTCTACATTTAAATAGTCATGTCATTAGAATAGTAATCATAGTTGTACCTTTGTCTGAAACAGTTATCTTTATACCCAGGTATATCTCCCGTCAGCTATATTGCTCTACATGCACTGTCTTTCAATGATACAGTCACGTATATTTCCAGTAGAACTGCACTACCAACTTGTTAACATGCCCTTAAACTAACCTGTCAGATTTGATTAAACCTTGTTAACTCAAGCGGAAAGCCTTACACCTGTCATAAACTTACAAGTGTAACATAAGTCTAATGCTATCTCTGTGTTGGTAACCTTTATAGCTCCAAATGACACACTCACATCAACAGGAATTTCGTCAGGATCCCTATACAGAAGTATTAATGACATCCCATAGAAACACGTTACCTATCACCATTCAGAAGTTAAGAATTTCTGAGTTACTTATACACATCTCATTTGCAGCTACAAAACCTGATTTGAATTTCAATAAATACTTCATGGGACATACATTAGATTTGTGTTCAATATTCATAGAAAAGGATAACTATGCTGCAGTTTTGTAAACCTACCGCCTCTCTGTATGTAGCCTTGCCCTTTGACACCAGTGTAAACACTCGGCTACTCCAAGTAGGACATGGTACTGACTCAGTGACTGTCTACTTATATTTTTGTTAACAAAGTTCTTGTAATCTCACACTGCGTAAAACTGGTTATAATGTAAATTTGTACATAGCGTACCGGGTACACATTCAAATGAGTGACGACAATCAACCCACCACAAGGTGAATACTGAGTTAAACATAGCTATAGTAACCACACACTTGTCACATTTTTTTCTTCTGAATAGCTTTAGCCAAATTTTTTAAAGAGTTGACAGTTTTATACTGATTTTAACCAAAACTGATCAAAACACACCTTATAAAGAGCCAGTAAAATATTGCTGTTAATTAGAAGTCAAACAAAAGATCAAAGGAGATAACTAGAACTAAGTACTGAAGATACTGCTCAGAAATCTGAAGTCTGTTACCATTTTTTTAAGAGAATGGAATACTTGATTGTTTTGAAGGGTGTGGTTACTGGAAACAGGTAAGAACTGTTATAAGGTCAGACTTACATTGGACTGTGCTACTGTCTTCCAATGCTGGCATTCAGATCGTAGACGCTGGGCTTCTTGTGTGAGACGATTAATCTCATGCTGCATGCCAATGTTGTCACCAAAGTCAAGGTCGTCCGACACAAAACTGCCATGGTACCCTGTCAGGTTAAATCCAAATGTGAAATTTGAAAGAAGAAAAAGCTGATAAAATGTACCTTCTAGCTTGAAAATTAAATTGATCAGATTATCTCTAGTGCATCCCTCAAGCAAACACAACAATGTTTATTGTTATGTATATTTTACAGATCAGAATAGACAAAATCCTGGTAATTAAGATGATCACACAGCATGTGTTTAGATAACTAGATGATTCTCCCACACTGGATACTTGTATCATATAACTTCCTGTGTAGGAGACCTGACAAATGCATGTAAGCACCGTCTAAAGCATACAGATTAGGCTCACAAATCCCTTATAAAAAATAGATGATCTGTAGCTATAGTCTGGCCTACACTCTAGTAGATGGTTTATAAGTACTGCCAATATCATGGATCTCATTTATTACCCCTATATTGTTGACTTTAGCATACCTGGGAAAAATGTTGTAAATTATTAAGGTCTATTTCCACAGCACTCCTAGAGTACTGTATCCTGTGTGTGTACTGAATGCAACCAGTCAGGCTAAACTGTAGTAACAATTGCCATCAAACTACAGAGATATTTCTATATCCTCTTAATACTTATTTTATAGTTTATTTAGCTAGTTGCTACAACAAACCTAGTTTTCAATTCACTTAAGAAAGAAAAAAAAAAATTTAATCCACGCTCGATCAAATATTGTATCTTTATAATTAGAAGGACACTGTGTCTTGTTTCTTGCAAAGCATATGGCATGATATATACATGTACCGGTATATGCAAATCCCATAATGTATGTGTGTAAATGTGTTTATGCGACATGTACACTGATCCCAACTTCCTGTTTCACTACATTTCTAACTTTTCTATCAAAGAGCACTTCAATTTTTATTAGATTGTCTTCGTGGTTTAAAGGACAAAGGGTCATGTTGTATGTCAAATGTACAATCATCTATAATGACTAGCTTAAGGAATACGTTTCTGTTTTAATCACCGAGACTGCTAGATCACATTAGTTTGTTTAATTTTAAACTGTTCCCTCTCAAACACCCTTATATATTTATATTTCTGCCTAATCATATATGTATGTGCTGTCTAGCGAAAGTGAAACTTGTTCTTTTTTTCTGTCTCTTTTCGTTTAAATTCACTGAATTGAATTATTTAATTCAACGTTACAATCTTACAACATTATGAAACTGTACAAGTCATATATTACACTCAGGTAAACCTGAAGGCCTTTCATTACCAATTTGTAGAAAAACGTTGTCAGACTGTTTCCAGTTCATCATTTTACACAATTTGCCTGTACTTGCACATTAAGATAAATCAGATAAGATTTAATTGATTCAATTTTGATAAACCAAAAAAAAAAACAATCATTTGAAAGAGGCATTACATAATTCTAATACAAGCTGAATTTTTATAGAAATTGCTAATCAAACTTCCAGATTGCTACGATTGAAATGCTGTAAGTTTCATTATCTGTGGAGATTAAATAGAAAAGGTAAAAGTGCAGACAATCAGAACTGCTGTCTGGTTGAGAAACCAGGAACAAGACTTTGAATTTCATTCTGTCAGAAATAAGAAATTGAGGACATATTGTCTGGAACATTGTACTCAACTCACACCTTTTGAGACTTTTATAAAAAAACCACAAGTAAAACAGAAAAAAACTCCTATGTTAATTGCTTTTTGGTAAAGATGAGAAACGAAAATTTTACATATCAATTATTCACCATTTCATTGGGAAATGCCAACAAAAAAAAAGTCATATTATGAGCCCCTGATGTATAGAAAACAAAGGTATGTTCATGTAGTACATATCACAGTTAATTTGTATAATGTAGATTAATCTTGTTATATCAGTGGTAATTCATCTAATATGGAACTCCAGCTGTTTAATGTAGCACAAATTTGACTTCATATACTGAGTTTATACATCTATAGCTAAATTCAATTATCTGACCTTACTCTAGTTTGATTTTACAAATGAAAAAATAAATGCTCTTCTTACAAGGAGACAGAGAGAAAATATCTAGCTTATATTTTATCAAATTAAAAATATAAAAGTTTCTGCCCACATGAAATAAAATATAACTGGTATTCATCATGAAACTAAAATCTGCTATTTACTACAACTTTTCACATCTTTCCTGATGCCAGTGTGAATGTGCAAGCCATGCCAATATGCTTACTGTATTATCACTACTTTGCCAGATAATACAGCTTCAAATCAAAGACACAAGTCTTCCAATAACTTAAAATAAGTAAATACCTTCAGACTGAGTTCTCTATAGTAAATCAAGGGCTTCCACTTTATAAAGGGAATCTCAAACATACCTATCCTGCCTGAAGTCTGCAATGCATTATAAGAAAATTGAAAATTTCACTGGAAATGCTGTAACATTGTATCTTACTGGTCAAAAATGAGAGAAAATATCAAAACTTGTTTTTTCAATCTGTGAAAATATCTCTTATTTTCACTGTGAAAAATGTAATAATTATATATACCTGGGGAACCAGAGTAACCAAAATTCAGTAGAGAAGGTTTTAGAATGTTGTGTTTTTACCAGATATAAAGTTTAATATCAGACTGAACTTCATCAAAAGACTTGACTAAATTTTAATAACACTAAGCAATGCACCTCTCAATATAAAAAAAGGACATAATAAAGGTATTCAAAAGTTTGGCAGTTGAACAACAGTCGTGATCAAATAAAGCTGGGTAGTGGCAGTACCAGCAGTTTGTGTTGACTCTGTCTGATAAAACACCACATTTAATTGTATCTACATAAAAGGTTTGTTTGTTTCCGCTTATGATAAGTAATAATGATACGCTCAAGATCCTTAGATCTTTTATCAAATCTTCTACATCTGTACACGTAATCTATTGGAATGACATTTTACACGTAGCTCATAAGGTGATATGGTGTTAATATATATCACTGTATATAAGCATTAATATTTAAATTCAACTCTGAGGTTTCTGTTTGAGAATATGATAAAACTAACTCTGAAAAGATTATGTCAATAGACCAATGAATCATTTGTTTGAAAAAAAAAAATCAAAATTTCTTTGTACAGGTGTGCTGTTATAACAATTGATATGTTCTACGTGCTACAACTGATAAAGGGAGGAAACTCTAGTAATAACTATAGCATGACATAACATATGATCATAGAATCACACAACTTGTGAATGAAAAACAATTAAATACAATTTTAAAGATGGATCAACCACAGTAGATGTGTAACTAAATTTTTAACCAAAAATTAAAGATAAAGTTTTTAATATTCCGATATATCATAAAGAGACATTAAAATTTAGTCTATTAAAACAAACATCTGCATATTTATAAGAAATTAAAATCTGAACAGAAGCAAATACTATACAGAATTATCAAATCTAAAGAGAACTTCAGCTTTTGCTATTTTTATAAATATTTGTTCTGTGTTCGTCCACAATGGTTTACACTGAAGTCCAAAATTGACATATTATGTATTTTGTCCATTTAAAATAAAAAATGTATTTTTTAAATTTCATGAGAGCACCATCAGTAAATATTTTTCATTTCGAAGCAAAGAATTACAGAATTAAAGAAAATAAATTTCAATTGAGGAAATGTGAGCCAACACATGTACATATCAAAAAGACTAAGAATTTTAAGGTTAGAAATGGTATATCAGGTTGGTAGATACATTTGGACTTTGGACTCAAGATAGCGTTTAGGCGGGAAGAACACCACAAAGGCAAGACAACCACCAAACTGTCTATTGAAGTGACACTGAACATATGACTCAAACATACAACTAGGGTGTTTTAAGAACAATCAAGTAATAAATTGTAGTCTGTATAACTAAAGTCTTTGCAACCATAGCAACCATGCCAAAATGAAAATCTTGGTCTTATCAGCGTTTTTGATGTTTATAAATACCTGCATTACATAAATTAGTGATAAGGGTCTTTCCTTCTTAGAAGCTGGTGTTTTATCTTGAGTCAACACGCTATAGCTATGACTTAGCGTTCAGACTGTCTTATACAACATACAGGTAAAATCAATCAACAGGTGAACAACTCAATAAATCATTCTTTTTTTCAGATTCCAACTTAAATTTCATCAATATCTGCTGAGTTATATTTCAAAGAAAACATAGAGAAAGAAATTGAATATTTGCAATGCCTATGTACCACCGCCCCGCATCCACCCCTTCCCCCCACTCCCTCCCCTATCCCTTCCCAAATAACCTCTCCTCCAAAATCCCAAATCAATTAATGCTAAGAATAGTATCATTCAAGTATTATAACAATGCTATGCTATATTTTATATTGTATCATATCATTTCCACAGTACTGTGACAGTGAAAAAGAATGCAATGCAAAACAAAAGTAATAAAAGTAATTAGCAATTATGTTTTATCTCAATAAGAAATCAATGAAAGTTGAATATTTAAACTGGCATTTGCTATCCTAGCGGTTGTATTTCTCCAAAGGAATTTCCATCAAGATGTGGTAGATCTAAAGTGAACAAGACCAAACACTGCCGTTATCGCAGTGTTCTCTGGGTGGTCTAGATACACCCAGGGTATACAAGGTGACATTGAAGCCAAAACAAACAGAATGCTGTGACACAACCCACCAAACCAACACTACAGACCTAAAACCACCACTACATAGCACAGACACCACTTGAGTAATTTATAGGCGTCAGCAGAATCTAATCCCAGTCAGTCATTTATAGTCTAGGATATTGACAGTACAAATCTTCAGGATGGAATTTCACATACTGACATCTTGAACATTTTATTAATGCAATTTTACACTGCAAGATTGACAATGTATGGTTCAAATTTAATGCACTGAAGCATCCCCTTATATGCCCTGTAAAATTACAATGGTATTATATGGAAGTCTGGACAAAGAAAAAATTCTTTACAAATTCAGCTATTAATGATCACTGATTAATACTAGGAAAACCTAACTAAATATTGCACTGCAATACTCTAGTCTGCCTTCAATTTAACTATAATTGTAAGAGATGGAATTAAAAGTGAAAGTAGAAATATTGTATAATCATACATAATAACATGCATTCTTTTATTGTTGCCAATAATACTAAATACATAGGCTTAATTATGTATTCAAACATTAAAAAACAATATATTTTTTAAGGACAATATAATGCCTTCTATAACTTAACCAATATTGCTTAAAGGGGATGAAATTCAACTTGGAAGGTTTGTAATAACACAGTAATGAGAGGATAGAAGATATGCAACATCACACAATCATGATATTTAAGACAGTTGATCCTAATAATTTTGAAAATTTACGAAATCAAAGGAAGTGTATAGCAATATGGTAATTTTGACCTCTTTAAACAAAATGATTTTTCGGCTTTTTTCACTGCAAGGACAATTCTGGTGAGGGCAAGGAGCAAACAAGATACAGCTGCTCATCTAATTTTTGACATTGACTGAAAATTGCTGAAAATGGCCTATTGCTCAAGGATTGCCCCTGCATAGCATTATATTATGAACCTATCAGAGATGATTTTTTCAACATTTTGAATCTGTTGTTATGCCTATTATGTCATCTGGTCTGTACCCATATATCTCTTGCAATCAGTTCCAGTTTGCAAGTAAATTTATGCACCTGTTTCAGAAACATCCATCCAGATAAAAAGTCAATATTAAGTGATAAGAACAAGAACATCAAAATTATATCAGATAAGTCCTTTCTGAGTTGAAATCTTTGCTAAAGACCATTCCAATTTGGATAGTGTTTCACAAAAACATCCCAGAAAGACTCTTAAAATTTTACAAGAGGTATAACAGTATCATGTACCTTTTTTCGGTATGTATATTCAATGCATATAATGAAAAACTAGTATAGTGTTCCTATTCCAAATTCGGGCTAAGTTCTTATGAACTTCAAAACATTCTAACTGGAATAGTTCAGATTGGTGTGTTAAATATCATGACCTTTTATGTCCAGGGCATGTTAAGACATAAATCAATACTGACCTATACCTTGAGTAAATAATGGGACAAAATTCAGTACACTACATCACACGGCCAAGGATTAGGTCTGTAAAAATGTATTTTTGTTCTACGATGAAAAACAACAAGAAAATACTGTTATGTCAACAGAATCTTAATTCAAACTCAAAATCAATGAATTGAAAAATATAAACACAAGATTTACACAGAGACCTTTGAGAAAATACAAGAATTAGACCAGGTGATCTTGAAACAAAACCTTACATTTGCTTAAATAGAAAAAAAAAATTCTTTAATCAAGTTTGTTTTTACAACATAGCAATGTTTTTTTGACATAGCAGTTTCCAATGTTGGTCAATATTTTATCTAAGTCATCAGTTAGGAAATTTGCATTATGTTAATATTTGCCAGATAAGGCTGACCATATGTTACTTGTCGAGGCAAACTTCCGTTGTGAGCATACACTCAAACAACTTGCGTTGCCAGTCTGCCCGGTACAAGGGACGGATGTTTTGCCTATCCCTTGAATTGCTCTGCTATGTTTCATTAAATAGGGTAAATCATTAAGCCATGGGTAAACTCTGCACCTACGGTAGATAAGCAACACTACATTACAGTTGGCATGTCATGTCCTGCCAACACGACAGATCAATATACAAGGCTACGCCCAGTTACTTGATAAACATTACCGCCATGTTTTTATTTGCATGAAACAGGTGCACAAATAATGCATAACTGGGTAAAAATTCATCAGATAGTAGTAAAAAATACTGACGTCGCACTCAATATACCCAGTGTGCTTATATTTCTCAAACATAAACCATGGGGGCATGGCAGTCGGGCATTTGTATTTAATTACGGTAACTAACCAATGGACAACATGAAAATTTGTGTAAAACATATTTTAGTTACCCACATTTGTAAGACAAAAACGGAAAATTGCAATTCTAATCAATGTAGGTATATTGATTACATTGGGGCTAAAGACACATTCAAATTGTATTTTTTTATAAGGTAGGTTATTGACAGTATGTCCAATGATGAAGTCACTTTAAATAACTGTATACCTTCTAAATGCTTTAGCAAATGACTTCAAGTTTCTACCATCATCATTATATGTTGACAATGAAACGGGCAATATTGCGTACGATGTTTAAATTGTGTGATAATTCAGAATATTTCACCATTTGTCATTGTATTCTTAATGGAGTAAAGGTTTCAGTCCATAAATTTTTCTGTAATATTTAATAAATTTCAATTAAATGAATTTTAACACTGAACTAAGCCTCGTTTTAACCAAACAGAGGTAAATAAGGAAAATTCGATAACATATACCATGTTTGTATATTCCAGCACATTTTGGCGACAGTTTACAGTCATTTTGCATTATTTAACCTTTGACGCAGAGATGTGAAGATCACAGTGACATACTTATTATAATACAGCATAAATGAACACGTTTTTTGGGGGAGATGAATACAAAATTGAAGTTCCATCAAAATATATGAAGCTTTAAAATTCACATGTCCATTTAAGAGAAAGTTTTGTATTTGTTCGCCTCTGAGTGAGGCGGTGAAGGTAATTGTAATTAAGATTCAGATTACACACATTCTGTATGTGATACACTTCAAAGTTTCATCAAATTAGTCTTGATGATTTAAAAGGTATAGCTGTGGCAAAATGTTGAACCAGGTGTTGAAGTTATTTCCCTTTTGTTAAAAGTTGTGACATAGGTTACTTTCATGTAAGAGGTTGAATCAATTGAACAGCTGATGCCATAAAAGAAATGTCATGCACTTATCTAGACTACGGAATATTTGATATGTGCAGTGAGAGGGGGCTAGTCCTACCTGTCTGAATCTATGATGAATATCAGTGTTTTCAAAATTTCTGCATGAAATATGGTCAGTGCAAGCACATATTTCGGAAATGTCATGATATTCAATACAAATTAAAATGGAACAAATTTCATCATTGGTTTATTGCTGGACAGAAAATTCCAAAACTGTGCATTTTCAGCTTTACATATCACATAACATTTCAGGTATGTCTATTTTCTTGGAATAAGTCTGTGCCAACTGATCCATTTCAACCTGGTTACATGAAAACCTCCTAACTCAAAATCTGAGTGAACAAAATACAGATGTGTACATTGATGTTATGACTCTCAAAATCTTCAGCTAATCATATTTAACATCTTATACACTGACCTGTGGAGTCTGCTCGCTCTGTATGACCTCCATAGTCTGATGGTGTTGAAAGTTGCTGATGCTGAAAAGCTTCCTGCTGTGATTGCTTAAGTGCATTTATCTCTTTCTGTTAAAGTAAAATAAACAAGATACCCTATAATTCCTGTGCACATAGCCACAAGTAATAATCTGTTGGATTTATATGTATGATCGATCCTTTCTGTAGAAAATATCATCGAGTAAAAAGGGGGAAATCCTAGAGAAGACCATTTTATTAAAATTGAATGATATTAAGCTTAAATATCAACATCTACTTCAGTGATGTAAACTTACATCTTATATTGTTATTAATGTACCATTACAGTGTTCATGCAGATACATCCCATTGAACATAGCTTATCAAGAGTGTCATTCATAGCCCATTAAAAACAACTTTTGTTAAAATATTTTTATTCAAGAAGGACGGCTTTGCATTGAAAATTTTGATGTGCATAAAATGAAATTACGTTATTTCAGTAAAACTTTATTATAATGTTTTTAAGTATTGGCATCCTGCCTAATGCCACACCCTTCAACACCTCATTTCCTGTTGCATGCAGATTAAAATTCTTAAATTCTAATGGAAAAGATATGGCAGTTCAACAAAGTTTTACTATAAATTAATAAAAATAATTAATAATATCACTCAAATAAAATCTGATTTTGAAGAAATTTTATGACTAAACTTAAGTTTGAATTCCTGTTATAAAAGCAGAACTAGGCTCACCTCCTTCTCCGCCAATACTCCTCGGTATTGTGCTGATATACTATTGATCTGAAGCTCGGAAGTCTCAGCTTTCTCTTCCAGTTCATGGATGATCTGTTTAAGTCGAACACTCTGTAAATTGACAAATTTCAAAGCTTTTCAACAACTGATATGAAGAAACTTGACAATGCTATTTTTTCCCTTTCAAGTATTTAATTCTACCAATAAATATATACTGGGCGGAAGCAGACCATGATTGAAATATTGCAGTATATTCAAGTACAAATAGGTTCTTGTAAGGATTTCATTTAAACTTCCTCCATTGCATTATAAATAGAATTCCTTTGAATCTTTGACAAGAAAACCTATTAATACTTTGATATTTAAAAAGATTACTACTTGAGATAAATATTCCTAAATGTTCCGCAGAACATTAACAAAGAAGTTTTAGTTCAACCCTCCAGACCCCGCTAGTCCCAGACTTCCTACAGACAATCTGTTGTCGCTGTACCAGTTTGTAGTGCTATGTAAATACACAATTCATTGACTTTGTTTACCAATAAACATATGCCAGGGTATGAATACTTTTCAAACAACGACTCTGACATTCCCTTAATCTAGAGAGCTACTTAAAGCTTACAAATTAAATCAGCACACCAGAAACTTGAGAGTACATCCCAGGGTACACAAGTAAGCAACGTCCCATTTGGAACCTTCTAGTCAATAATATCAATTGAGGATATATTTTACTTTTGTGAACAAAAATAATAATTCACATTTATCAACTTATATGCATCATTTCCTAAACTTAAATGACCTTTGACCTGAAGTTGAAAATTGGGACCTTAATGAGTATTATGATGTTTTAAAGTGGTTTAAAAGAGTATTTAACTTGTTGAAGAACACACTACCATATGATCGATTCAATAAACTTGTATTTTTACAGAAAAGAAGTAACATGCCATACAGGACAACCAAAGAAATATCTTAACAGCAATAAAGACTATTCAGAAAATCCTGTTTTTACATTTCAGGTTCTGCCAAATTTGAAAGTATCATCTAAGTTATCCAACAGGTTTGTACTTTGAAATGTTGACTTTGGTGAGATGGGCACCAATAGAAAAAGTTTGCACTTATAACTTAACCAAACACCTCATGACGTAATCCTTTGAGTGCTGTACAAACAGTAAGCCGGCAGAGCATTTACTCCAGAACATGTATTTAGTCTCCACTTACCTCATTTTTCTGTGCTGTAATAATTGTCTGGCACTCTGTAATCTTTTCCTGTGCAATCCTCAGCTCTGTAGCATGATCTGTTAAGTAAACATGAAAAGTTGATAATTTTGGACAAGCACCTGCTGAGTCTACATCCTTTTATGGCAGGATAAGATTATATATAGACAAAAATGATAAGTAGATCATGTGCCCATTTGTTAAGTTCTACATATCAGGGGCAATACTTTTACAGTGTTGACCATTTGGGCAGAAATGGTACACTACATTATGTATGAAAACTTATGTTTTACTTTACTATGTCTCGATATTGTCTAACAAATTTGCAAAAAGTTTAAGATTCAAAGGATAATGTATTATCTACATGTCTGAAATAACTGCTGCACTACAAAATAAATCAAAAGCTTTCAATTTAACAAAAAAAAAAGAAAAAAAAAGAGGAAATTTAAACTATCTTAATAGTCTTTCCTTATTAAAATTCAGGCAATAAAATTGAGTGGTATATCAGCTTTCTGTCCCTGATCCTGTAATTGTGTGTACTTTTTTAAACATTTGAAAATGAAACTCAATGGCCAAAATTCAAGAAAGTATTGTTCGAAAGCAAATACACACCAACTAAGATATTCAATGGAACTAAAAACATTTTAACTAGCATGTCAGTATTGTCAGCTCGAAATAGTCTTACCTCATTCTAATTTTGAAACCCTGGAACTTGTAGTCACCAAACACATACTATTTGCAAATTTTTCTTTCAAGAAATTCCTGTCCTTCAATGTTACTAATAAGGCATAACGATCTCATCACCATAAGAAAATAAGATTGTTAAATTTCTAAATAATTCGAACATAGATGAAATTTCAAAAAGTCTGGCGGGCCGATTTTGAAATCCTGCCGGGTCTGTGTCGTGTTACCTGCCCAACTGTGCAGAGCCGGAGACTCCAGGTGAACTGTGTCTTGTGCAAACAAGCCATATCAGCCAATATAGAGCCCTAAATTTTAGTCTCTACATAACATATGACAAGACCCGGGATAAATCTCATAATGCCACGGTAACCAAGCCGCTCTCAACCAACCCACGGCCTCAGAGTGGCTTATAGGTTAGATAAGGCGCAGACCGATAAGCTGAAATGAGGCCCTCAAAAGTGGGGACGTGCTATATGGAGATGATTCATTCACTGTAGGATTGTTTTATCAATATTACACTATTTATTCTCGACCAATCGTTACGCAGCATGATGTAATGAAGAGCTAATTAATAACTAGAGCTAACAACCCGAACATGAAAAGTAAGCATGTGTTCTCAACAGTTGTTCTAGTTATTGAATTTGTTCAAATACCATGAAATCGACAAACGTGTCTTATATCCAGTTTGATTCAGTTATACTGGCAAAGTATAGAGAGTGGTTTTTTTACATAAATATCTTATGACTCCCGACATAGAGATAAAAAAAATGTGTTTAAAAGATGATATGTAGCTTCTATGGGTTTTATTTTATATCTTGTGACACGACATTAGATTATTCATATTGTATGTAAAGTTAAACTTTCCATATAAAGTAGAAATATTCAATACTAAGTAAACAATTCAATATTGAATATTCAAACAAACCTAAAGCAATTACACAGTTCGGATAGTTTTTACAGAGCCGAACTTCCTCTCAAAGGTTAATATATGGGACTATTGAACTAACCAACAACTTATCATCAGGTTAATCTTAGAAGTAAACGTTCAGGTAATTGAAACCCTAAAGAAAAACTTTATAACGAATATGCAAAAGTTACACAATTAGTCATTGTCCAATATAGTATGTATTTGGCTGAAGTTATTTTTTAAAAGTTGTAAAAACACCAGCTTTAGCAAGTTTTCTTTATAAGTTTTGAAAACAACTGCTGGTAACACAAGTGACAGACATACAATATGCAACAACCACAAGTTTGTGGGTCCTATTTCTATCACAACATAAAAGCTAGTATGAGGATAAACTGACTTGTTACATCAGTTGGGGCATAATATGACCTGTAATGAAATGCTGTTGTTCAATATGCAAAACTGATAATTTCTGTGGAAAGACCATAAATCATTATAAATCCACATAAAAGTTAAATCATTAAAACAATTCAAGATCTTATTATTGCACATTTTAAGTCCTGCCAGTATGTGAAGTGCCCTTTATGTTAAAGTTCGAATTCTCAAGGTTATATACCACTAATAGTATAAATCATACATTTATCCATCCATCAGCAAGTTTAGACAATGATGTATAAAAAGTAAATGGTAATCTATATACATAGAGATTTATATCTAAATTATCTTTTATATTATACATATATATTTACTTGTTTATCAAGATCAAGGGAAAAGTCAGCAAACTACTTGTTTTGAAATCATACAAACATATTGTCCTACAGCAAATGAAAATAGCAACAGAAATTGTAGTGATGATGAATGCATCTCACTGGGCCTCATAATTATTCAACATGAAATTGCAAATTCAGAAATGATGACATGTATATCACTGACATTTGCAAATCTGCAGAAAGCTCTCGAAAAAATAACAGCAAGACAGTTTTAACATAAAAACAAATGTCTCACAAACAATTCCAGAACAACTGATAAGTGAAGACATATCTGTTAGGACTTCACACAGATTATGTTTGGTCACTGGATTACACAAACAAGATTCATATGGCAATTTCCGGGAACGATCTCTTCTGTATAAAATGACTTTATAGTGAAGTTTGAATAAATTTTTGTAGTATCTGTAACACATAAAGTGCCATTCCACTTCGTTTGCTTTTAACCTCTTGGTGAAGAAGTGGAAAGCTAAAGAAAACCGATTAATACAGTGTTGTGTCACCACAGCATCCTACCATCCCATGATCTTGCCAACCACACCACATCTTTATGCAACTGTTCGAATGGTGTATTATTTTCAAATAACGTCAAATAAAATCTCTTTGGTACCTTGCATCATAATATCATAATACAATGACTGCAATGTTAGGTTACCGGTTAACATGAAATCTATGTGTGATTATACCTAAGACATTAGTCTTTTGAAGGTCAGACATAAGACTACTTGGACTATTGTATCTAAAATCAACTTTTGGCTCTTATGATGTTTATCAACTCCAAATGATACATGAAATGAATGACAAACATCATCTTTATGAATAAGTGGTACATGGGACAAATTACCTGTGCAGCTATCATTGAGGTTAAGCTTGCATCATTACAAAATACAGACTGATCATGCGATAACATTGATATAATGTTGTGTTCTGACAAGTCTCAAGAAGCATTTATATGCGGTGCCTTGAAATGTTACTAAAGCTGATAAACTTGTATATCTGTACTAACAGCTCCCATTCACAACATCAAGGTATTTTTTGTTTGGGGGTCTCTAAAATGGAATATTTAACGACATCATCAATATCCAATTTATCAGTCTGAAATATAGTACTATCTAGATACCCCTGGACAGGTGCTACACACTTGGCCTTAATGTAATGACAGTCAGTATTTCTGCCCTGTCACGTATAGCTGTTAAAAACACAAGCAAATAAAACCAGTTATCTTTTCAAACACAAAATATATCTTATTTTCTCTTGATGAAATGTGGTTTTAGCGATACTGTGTTATCTACAAGGAGGATAGCATTTTGTGGGAATACTTCCAAGCTACTGTAAGGTCAGGTTAACCGAATGATCAGTGAAAAACAGCTCATTCTGTGACTCATTGTTCAACTCTATGATTAACGAGGTTGATCAGGATAAGTTCTACAGCGTAATTGTAAAAACCTAAATATGACAGTACTGCTAATGTTGACATTGAACTAAAGAACTGAATATATGAAAACTGATGAAATTTTCATCAAATGTTTCATAAAAACATTGCAAATTCTAGTATTTCCATGCTGTTCAACAGTGTCAGTCAACCTACAGTTAGGACACTTGGATGTCTGATTATGATGTCTTTGTCATCATATATGTAAGTTTAACAAGTCTGAAATCTTTGAAGAATGCAGAAAATGTGTTTTCTATTTAATACATGCATCATCAAAACAGTAAAGAATTAAGTAGTAAATTTAACTTATACCTATCAAAACATGGTTCACCTCAATGACCTTGACTTTAAATCTCTTTGCCCTTCCAGATTTAAATTTCAAGATACAGGGAACATTCCCAGGTGATTCACAAATTCTGTCATACTTGATTATATCACCGAGTTTTTGGGGGTAAGATAATACTAAAATCCAATATGATTGATGTTGAGGTGACAACATAAGCTATTGAAAGCAGGCAAGTCTAAAATGAAAGGGAATGACCGTTAAAATTTAATTCAAAATTAGACCAGTTGATTGACTACCGAAGTATCCCAACCCAATACAACCAGGATGTGTGCTGCAGTGTTTAATCCTACGAGACATGGCAACACCCAGCGTGACTCTCAACACCGAAATGGTTTTCTACATGAAAATGAGTCAATATACATCTGTAAGGAATGAAAACGGAACAAAACAGTCATCATACAATATGACAAAGCAAATTTTTAGGCAAAATGAATATGGATAATGACATGTCAAAAATGTGGGGAAAAAACGCGCCAATATGTGAAAATGATGGGGTCATAGATATTTTTATCATCGACTCAACAAAGTATAGCCTGATAGGTGATCTGCTTCTGCATTACTGCAAAATTTCATGCATTCCTATATTCTGAAACTTAAAGGCATACTATATCCTCTGTACACTGTAAGACATGCGTTTATTACTATTTATTGGTGTCCAGAGGACTCTTCAAATTATGGCTATTAGACAGCTGTGTTTACCTAGATTGTAAATATTAAATTACAACACATGTAACTCAACATCTTTTTATCTAAACAGAGTCTAAGAGAAGCAGATGCTATCTGTTCAAACTTTGTAACTAACTAAAGAGTAAAAGTGTTATTTACAACAATTTGAAATGCTAATAAGTAGCAGTGGTCATTTTTGTGGTATATTACAACAAACACTTTTTTAGACTTAATTGTAAATGCAAAGTAAAATCAATCACCATTTCCCACCAAAATCCACTCCCCATGTCCTATTATCAACATGTTTACATCGTTATGTAATCAATGTCCCTATAAAATAGCATGTACACACATTTACGTATCCAGGCAAAACCAACCAATGTTATGTCATCAAAAAAAAAAAAAATGTCCAATAACCAACATGAACATACCTTTCAGTATCCAGGTAAAAATGACCAATGTCCTATAACCAACATGAACATACCTTTCATTATCCAGGTAAAAACAACCAATATCCTAATACCAAAAAACCAATATCCTATTTCCAACAAGTACACACCTTTCAGTATCCAGGTAAAACCAACCAATATCCTATATCCAACAAGTACACACCTTTCAGTATCCAGGTAAAACAACCAATATCCTATATCCAACAAGTACACACCTTTCAGTATCCAGGTAAAACCAACCAATATCCAATTTCCAACAAGTACACACCTTTCAGTATCCAGGTAAAACCAACCAATATCCTATATCCAACAAGTACACACCTTTCAGTATCCAGGTAAAACCAACCAATATCCTATATCCAACAAGTACACACCTTTCAGTATCCAGGTAAAACAACCAATATCCTATATCCAACAAGTACACACCTTTCAGTATCCAGGTAAAACCAACCAATATCCAATTTCCAACAAGTACACACCTTTCATATCCAGGTAAAACCAACCAATATCCTATATCCAACAAGTACACACCTTTCAGTATCCAGGTAAAACCAACCAATATCCTATATCCAACAAGTACACACCTTTCAGTATCCAGGTAAAACCACCCAATATCCTATTTCCAACAAGTACACACCTTTCAGTATCCAGGTAAAACCAACTGATGTTGTATGTAACCAAGAATTTGTATTAATTGTACACAAATATATGTCCAGGTGAAGGAAAACAACATCTTATAATCGGTAAGTATACACTTTACCTGTTCAGGTAAAAACCAATTAATTTCACAAGAAAAATAATCAAGTATACCTATACTTTACATGTCTCCAAAAAGCATCACTACTAGGGCCCTTTACTCAACATGTTCTGTATCCTAGCAGTGTCTCCTCTATAAAATCAGGCATTGTCCACATGAACACCTCAAGGTAAAATCAATAAATATGTCTTAATTAATGAAAGAAGGAAGTACTTCACTCTATCAAGATCAACAACACAATCAACAACCACACCTATTCAGACATTCATGATCAATAGCATAGAATCACAATTTACATAGGTTTTAAACTACCGCCATATTTCCTTAGGTTAAATGAAATGAGATATCGGACCAGCAAAAAGAAGAAAAAGTTTTTTCCCTTTGAACAGTGGTAATAATAGGCGAGAGGGAAAATTAGAGACAAACTTTAGCTTAGAGAATGATAAATGTGTCTCAGCATATACAGGGCGTTGAAGTACCATAATTCCTAGGTTGACAGGCTGAACCAGTGGTTTTCCCTGATAAGCTGACCAAGTATGATGTACAAACTTCCAGCTTTGTAAAGTCCTACAAATTGACTTTTTCAAGCAGATAAGTAAAAATAACATATCGATTAATAATATAAACACACATTAAAGTTAATCATAAACTAGCAACAGAGACAACACATTAAAAGGATAAAAATTTTACTAGGATAGCAAGCTTGTAGCTGCCACTTGTTCCCAGGTTACCAATCTATAAACCTGTTCATTGAAAGAATGACAAATTACATAGCAGTACAATGGAGAGCGACATATGTAATATCATGTTACATCATGTTCTATAGTATCAAAGTATATCTAAACCTTGTTATTCAAATGTCCTTCATACAACTTTTTTTTTGGCATTAAGAATGAGTATGGTGATATACTAAGGGAGACAAATAAGACAACCATTAACAATAACATAAAAGGGTGGCCTTACATATATCTTAATACACAGCATGGAAATGGTTATCATGAGTGTTGTGATACAGTGAGGGAGACAAATATGGGAATCGCTACAAAAATTAGCAAAAAGAGTACTCTGAAATACATTTTATAAAAGCTTTCGGTGGAAACGAAAATAAGAAAATTATTGTATAAAGGGTTTTATTACACATTTCATTTCTGATCATAAAACACAGAAAAGCCTTGCAACTAGCAGTTTCTAAATGATGATAATGACAATTAAACGATGTTCCTTAAACTTTAAAATCTGCTGACTGGCATCTTTTATAAGAAATTAGCAATATGAGTACTATCACCAAAAACTATGGTAAACAAAGCTAGAAAAAAGGTTGTAGTAACATATATACTTACACCTGTTACCTGGTAATTTAGCCTTGTAGTTAAAATAGAAATAGCCACAGAGAATATACACTGTAAAATTACCTGCCTGATCCCTAATCCTATTTATATAATGTCGCATTTTATTGATAATTTATTAAGATGGAAATGAAGACCACACCTGTACATCAAAGGATAATTCAAATAAATGAATTATGATAAATCATGAATTTTCTATTTATCCACTGATGTCATAAAGAGTTTTTCCCCACTTTTTGGATCAACACTGTGGTATGCAATAACAGTTTTAAGCATTCATGTATGCATGTGATAAGAACAATAGTTGAATTAAATACCATTACTAATGGTCCTTAACTCATATCAATATTTTTTCGGGAAAATACATACTCTGAAAAAAAAAACAGAAAAGTTAATATTTCTTCCCAAAGGCACGCTTCCCACACTTCATTGTGGTATTATAATTGGTAGTGTCATACTGACCAATGCACACCTCATCAAAATGTGTTAATGTTGACTATTACTACTGTAGAATCATCTGAGCCAAACTGCATCACCATAAATATCAGGCTGTCTACAAAGATATAGAGGATATGTAAAGACCTTTTGGAAAAACTTTCATAAATCTGCATCACTGAATTATTTTGTTCCTGCAACTATCATTATATGGACATATTGTTTTGATATTCTTACTACATCAAAATGGCATAGGAAATGTGTAACAAGCTTTTACTTGTCCCATCTCTATGCACTTCTATTTGAATACATGCATTTGCAGAGGGGGTATCAGATTTCACAACCTCTGGTGAAGACTTATGGTGTGTGGTTCAAATTTGTACACAGTGCAGTCTGTGTTTCTCAGGAGGCTGAAATCCTGGATCATTCTTTTGATCTTAAGCAAAATTTCTTGCATTAATTGCTTTGGAAAACGTGTGACAGTCCTCCAGCATGATGTTCACTAAGGGAGCCCCAAGTTACTCCACCTCAAAATAACACAAACTGTTTAGAAGTCTAAAAATCCAGAAAACATGCAGAGAAAATTGTTTTTTTTATGGATGAACAAGATTATTCATCAAATTACTGTCCCCAATCTAATGCAAATAATGCATTGCAAGTGAATTAATATCTCAAGTAGGAAATTCCAGTGAATAGCAGTGTAGGAGATAGAATCTGGACATTTTTTCTTTGGTGTAAAAAGCTTAAAATGAAGGTAAAAGTGACCTACTTGAATAGAATGACACACTTTCTCACGTGGCTGAATCTATACCCCAAGCATAAAGCTCCAATGACTAGTTGTAGGGAAAGAGCGCTGACAAATTTTCTCTTTGACATAGGTCAAAGGTAAAAAAGTTTGTCAGAGTTATCTACTTTTGAAACATGACAACATCTCACCAGGGTGAACCCATGCCTCAAATATTAAGTTCTAGGGACAAGTTGTTTAGGAGACAGAGCCTGGACAAACTTTCTCGTTGATGTACGTCAAACGTCTAAATGTAGGTCAGCGTAACCCATCAGTTCTTGTTTGGTACATGTTACTCTGCCTCGTCAATAAGAACTAAAATCTCATGTATAAAGTTCCAGTGACAAATAAATGCACAAAATGCATGTCAATGAGAATGATGAATATTTTTGCATTCTTTCCTTTCAACAATTTCAAATGATAATATAAATCTTGATGCCATGTTATTGGTCACTGTACCTTATTATGTATTAACCTAATCAGCTAAAAAGATGATAAGATGTACAAAGAAAGTCATCCTGTTTAAGCGAATTGTACCTACCCACTCAATATGTGCTGTTTCATGATTTGGTATTACACAAAAAACAAACTTCCATTTGAACAGCGGTTGATTTTTCTACATCAACCTAAATTACAAATTCATAACAAACGTCCCAATAAAGCACTCACATCATGTAGCAGATGGCAGTACAGGTATGTTATCATGAAACTGTTAATCCCTTAATTATCTGCAGTTCTTTCAGTCACCAATATTTATGAAGCACATGAGAGTGATTAGAACTGCAAAGCCTAAAGTACACCCATTCCACAAACACAAGGGGAAAATACTATGAGCACATAGGAACAGGGAATAATGTGAATTCAGGGATGCAGGGTATTCAACAAATATCAGTAAAAGAAATCTAAGGTTAAATATATAAAAATTTATGTCTTGTGATCAGTTCGATCAAGATAAGGGGGGCGGGGTAATTGAGTTATGCAGGTTAAAGGAAGTGGGGTTTTACTGAAGCTGGTATTACAATAGCTTAACAGTTTATTTATAATTCTATACAATCAAGTATACTTCACAGTGATATTTGTTAAACTTTGCTATATTTTTAATAAATCTAATATAATTTCTTATTTATTTCAAACTTGTTTTATGTTTTGATTCATTAATTCAACAGTGATATAATTATTTGGTGTTGATAATAAGTTTGACACACTTCATACATTGTTGGCAGAACTGTGTCGAAAAATATATATACAGGCCTAGCAAAGGTAGGATAATATATTTGGTAGCTATTTCCCAGATGAAAGTGCCTGTACCTTCAGGAATTCGAGTTAAGTTATGATAAGTTTTTAGACACTTTTATTAATTTTCATGTAACTAAAATGCTGCCCTTTCTTGTAGCTTGTAACCGTTTAGCAATAAATTGCTGAAATTTTTTTTTCAAATAGCATTTTTGTTTCGTGAATAAAAAAAAAAACTACCATTAACATTTGATAGTTAAACAAATTATCGCAATAGCTACTAACTTCGAAATATGTTATTGTCATAATAATATCGAGAGAAAAGGTATCGTGATATATTGATAAGTCAACCGAATATTACACCACTAATTTTCAACTTCTTCAACAATATTATGTATCATTGCATACTAGCTGCATTTGTCATGTTAGTAGAGTTTTTCAAAATATGCAAAATTATGTTCGAGTGTTGAACTGGCCCTCAAATCAAAGCTGTCTGACTCATCATTCAAAGATATCCTTATTGTTATGTGATGCGTACAGTAATGTAAGACACAGATATCTTGGAGGAGTTGGCAACAGAATTTACAAATGAAGTGGAAATGTCCCCACTAATGGTATTTAATATTTCAATATAACAAATCTGTTTTTCTATTCTATTTCTATACTCATTAAAATTATGTTTAAAATGAAAAAGCATTTCACCAAAATATTTCTGTGTCAATTTGGGGGTTACGACAACTGGTGTCAGAGAACTTCCAATTTGCATGGAATTTTGAGTCCTGATCAAAAAGTACAATTCAACATGTCTAAAATCTGTTCATAGTCTCAAACAGATAGGGCACAACCCCTCAACTGGTAATAGTCCTGCATGTGCGGGATAGTTACTGTTTTGAGTAATCAGTAAGTTACTCAAATGTGGTGTCATTCTCATATAGAAACACATAGTTTGTTGAAAAAAAGGTGTCTTCTTTTTAACCAATGTATACAACTACATAGGAAATGTTCTTATCCGTTATCTAACTTTGTGTTTAAAAGACCATTTTTATCACTGACTTGGGTTCTCCACTGACAAGTGCATAGCCAATTGCTGCATTTAGTGCAACTGTGATAGGTGCACATCAATTTACCTGTGTTTCAATTTTAACACATACTAATAAGCAGATGATAAACAATGCATAGAAGAAAGTTTGTGATTTTTACTTAATTAACAACTTTTTGTGTTAAAATTTACAATGATGTATTGGTAATTGGACCATATAGAAAACATGATACCCTTTTTATCCTTTGTGTGTTTCTATTTCAAATGACGATGCATTTCAGTAACAGATTACTCAAGGTGGTAACTGACATATAAGATTAAGAGGTTGTGGCCAACCTGTCAAAGGAAACTCAGATGACATTGTCCTGCAGGGTAAAAAGCATACACCACATGGAAATCTAGGTAATAGGAGAAAGACTGGTGAAAAGAACCAAACTGCTGGCTGGTGGGTATATGACACAATCGTGGGTCGAGTTAACTTATATTCGTCTTGGTAGTGGATTGTTGACATGCATGATTAAGGCAAGAGTCGGCACCAGGTGACTTGTAGTTCTATTTCATGATTTACAAATAATTGGTGATTGAGGGCATGTAATAAACTCGTTGCATTTTATAAACAACATGTGATAAACCGTACCACTAATCTCTTCTGTACCCTCTGTCAAAATATCTTTGGTCAAGTTGGACAGCTGACCCGTCAGGTTTGATAAACTTCCGCCTATCCATGACATTCTTGGTTTTGCTACGCGAGAAGAAAATGGATGCAAACCATCATATGTCTCCTACTCAACCAAAGTTCGGAACTTTGTCCTACAGTCTGTCATGACGACAAAGTTGATTCGAACCAACGATATGCCAACACGACGGTCGCCATCTTCTTTCAGGAACAGGAAGTGAGAACAGGAGCATGCTGGTCGTTAAAATACACGTCGTCTGCTACACGTGGAACTGTGACGACAGAAAACGAAATAAAACTGATGTAAAATGAAGAAAAACCATGAAAACGCATAAAAGTAAATGTATGATCTCCATTTGGCCCCATATCTTTTAAAGTGTTAGATAACAACCATATGGAATTAGCATTTAGACTTGAGAGAACCAGGGACCTATATATCATTGATATATACGTCCCTGAGAGAACTGATTAATTTTTTTAAATGTTTTATATAAAATATTAGTATCCAAACCTGTTCGACTTTTTTCGTAATACTAGTAGGTTATTTGAAACAGTGTGGGTGTGGATGACCCACATTAAAAAAAAACATGCAGATTTGCAAACACACAACTTTTAACAACAATTTCCAACCTCTTACAGGTTACAGAATGACATTTAACGTTTACTACCCATTGTGTTATTCTGACTTACATTTTTGACATTTGATAATCAGTTATGAATTTGTTTTGTCTCCTGAAGCCTTCACGTGAACAGACCATCATATTCGTTGTGTTTTACATTGTTCTCGAGGTTTTGTTACACAATACTACGCACACTGCAACGAGATATAAATTATTTACAAGAGTTTACTCTTACCAGTATTTTATGGGGGACACTTACTAGTAAATTGAAATGATGACATTCAGTGGCTATGATGCTGTTGTCAACTTCTCTTGAATCCTCTGGATGACATTAATTAAAAGTAGGAATTATTTTCTTGTCTTTCTACAGCATATATGTTTTTAAACGGTAACATTTATTCTCTTTTCAAACGACCAATTGCGACCGTCTTTTGTCCGGCGTCGTCCTTCATGCATTGTGAACAAATGATATCTCGACCTCAAAATAATCAAAAGGCCCATGCTCATGGTATTGGGCTAGTAGCATGCTGGCATAAAGGACCACTAAGTTTGTTCAAATGAATGCCCTTGGCCTATTTTAAAGGTCACAAGGGTCAAATGTGTTAAAATCTTTAAATGAATTCTTCTTAATAGCAAAATGATACAGGTTAATGATATTGGGTCAATAGCATGCTGGGATAAAGGGCTACACATGTTTTTCCAATGAATGACATTGACCTACTTTCAAGGTCACAGGGGTCAAAAGTACTAACATTTTTAAACGACTTTTTCTCAATAACAAAATGGTCCAGGTAGCATGATAGGATGAAGTGATATCATGTTTGTTATCAGTTCCGTTTAATTGAAAATTAAGCATTAAAATTTAGAAACAATGAAAACTTTGCACATATATGTATATCATGTTTGTTGTCTCTGCCCCAATGCTGAGACTGATTAACAGGCTCTAAAATTGTCCACAGACCTGAAGACCTCAGGTGACAGTTAAGACACATGAGTCTCTTGTTTTCTAAGGTATCTTTTATTAAAATAAATGTAGTGCTCAACTATACAAATGTTCAGCGAGTTACTAGATATTATAACAGTACATATGTATGAAATTTAGAGATATTGGACAAGAAACAGAACGAATGGCTATATGGATTTTCTCGCCAAGCTGGATCCCTGTTGTAGTACACGTCGGCTATTAGGGTTATAAACCCCGTATGTTGGTTTTTATGGGATTCAAATAGAGTCATCTCGCATGGAGCCGAATTTTTGCTCTTTAGTTTTCAATCTTTCTATGAACACGTGAATTTAGGAATCGTTTCTACAAACAGTTTTTTAAAAATAAATAGTCGACAAATAATCGTTACAGATTTTGAGACAAGCGAATGGAACTGTACTGAGAAACAATATACTGTATATTAATTGTTTTTAACTGAAGTCGTTTCTCTGATAAAAAAAATCTGTGCAACCATTTAACTTTGCTGAACTCTCTCTCTCTCTCTCTCTCTCTCTCTCTCTCTCCCTCCCTCTCTCTCTCTCTCTCTCCCTCTCTCTCTTCTCTCTCTCTCTCTCTCTCTCTCTCTCTCTCTCTCTCTCTCTCTCTCTCTCTCTCTCTCTCTCTCTCTCTCCTTCTCTGTTTCTCCCTCTCTCTCTCTCTCTCTCTCTCTCTCTCTCTCTCTCTCTCTCTCTCTCTCTCTCTCTCTCTCTCTCTCTCTCTCCTCACTGTTTCTCTCTCTCTCTCTCTCTCTCTCTCTCTCTCTCTCTCTCTCTCTCTCTCTCTCTCTCTCTCCTCTCTCTCTCTCTCTCTCTCTCTCTCTCTCTCTCTCTCTCTCTCTCTCTCTCTCTCTCTCTCTCTCTCTCTCTCTCTCTCTCTCTCTCTCTCTCTCTCTCTCTCTCTCTCTCTCTCTCTCTCTCTCTCTCTCTCTCTCTCTCTCTCTCTCTCTCTCTCTCTCTCTCTCTCTCTCAGTTATTGTTTGACGCGGACTTTGAAAATCATGAATTATATCCACTTGACATTGTTACGTTGAAATTGGCACATGGTACTTATACACCGTTTTAAAATTATGAACGATTAGTAAAAAAAACAAAAACAGATAAATGAATAAATAAAAAAATAAAAATTAAACAAACAAAAAAGAAAAGAAAAAAAACACCACGGCTACATGTAGTTTCTCAACCGACATGGATCCGTTTTAAAGCTCCCGTTACTTTTGGGGTTATCAACCAAGTATGTCGTTTTGTGGGTGTTGATGGTATTCGAATCGAGAGAATTACCATGAAGCCAGGTTTTGTTACATGATCACTAGCCTTGCACTAAACTTCAATTATATTGCCCTCGAACGAAAATAACGATGTGTTTCACTATTTCATATAATATTGATATGTATTTTTGTTTAAGAAACTAGTCCAGCTACCGACATTGAACTCTATGTTTTACTGTTAAATGTATTGTTATATGTATATTCAAACTTGTTAAATGTCAAACAACGACAAAAAAACACCTCGGAAATTGTAATATTGCCGACCTCATTTCCAATAACGTTCATGAAATCTCAGTAGCGATTCTGCGACAATGCTTTGTTCTTCAGATGTCTGTGTGAAAAATACAACAATATCGAACTTTGATAGCATGCTACATATCTGTTATTCAAAATGCTTGATACACATGCATATGACTATGACTACTGTGTATTTTGTGTGGTTCGCAGTCCTTGTTGAGGTCTGCCACGGAAACTGACATTGCAATCCTGAAATTGGCACAAGGATTGCTTTGAAGGGGATTCTTGTCATAGCAACATCTTAGATTAAAACCATTTTCGTCACAACTCGGTGGAAAAGGTAGAAATAAACACATGGCTACATGGAGTTCCTCACTCAATATGAATCCCTGTTGAAGCACACGTCTGCTATTGGGGTTATTATCCTCGTGTGCTGCTTTATGGGATATTCAACTCGAATGAGCTCGTATGGAGCTATGGTTTCTCTTTTCGTGTACTTTTTCAAATCATCAAACATTTACGATAAGTTTTTTTTCCATTGATATTGATGTAATGAATGAGTTAGATTTAATTGATATATGGAGACTACAACACCCTGATTTGAAAAGATATAGCTGGTTTGGACCAGGTGGAAAAGGCAGCCGCCTTGACTTTTTTCTTGTATCGTCTGACCTTCAGTCCTGTATCCTTTCCTCTGACATAGGTCTAAAATATAAATCGGACCATGCACCTGTTATGATTAAATTAAAATTATATGATCATCCAAGAGGACGAGGGACCTGGAAGTTCACTAATTCATTGCTTTATGACAAAACATATACCGATAATGTTAAAACTGTTATTTATGAGGTACTCAATGATTATGCAATTGATGATATAGTAGACAATAATTTAGATAATATACGTTTTACAATAAATTATCAGCTGCTTTGGGAAGTCAGTAAGCTTTCAATTAGAGGAAAAACATTTCCTATGCTAGTTGTAAAAATAAGCAAAAGAACGAAACAGCTTCGAAACTAGAATCAGAAATTTTAGAATTGCAGCGAAATTCGTTCAATTTTGAAAATCAAGAAACATCTACAATTATGGAAACAAAAGAAAATGAACTTAACAATTTGAGAGAGGAAAGGGTACGAGGACTGATGGTCAGAGCAACAGCTAGGTGGAACATGGAAGGTGAAAAATCTACGAAATATTTTTGTCATCTGGAAAAAAGAAATTTTACAGAAAAAATAATTCCAAAGCTTGTTCGTGATGATGGTTCAGAAATATATAATATTAATGACATTTTAGAAGAGCAAAAAAATTTTTACGAAAAATTATATAATTCAACAAATCCTGTTATAACTAATGAACAAATAAATATATTCTTCTGTAATGACAATCCCTTTATCTGGTAACTTTCTAATGAAGAAAAAACGCTTTGTGATAGTGACGTCACGGAAACAGAATGTACAAAGGCTCTGTTCAGTATGAAAAATTGCAAGTCTCCAGGTTTAGATGGATTCACAGTTGAATTCTATGAATTCTTCTGGAAAGATCTTAAATATATTATCATTAATTCAATTAAGTATGGTTTTGAAAATAACAACTATCAGTTACACAAAAACAAGGGGTGATAACCTGTCTACCAAAGCCAAACAAACAAAAACAGTTTCTAAAAGCTGGCGCCCAATTTCGTTGTTTAACGTTGATTATAAAATCATAACTACTATATTAGCAAATAGATTATAGCGAGTACTTAACAATATTAAAAGCGATAAGGATTTTTGAAAGGCAGATACATTGGCGAATGCACTGATTTATGATCTAATTGAGAAAACAAATGAAAAAAAATATTCGAGGAATTTTATTATTAATAGATTTCGAAAAGGCTTTCGATACAGTGGAATGGAAGTTTCTTCATAAAACTCTTGATTTCTTTGGCTTTGGTAATAATATAAAGTCGTGGGTAGAACTTCTGTACAATGACGTCACTAGCTGCGCCATCAACAATGGATTCTGTTCAATTTTTTTCCCTATCAAAAGAGGAGTCCGTTGAGGAGATCCCCTCTCTCCGTATCTATTCATTCATGTAATAGAAGTTTTAAGTGCTGCTTTAAAATTTTCTCCATATATAAAGGGTATTAAGATAGGTGATACAGAGATCCTTTCGAGTCAATACGCTGACGACTCTGCAATATGTCTAAAAGATGAAGAAATTTCTTTAAAATCAGCTTTAGATATTTTAGATTCTTTTGGAAACTGTGCTTGCTTGAAAGCCAATTATGACAAAACCGAAGCTATTTGGATAGGCAGCAGAAAGGGCAGTCAGGAAAAATTGCTTACTCAAAGAGGTTTGAAATGGAATTTAGTTGGAAAGTTAAAAGTTCTTGGTATCAAATATGACCTGAGTAAAATGTATACAACCTTTGTAAATTATGAAGAAAACTTAATGGAAGTCAAGCGAGTTCTAAAGAACCGGTCTTTTAGAAATCTTACCCTGAGTGGAAAAATCACTGTTATCAGATCACTGGCAATTCCAATACTTGTGCAGTCATTTACAATTTTACCAAAGCCTCCCTGCCACATACTCCGACAAGTAGAACAGAAATGCTTTAACTTTATATGGAACGACAAAAACGATAAAATCAGGAGAGGAACACTAAGAAACAGTTATGAGAATGGTGGTCTTAATATGACTGATATTGAAAGTTTCATTAAATCTTTGAAAATGACATGGATCAAGAAATTAATTGATCCTCAAAACACATCCCCTTGGATCCCCTGTTAGATCAATTGGGTAAATATGGAAATTTAAAAATTCTCTCATACGTAAAAACTGATATGCTTAAAATCACTAACAAATTTAATCTTTTCTGGAAAGAAATATTTTGGGCTTAGAGTGAACAAAATTTGGAACAGCAGGATGCAGAGTATTTTTTGTCCCAACCAATATGGTTTAATCATAATATAAAAATAGGTAACAAAACAGTATATTTCCAGTCATGGCAAGATAGTGGCATCAACCAGATAGCAGATTTTATTATAAATGATGGTAAAGTGATGACTTTTCAGAATTTACAAGAATGCTTTAATATACCACAAAGTCAAAGGATGCAGTTTTTTGGCATTATTTCCGCCATCCCGGTTGCATGGAAAAGGTCAATCAGTCACCATGGTAACAATACGGTGCAAGAAACTAATAATATTAGACATATAAAATCTCTTGTCAAACCTACTAGAATTTTCTATTCAAAATTTTGTTCCTCTGTTCTTTCTATAAATCAAAAAGCAATTGAAAAGTGGTCTCAAGATCTGCAAAACTTAGAAATAGATTGGAAATATACGTATTTGATACCAAGGAGTTGTACACAAGATGTAAATCTAAGAAATTTTCAATTCAAAATTTTTCATAGAACAATATATACTAATACACTTTTATATAAATTCGGTATAAATGATGACAGGAATTGTACCTTTTGTAATTATGAAGATGAAGATTTGTATCATCTAATGTAGCAATGCATTCACGTAAATGTTATTTGGAGGAAATTTTCAGATTTAATCAAGGTGAAATGTAACATTGAATATGAAATTGACAAAATGGATGCCATGTTTGGATGTAAAATCAAAAATAATAATAATTTGCTTAATTGTTGTTTTCTGATAATAAGACGCTACATATATACATGTATATGTAGATATAATTTTTCTCTTCCTTCAATAACAGGTATGTTATCGTTTTTAAAACGTAACAGAGAAATGGAAATAACTTCATATAGATATTACAGCTCATATAAGTTTCCTGAAATAATTCAAAAATGGCAACCAATGAACAATTTATTAAATCAATAACATTTCGTTATACTACACAAACATCTGTAACTATATAAATATTATATCTGTGGATATATGTTGTTTTTTTCAAATTTGTAACAAACTGATTATGTGTGAATCAAAAGAAATAAAAAATATGCATTACAAAAAAAAAAAAAAAAAAAGTTTTTTTTCCCGAAAGGACATTTATTATCAAACGTGACGCGATGTGCTTCACCATTTCCCATAACCCATAATATATGCAACAGCAAAAGTGTTTGTCAGTTTTGTCATTAAAATGTATGCTATTTTACCCACCGTTAATTCGGCTTTCAAATTTTGCATGTTCCAAAAGGAATAGTTCTAACAGCCGAAAGTATGCGAAACCTTCTTAAAATGGTTTGTACTGAACGAGTTCCTAAATACATAAATATGAAAATAAATAAATAAAATGACAAAAATTAAAAAGCACTCACTGCAACATAAGAATTGGCGCAATAAGTCGAGAGAGAGAGAGAGAGAGAGAGAGAGAGAGAGAGAGAGAGAGAGAGAGAGAGAGAGAGAGAGAGAGAGAGAGAGAGAGAGAGAGAGAGAGAGAGAGAGAGAGAGAGAGAGAGAGAGAGAGAGAGAGAGAGAGAGAGCAGACACCACGGCTACATGAATGACCTAGTACATGTCTGCTTTGTTGAGTTAAAAAAAAGTCTCGGATATTCTAACCTTCCGGAACCAATTTCACCAACGTTTATATAATTTGGACATATATATCTCTATGTAGAAAATATATAACAGTAATATTGAAAGTTGATAACATCCAGCATATTTTATTCCTGATGTAACACATAGGGGTATGTTGATGATTACTGTAATGTCCTCTTCATCCAAGTCAATTCAACCAAAGCACCTAAGCACCTGTTGAAGTCCGCCATGGCAACTGACAATGCAATCCTGAAATTGACGCAAGGATGGTTCATTTCCGTTATGGAAGGGTTTTTGTCAACACCACCTCTACATTAAAACACATTTAGTTGACTAAAGGTAATAAAGGTTATCCAAACACGCAGATCTGACGTTTATAAATCATAACTTGGACGAAAAACAAACACTACGGCTACATAAATTTCTCACCCGGTATTAACGGGATTCAAATCGAGTTCGCCCGCATGAAGCTATGTTTTTGCTTTTTGCTTACATTTTTGTTATGTTTTGCATTTTCCGCCGATAATTTGTCGATAAGGTTATGAGGGCGGCTTGTACAGGTTTGATTTCAGAGAAAACCACATCTGTTATTATAAATTTAAAACATCTTACTTTATAACATTTTCTTATTTTTGAGTAATATTTGAAATATAATTCCGGTTATGAACACGCTTATCTGGCTTTGGTGTTCAATTTGTATAACGCCTTTACTTTAAAATCATTTCTGTGTTTCTTTCTTTGTTCAAAGTCAAAGTTTGGATATTTCCAAACTTTCCGACATGGCTGCTTTCTCTAGACACATACAAGTAGCCACGTGCAAAAAAAAACTTAATGCGCTCATGCGCAACGTTGGTGAAAAGCAGATTTTTTTAATGTTTTTTTTTTTTACTGTTTTTCCGTTTAGTCAAAAAATGGAACGGGCAACACAAAAGACCTATTGGAAATAAACTATGAAATTTGAGAAAGATCCATTGAGTACTCCAAACGAGAGGGCCATGACCCTTGATGGTCATCTGAAAATGGACGGAAATACCAGAGAATTTGTTGATTGTGGTCTAATAAATCAAATTAATTCAAAATCTGAACATTCCTAGAAAGTATCAAAATCCCATAAATTGCATGGTTTTTTTTCATGAAAAATAGTTGTGCATTCGTGTTATATATGGCTACTGTGGCTACCATATTGAAGTTGACCAGACTGAAAATAACGACATATTATCCGTTCCTTAACAAATTTAACTCCAGATATTTTTCTCAGTGGTGTGAATGAAACTTGAGAAGAAGTTCAGACTATTTGTTCTATGTTGGATTTTGGACCGAACCTAAAAATAAGATTTGGTCAGGAAAATCTTGGTATCATTTCATGTACGTTTGTTATCATTGCCACTCTCTAATAATGTTTCAGACCAAACTGGAGTGAAATCCACAAACGAATTAAGGAGTAGCACTTTGAAGAAAAATAGTCTAATTCCCCATTTTGTAGTCCCACACCTAAGTCCATAGGGGCTGAAATAAGAAATGACTTCCCAACCCAAAATCTGGTTTAAATCTACCGAGGAATTAAGAAGAACTAGCATTTTAAGTAAAAATTGACTAGCTTCCCCTTTTTGGGCCTCGCTCCCAAATCCCCATGGAAGGAATCAACTGTCTGAATTGGAGAAATGTTTGCCTACTCCAATGATGTTTCAGACAAAAGTTAGCATGAAATTCACTCAAGTATCAAGGAAGAGTAACATTTTGAAGCAAAGTATTGTCTAACCTCATCCTTTGGGCACCCTTTCCCATGTCCGAATCAACCTTCTGAATTTAAGAAATAATTCCTCAATGATGCTTCAGCACAAATTTTGAAAATGTTTCGGACGGCGGACGATAGCAATAGGTCACCTCGACCCTTTTGGGTCAAATGACCGAAAAAGCGACAAGAAGAATTGTTATATGACCGACTATGGAGAGACGAAACATGGATGAAGGCCGATCTGACCAGACATGGTTCTGGTCTAAACATATCTTTGAAAGCCTCAAAATCCTTCAAAACTGGATGAAAGTAAGCGCTTTGGATTTCCATCTAATTAGACAAATCTAACGGAACAACTTTGAATTACAGACAGTCCTCTTTATCATAATTGTGATAGAATTCCCAACATTTGCAAAACTTTCTGACTAGGCGTGCAACGAAATAGTCCAAAAATCCTAGTTTCACCAACGTTAACAATTCTGGCGAGCAACAAGCGCACCACCATTGTCTTTCTGTCCCCATGTATTCTCTACATTTTTTGTATATCATATCAATAAAAAAGTAGACAAAAACTGTTCTTGGTGTATAAGTTATAGACTTTACAATTACAGCTCTTTATTTTTGAATCGTTATTAAAATTCAATCTGTTTTTCATGAGCAAGCGTGAGATTGGGCGTCAAAGATGTCGAAGAAAGTTTAGCGAATAACGTGTACTTAGCTAAAGGAAATATGACTCAAAAAAGCATTGTGCTCGGATTAGTCGTCCCTGTGATGTCATAAGACATTAAATCGTGTTCCTACGATACCACTAAACAAATTAAAAAACAACTAAATTACAATGTGCACCAGTCCACACACAAAATAATCTTTATTTAGTTAATGTAACACACAGTGCCAAACCATATAACAATGTATGTCTCAGCGACCGTGATATTATACCAAAGAAACAGCAACATTCTTTTACAAAAATGAATATTCAAAAAGTAATCTAACATTAGATTTCAATCATAAATTGATGGTACTTGTTATTAAAAATGTTGATCAATTCTCATGGAACTTGAAAAAACAACAAAAATGTTAAAACTATTCTTTAAATCTTCCAATGTTTTAGTTCTTTGGAATTCGACACTTCCAACCTTTGTCTGTTTGTGTTTCTCGATAGCCTTCTTCTGAGAAATTGTGTGCTGCTCTGGTTGTGTCGGTAGCCACCTATTACAAATAGTCCTTGCTTCGAGATGGACTTGCCTATCGACGGGGCGATAAAACCGCTTTGTAATTGTTGATTTTAAAAGTAACTGCAAACATATTCTCTAATTTTTATCTTACCAAAACCATCCGCAACAAACAAAAATTACATGACTCCGAATGACAGAAACGTCTTGAAAATGAAGAATACAACACTGACAAGTACAGTATAACAACGCAAGACATACCCTTTTGCCTGGGAGGGTGTCGATTAGTTAGTTTGTCTTTCTGCAGCGACTAGACATCGCAGACATTCCGGTCTTAGTCCATTTTTTGTTGTCATTGTTATTCTAAAGTTGGCAAATTATTCATCACTACATACATCTTTTGTTCCGTTCTCAAAATTATTCCCCTCCGAAGATCTTGGTCCTTTTTCTAATTCATTGGCATTCAATGGCGGCGTTTAGTTTCTGAAAACAATGGGACTTGATATATCACTATATCACATTACATAATTAACTACTGTTATTTGCAGCAAGTTTGCAAAGAACACCGTCATCCTTCCGTTGACGTGTAAGGTAACCACAGATTGCATTCACAGATTCACCTGTAGTCGATCACGTTCGCGTTTTGCTTGTATAAATCTTAATTCTAGATCGTCCACAAAACCTTCATCCTCATTCGCATCATTTGCACAGTTATGTGGTTGTCCCTGGTATGCTATGGGAAAATCACAATGTTGACACGGGTTTAAGCATTTGTGAAAGACATATCTAAAATATTGATCTCCGCATACGGTACATACAGAGGCCATGGCGCTCGTAATACCTATATCAAAATGGAATCATCAAACAAATTAAAGTTTTCCTATCACTTTTTGTATTTGTCGAAACGTTTCCGTGAATTACTGCTCAAGGTGAGAGGCGGAAAGGTGGAAATAATTTCAAAATGATACGACACCAATACCGGGTCACAAATTAGGGACAGAATATCCCATAGATTATGTACACAAAATACATACTGCGAATAATTAACCCATGTGCTCGCATATGTTTTATTTCCGTCTTTTATAAACTTCTTTCCTGTTTTATATTTTTGCCATGTGTCTTTTTTCCAACTTTGACGTTTAAATAATTTTACTTCCGCGTGCTTGTTCTTTCTTAAACACATTTTTTACCGTTAATTTTCAATCAATGGTTCCATCGAAACACTTTTCTAATCTTTATAAAAAAAAATCTGTTAAATTAAAAAAGAAATGATAACGGTGTAGATTTAGTGACGTTAGGACTGTTGTATCTATGGTATAAAAAGAATGTTCGAACCTTTCGAAACCTCCTTAAAAAAATTAAAGATTTTAACATATTTGACCCCTGTGACCTTTAAAGTGGATCAAGGTCATTCATTTGAACAAACTTGGTAGTCCTTCATCCCAGCATGTCACAGGCCCAATATCTACACTCTGAGCCTTTTGGTTAATGAGAAGAAGTTGTTTAAAGATTTTAACATATTTGACCCCTGTGACCTTGAAAGTGGGTTGAGGTCATTCATTTGAATAAACTTGGTAGCCTTTCTTCCCAGCATGCTACAGACCCAATATCGGCACTCATAGACTTTTGCTTATTGAGATGAAGTCCTTTGTATATTTTAACATATTTGACCCCTGTGACCTTGAAAGTGGGCCAAGGTCATTCATTTGAACAAACTTTGTAGAGCTCCATGCCAGCATGCTATGGGCCAAGTATTAGCCCCCTAGGCCTTCTAGTATTTGAGAAGAAGTTATTTAAAGATTTTGACATATTTGACCCCTGTGACCTTGAAAGTTGTTCAAGGTCATTCATTTAAACAAACTTGATAGCCCTTCATCCCAGCATGCCACAGGCACAATATCAGCAATCTAAGCCTTTTGGTTATTGAGAAGAAGTTGTTTAAAGATTTTAACATATTTGACCCCTGTGACCTTTAAAGTGGGTCAAGGTCATTCATTTGAACAAACTTGGTAGTCCTTCATCCCAGCATGTCACAGGCCCAATATCTACACTCTGAGCCTTTTGGTTAATGAGAAGAAGTTGTTTAAAGATTTTAACATATTTGACCCCTGTGACCTTGAAAGTGGGTTGAGGTCATTTATTTGAATAAACTTGGTAGCCTTTCCTCCCAGCATGCTACAGACCCAATATCGGCACTCATAGACTTTTGCTTATTGAGATGAAGTCCTTTGTATATTTTAACATATTTGACCCCTGTGACCTTGAAAGTGGGCCAAGGTCATTCATTTGAACAAACTTTGTAGGGCTCCATGCCAGCATGCTATGGGCCAAGTATTAGCCCCCTAGGCCTTCTAGTATTTGAGAAGAAGTTATTTAAAGATTTTGACATATTTGACCCCTGCGACCTTGAAAGTTGTTCAAGGTCATTCATTTAAATAAACTTGGTAGCCTTTCCTCCCAGCATGCTACAGACCCAATATCGGCACTCATAGACTTTTGCTTATTGAGATGAAGTCCTTTGTATATTTTAACATATTTGACCCCTGTGACCTTGAAAGTGGGCCAAGGTCATTCATTTGAACAAACTTTGTAGGACTCCATGCCAGCATGCTATGGGCCAAGTATTAGCCCCCTAGGCTTTCTAGTATTTGAGAAGAAGTTATTTAAAGATTTTGACATATTTGACCCCTGTGACCTTGAAAGTTGTTCAAGGTCATTCATTTAAACAAACTTGATAGCCCTTCATCCCAGCATGCCACAGGCACAATATCAGCAATCTGAGCCTTTTGGTTATTGAGAAGAAGTTGTTTAAACATTTTAACATATTTGACCCCTGTGACCTTTAAAGTGGGTCAAGGTCATTCATTTGAACAAACTTGGTAGTCCTTCATCCCAGCATGTCACAGGCCCAATATCTACAATCTGAGCCTTTTGGTTAATGAGAAGAAGTTGTTTAAAGATTTTAACATATTTGACCCCTGTGACCTTTAAAGTCGGTCAAGGTCATTCATTTGAACAAACTTGGTAGAGCTCCATGCCAGTATCCTCTGTGCCAAGTATTAGCCCCCTAGACCTTCTAGTATTTGAGAAGAAGTCGTTTGAATGAAAAGTTTACGGACGGCGGACGGCGCACGGCGGACGACGACGGACGAAGCATGATGACTATAGGTCATCGGACCCTTCGGGTCCAGATGACCTAAAAAGGCTCGATAAACTTTTTTTGTCGGAAACTGGTAATATTGTGGTTGTTGTTTTGCCAATTGTAAGAGATGCTACTTGGTGGTTGGTAGCATCGGAGGTTACCTTATTCATCTTTCGGGATATTGGATTCACTATCTCTATGAAAAATAATCAAGACATTTATTCCACGCCACGACAGCACTTGGCCTCGTATCAAACGATTGTCGGTATTATGTTTGAAAAAGTAACGACAATCAATGTGCAACTTAATTTTGAGTGAATTCGAAAGCATAGATTTGCAAAGATTTGTCCGTCCTCTCGTAATTAGGCGAGCTTGTGAAAGAGGTGCCTTGAAATTGTCCAAACAAAGTGCAGTAACCACCTTTTCAGATGCTCATGAAAAAGACATCCCAGAGCTAATATCTATACGATCAATTATCTGTACAGGATATTGAATATTATTAGGTTCATTTAAGTATTGTACTGCTTTCGGCTGGCAATCAAGAACACATGAATGCCAACAGAACAAGTATAATAAATTAAATGCAGATATTCGTATTTGACTTGCGTTTAAATTCGGTTGCGTTCTTAATGCACAGGAATACCATCCAATAAAGCAGCACATATGCCAGTACAATGTATTTATTATTTTCAATGTTCGCCTTGGTGTAAGGAAAGACAACCTCGATTTGTTTACATTGCACGATGTGGTTATAAACAGCAGATTTTGGTACTGGCACAATGCATAAATGCCACACAAAACGTTCATGTTTATTGCCGAAAGACAGAATCTAACCTTTTAATGTTGGATGTGTTGAAGTGGTTGTTAATATCAACCGATAGTCTATGTTCACTTCTAGATATCTACAGACAGTCATGGTTACTTTATTTTCTAACTAAATGCCATCTTCAAACTTCCAGAGGTAAAAGTATCGTATTGACAACCGATCGCCAGAGAATATAGATTATGGCAAGGAACTGACCACGTTGAAGTGCACGCATATATCCCATTGATGTTGAGTTGTCGATCTGTTGTGTGGTACTTCTGGTCGTTTTTTTTTAAGCTTTTTGATATTTTAGCTGACAAACTCGAAATAGCTCAGCATGGTGATGCTTGACATAACCAGGAATAGAATGACACCAATTAGACTGTGCCCTTTTTGTTAAGATTGTGTAGGTCACAAGCTTATTTTTTTTATTTCTTCTATACGGTAACGTCGATCTGCTTTCTCTCTAAAAATTGGTCATAAGCTCCTTTTAAGATTCTAAGTTCAAGAAATGAAAGGGACAAGGGACCCGACAGCTTGTTGCTGGTTAATTAAAACTCATCCCTTTGAGTTCTTCGAAGTTATTGTTCAGTAAAATGACCCCTCCCCACTCTTGGTGTATGTTGAACTAGTTCAGGACATCAGCGACATCACACGAAACCAATAGACCAAGGACTCCCAAAGTTATGGCCTGGACAAGGAAAGTTTACGACGGACCGACAGACAACGCCATACCATAAAACGTCCCGCCATACTACGGGCGTATAAAAAGAGATCCCAGAGGGATTTTGGCACCAATTATTGTATTGTATTGTTTTTTAAAAGTTTGACCTTTTCCCTTCTCTCTGTTTTGCTCTTAACAATAAGAAATTTGAACATTCCTATGCCAAATCCAAGATGGTCGCCTGCCAGCCATTTTGTTTCGCTGATCAGTCCAAAAATCAAATGGGCACAACTAGGGACCAAATGGAACCTACATAAGAAATTTGAGTAAGATCCATCCAGTACTTCTCAGGAAATGGGATAACAAACTTTACTATGAAAACTCCAAGATGGCCTCCTGTTGGCCATTTTGTTTTGTTTTTATGATTAGTTATCAAATCAAAAAGGGACAACTAAGGACTAAAAGGAATATATATATAGAATTTGAGAAAGATCCAACCTGTAGTTATCAAGATATGAGATATTTTTCTGATCAGTCCAAAAATCAAGTGAGCACAACTAGAGTTCAAGGGCAACTTACATACGAAAATCATGAATGATCCAAGCAAAGTATTTTTCAAGAAATAGCCATAACAACTTTAACAAGACAAAATCCAAGAGGGCCATCTCTTGCCAAGACAGATGAATTAAAAACCACAGACTGCAGGGTAATTTGTATAGCCCACCACTTAATGATGGTGGGGGATTTAATTCACCTGTTGGTCATATGTTGAACTACTATCAAAATTGAAATGGACACAACTAGAGACTGAGTTGAACCTTCAAATGAAATTTCTATCAAGTGCTTCTGAAGAAATGGAGATAACAACATTCACCGTCGAAAACCAAGATGGCTGCCTGTAAGCCACTTTATTTTTCTGATCAGCCTCAAACTCAAAATAGCATACATACCCAGGGATAAAGGGAAACCTTCATATGAAATATACAGACAAGATTCATATTGAACAAATGAAAGATCTTTGCTTCAATGTCATATGAGGTTTCCAACCTGCTTCTGGCAACGAAAATAGAAAAAAATTGTTCAGTTCATTTGTGAACCTGCAAAAGAATACTGGACCTGAAAAATAACTAAAAAAGCATCTTTATTTTTTGATCGTTTATTATGCATTGTAGCATTGTTAAGAACAGAATGATTAAAACAATATTGACTTTTGTTCCTGCGTGGAGACGCATGCTCTCGGTGTGTGAATATGATTTAATATACCACAGTGAAAGGAATTAATCTTATAAATGCAATCATTCTAAGGTCAATGTCATTGTCAATGTACTCATTGGTTCTACTTTTATATCACCAGTTGCTTACTTACTAAGTAGCAATTTAAACATTTAAAATTGTACCTACCATAATTTCTCCTGAAGTTATTATAGCTATATATATAGCTACAAAACTTGTAATATAAAATTAACAAGGTGGACTGGCCAGGAAAAGAGTTACTTTCATTAAATCAAACAAAATGACTGTCTATCTATAACTGTTCTACTGTTTAACTGTCAAGGTTTTTATTTTCTCAATCCTTAGTTTCAACATCATTTGAAATCAAATACAATACAGCAACAAACATTTTGACTGTAACTTTTCATTTATCAATAAATAGGGAGAAAACAAAGCTTTTTCACATGTCAGAGTTCTCTTTTTAATATCTTTAAACCCTTAAATTAATACAATTATCATGACCTTTGAAATACCTATGACAGTATGTTCAGTATCATTAAGAGGCAGTAACCACGTCACCATCATGATTGATCTATTACAGAATTTTTGGCAGCGGCTGTGGTGGTGGTGGACCTCTTTCAACTCCCCAGGGAGGCTTCAGAAATACAGAATAGTTTAAGTTTAGTACATAATTTTGACGAGTCTGAAATATTTTAGCATGGTACAAAGGTACCATAGCCTGAACATGTACGATTACAAGACTATCAATATCAGCAAGAGCATGCAGTAGTCGCATCATTCCAAATTAAGACAAAACGACTTCTGAAAAATTGGTACTGTTGAGCAATACAGATTTTTTCATGCAGATTAATAATAGAATGAAATCAGAGAGCCATTTGAAGTAAAAATACAGCAACTTGTTCATGTAAAACAAATGAGAGAATTGTTATTTTCACTTTTAATGAAACAGACTTACAAAACTGATCAATTTATAATAACTGAAAACAAAAATTGTGAACCAACCTTTAAGAAACAACTTTTGGCTCAACAGTATTACTGGAATGCAATATTCAGAATATGTAATTCTGAACCGAGAGTACCACAAGCGTAGAACAAATGGCTGTCACATAATCAAAAGTATGTGTTATACAGAAATGTGTTCATTGTACCACAGGGTATATAGACGAATACATCATTAAAAAAAAGAAAAAAAGAAGAAATTATCTATTCACACTTTCCAAACATCTGTGATGTCTTTTTAGCATTATGTGAGAAGTACTATATGCTGTTCTAAACAATATCTTTTCTCAAAACAAGGCATATGCAAGAAAAACATAAAACTAATGGATCTGACAAGGTCAGCACTCCAAAACATATAGAGATTACATGAAATGTTATCATTACAGTACTCGCGTATGTAACAGACACAGAGTCATATTCTTATTGATCAACATAAATAAAATCATGTCACTAACATTAATAAATACATCATAACATAAACAAAAAAACTTACTACAGTGTACCGTTCATTACAGCAAGTTCTTTTTAAGTCACTTCATGTTGACAAGTTATTTCACAAACATTCCCTTTATCAGGAAAAACCAGATGCAGGATACAGAAAAACCTACTCTGGTATGAATACTCTCATGTTCAAATATTTCATTAGAAAATATACTTTAAAAATTCAAGTTATTAAATAAACAGACATAAAATATTAAGTACATTTTATGATTGATCTCTAAAGACTAACTGTGATTTCATAATCCATTTTTAGAGACAGAATCCCATAAAGAAGTAAACCAAGTATTCATTTCTTGGTAGTTTTCTTTATAATTAGTAAATCTTTTAAGTTCAATGACAGTACATCAAGTTTTACAATATCAGGTCATTGCACACCCTTTATACAGGTTTCCTTTCATTTTTGATTAACAATGGTGGATCTATATATAGACTTTAAGGACTTTTCTATGTAGAATATTAAAATGTTTACCCCGGTATCACTGTATTCCATCTATATAATATTGCATAGCATATCTATACAGAGTGGCACATTTCTACTGAAACACAAATAATTTAGAATACACAAAGCCCAGTCATACATACTGGTATATAATTGTCAAAAGAAGTTGGGGTATAATTTTGTAATCTGCTGTGATGACATGATACAGTTCTACAAAACAAAACAAAAAACAAAACAATCTAGTGAAATGTATGTACTTAGCAAACCACTAATATCATCCAATACCCAAGTGTGGTTTACAATTAAAACAATCAGTACAGAATTACCATGTCCCTGACAATAACTAAATGTACAATACTATGTACAATGAGAAATGAAATGTACAAAAATACTAGTAAATGATAAAAAGGACAATTACAGAAAAAAGGCAAAGAAAAAAATTGATGTTTTAGGTGGATCACTCAAAAGGTTTACCTAAAATAATCAATGTCTCAACCGAAGAAACTTTTCTTATAGACTTATATCTGTTAAAATATGATAAACATCAAGAAATTTAACCAATTTAAGTGTGCAAGCCACAGAAAGAAGCAAAACCAATATGGCAGTATAAAAGGAGAGAAGACATTTCTTTCTGCCATGAATCTGAAGGAAATACATATTTCATTTTAGTTTTCCAGTAAAGAAAATTGGATAGGTAAGGAAAGTGTAACCTGTACATCTTCAACAGACCTATATATACACCTTAATCTCATCATTTTCAAATAGTTTCTTTCAAACAGGAAGCTGATTCATATATTTATACAAAAACTTAATCTAACATCAACATAAAACACTCAATGGTACATCAGTGTAAGTAAAATAAGTACAATTCTAAACCAGTATATTCATTATATACATTGTTAATTTAAATCAAAATAACAAGAACCTACAGGGTCTGCACCACTCATCTGTAATATTTTTGTTTTATTGGTGATATGACCCTAAATCCCAAACAAAAGGATATCATTTCATTTTCAATCCCCCTCTTCCTGAGAGTAGGGTAGGGGTGAGGAGGTAACAAAATTTAGACAGTTTCATTTAACAATGCCCTCAATCAATCATTTAACAATGCCCTTAACCAAATTTTATCAAAACCCTTTCACACTATTGAAGATATTAAGATATACCTCAATTACCCCTAATGCCCTCACCCCTCTGATACCAATTGGGCCTGACCGTATCTAAATATGAATTGATTTCTTAATGAAGCTCCAGCCAGTAATGATCATTTTATCTTCATTTCTCTCACACTCAGAGCTTGTTCCTCACTAATGGCACTCCATTTACATAACCTTGACCCTCCTTTACTAAATCATACTCAAAACAAAATCCAGTCAATGATACAGCTCTTTCACACCAGAAGCGTTAAGGAAATAAGAAAATAACAGAGGAAAGATTGATGGAAAAAAGGCATTCTCTGCCCCTATCAGCTGTCAAGCTTATCACTATACCATCTGATTGTACTCACATGGTGAAATGGAGGGCAGTAACTCTAGGAGATCAAAAGAGAAATGGAAGACGGATGTCATGTCATGGCATAAGCCCAATGGTCTATAAGACCAGGTGTGCTAGAAAGGAATTCATTATGTTGGAAACAAAATGATACATGTATAAACAATAATATACAGAAGTTTGACAAATTTGAGAAATACTGATAAAATGGTGGGTTGTAAGTGTTACAATAAATAAATGAGCTTATGTTGGTTATGATCAACTTAAATTGTCATGAAATAAGAAAGTAAAATAATATGGGTGTTATAGAATGAAGCTCCACATTTAACCTTACTATTCAGAAAATAATGCACTGTATCAAGGTCTCCAACATTAGTAATATATATCTACAATTAGGTACCCTGATGGTTACTACTTTTGATGATTAATTAATTGTGAGTGCTATACCTATCACAAACCCTCCACTCCCACCTTGGGATAGACATTTTACTGAATGAGCCCTTATGAAAAACACAAAAACTTGACTCCTAGCTTGGGATAGATATTTCATTAGAAGATTCATGGAAAACACAAAGACTGAACTCGTAGCTTGGGATGGATTTTTACTGGGCAATTCCTAATGGAAAACACAAACCCCAGACTCCTAGCTTGGGGTAGATATTTTACTGGAAAATTTTTATGGAAAACACCAACAAATCAGGTCAGTTGAAGTACCTTTCCTCAAGTCTAAAACATAATGAAAAATTAATTACAGTATATCATTATTTAAAACAAATGTATGTTTATCTATAATAACACTAAATCCAGTTTCAGGAAAGTTTGCACAACTTATATACAAAAAACTGGTATTATATTTATCACTAAACAACACTAGCTTGCTGGTTTCAAGAAATTCATCATTTATAATACAGGGAATTTCAAGTTAAAACATTTCATATGACTGAAAAAAATGTGCTGCAGCTTAAATCATTTTTGACTAGTTTTATTGGGTAAACATATGGTTTATCACATAAATAAAATATTGAAGTGCTTGCTGTCAACAATGTAAATACAGGTAGTTTATAAAGGGGGAACTCTTTGTGCTACACAACATGACTTTTTTCACATTTTACCTATAGAATTGTTACTTCAATCTTTAGTGATATTGCCATTACCGAGAAACAAAACCCAATACAGTCTCATGCAAAAACTCTATTTCATCACAGAAAAAATTGAACAATAATCAAGTATCATAAACATTTCTTGATATTAAGAAAAAAAACTGAATTAGTGTTCATAAAAAAGAGCCTAGAAAAGGACACTAAATACTTAATTTTGAAAAAGATTTAAAGATATAAATATCAATTTTATCTTGGTTAATATTTCTACCAATAACTGTTGATCAGAATGTTTAGAAACAATTAGCCATAGCTACATGTGTTATTGTTAGTCTGTGTACTTTATACTTTTAAATACTTTGGTACTTGGTAAACATACTGATATTTTGATAAACTAATATATTCATAGTCCTGTCTCCATAACAGAATATACTATTACTATTTCTCATCAGGTTACATTGTTCAATGTGGGATAAACGGAGGTAAAAATAAATTGATTAGTGGAACTGAACACATAACTGGAAGATGAGGGGATGAGACAAGCTGATGAGGATGACCAAACTAAACACATACATATACAGTAACACAAAGATTGCATAGTATATAAAGGGCTGGTAAAATGTAGCAATGCTGTACATGGAATGGTCAGTGTGATTCAGTGTGACTCTCTGTCTCCGATAATTCTATTCTGTTCTAGTCCATTAACTAAACAAGACAACATCGGCTGTACATTAACAGACTATTTCATCTCCTTTATCAAAGTCTGAAATAGTTTTGTTCTCCACAATTGAAAGGGATTTTGGAAAAGTATATATCCAACCTAATTTAAACTAAAGCTAATTACAGATTACAGATACTATTAGATTGAACTTGAACAGCACCAAATTATCATCGCTGACTTTTCAAGAATTTTGACATGTAAAAAACATAAATACCTTCTAAAGATTTGAACTGTTCATAAAAAATTGGTATCATGTAGAACTTTTTGAAAGTATAAACAGGTCAAGTGTATTGTTTTTGTTAGGGTTATATACATCTTCATAACACACATCAAAAATTGCTTTCATTAGAATTCACTTGCATTTATCTTACTTCAGATTACCCTTTATCAACCATCATTACTGTAACTGTAATCAAATAAAATAGTTTTAAATTCATCGTGACAGTTTTGTTGATGAAAATAATCATGTAGTATTTTATCACCAAAAACTTCTCTTAGTACAAGTGAACAAGACAAAAAACAATTTACTCAACAGTCATTACTTTCTCTGTGAAGTACATTCTATTTTATGTTTATCCAATTACAATGACTATCTATTTCATAAATCTAATTTTCATTTGATTTTCTTTCACCATATCACATAACCCACTTTCATATTTGTGTACAGCAGTCCTGCTTTAGCCTTAAATTCTGAAAACTAACAATATTCAGCACATTAGTTTGGGACAGATACGACTGGACCTTTCCAAATATTCCACAGGCCAGCTGCAGTCATGATTTGTACCTAGTGTTTCTCTTGCAGTTTCAGCAGCTCTAACCATTTCAAACCTTTACGTGAAAGCTAACACTCCCAAAGTCTACGTTTCCTGCAGAACCTTAAAATGTTCATCTTTTCATTCCTTTGGTTCATCTTCAGAGCATATTTCTGACAAATCTTTCCTAGAACACTTTCCATATTTACCCTCACTGACCTTACAAATATTCCTTTCGAAACACCTCCAAATTTGCCTTTATTACTTTGGGAATATGTCCAAAGCTTATCACAGAGTTTAAGAACAGGCAGATATCTCTTTGCAAATTATACCACAAGCTCATCCAAACATATCAGGAATTCATTTCATGTGTTTACTCTACCTAGAATGGAGTTTCTAAAGTGATTTAAAGAACTTCTGGCACCATCTATTCAAGTTACCCTCCAATGGCCAGGCAAACATTCTTTAGGAACATTTCAGAATTTTCCCCAAATAATGAGATTCCATCAGGCATGTATCTAGAGTTTCTCATGCATCACTTATTAGTACCATTCAGATCTCTCTGTCAATTTATTTGTCTTCTTGATCTATGACTTTCATTTCCATCAGTAATGTGAGGTGAGGACATTTTCATAACAATACATGTATATAAATCACCAATCTTGGATGAAAAATATTGGCAGAGTTGGCATACCCTTAAAGCACAACAGCATTTGAGAGCTTACACCTCAGCATATCAAGTTATTGTTCATAAATAAAACTGTAAGTACAATTTATCCAAGTTATTGTTCTGCATTCCTTGTCATATCTATGTTATGATATTGTTGTGTAATAGTTTTGTTTATTTTGTATGAAAATACTAAATACTATGTGTACAATGATGTCATGGTCTCTATGCAGTCATCAATGTATTGGTATCATTAAGCATATGTAGATCAGGAAACCCTAATACTTAACACTAATGTTTGTACTCTTTTCTGCACATATATAAGAAGAGAATAATAATTTGGAATGGGGATTAGTTTAGGTAATTTTTAAGGAGGTTTAGCTGGGTCAATGTATAGTTTTCATTTTCATACATGTACAGATATATATATATATTTTTTTGAGAGGGCGGGAGTGGGGGTCATTTCACATACAACAAAACACTTGAAAATTTGTTCATATGACTAGTGTACATAGGTTACATGACATTTTTTAGTAAAGAAAGGAAAAGATGTTTAAATTAAAAGCTGGACCAATATTGCTGCATTAGAAGGGGACGTATCACAGCATATCAGCATAATCACGACCTGTAGTGTGAATAAAAGCATCCTTATGGTATGAGCTTTACTGGACTGGCTAAATTGTGTGATTATATAAGTATTAAATGGTCCTCAGGACTGAGCTTGCAAAATTGTAAGGATATATAAAATGTTCTGTGGGTCTGAGCTGGGTAAATTGTGTGGGTATACGAGTATAAAACAGTCCTCAGGTCTGAACTGGGTAAATTGTGGGGGTATATAAATATAAAAAAGTCTTTGGATCTGAGCTGGCTAAATTGTGTGGGTATAAAATGGTCCTCTGATTGGATGGTACCAAAAATGCCCATATAATCTGACAATGACGTACACAGAGGAGGAATGAGGGGAGTAAAATAGTCTGACCACTCAGCTCCTATAGACATACAATTACCAAATCTTATAAAAAGTGATCTGTCTGTTTAACTCCTGTGATTTGTAGATGTAATATATCTTTAGATTAATCTACAGTTTTCACTTGTTGAATTTTAATTAAAGTCTATGCTTCTTTCAGTGTGTTTCTGCTTTTCCATATATTACTATTGTTTCATTTGGAGTTTACAATTTATAGAACATGATTTTATCTGTACTCTCTGTACATTTTATGTGATTATTTTATCTTAGCTCTTTTCACATGGAAACTTGCACTTAAATACGACTGCACTAATATCGACTGCAATTTCTTTATGTTGTTTACATAACAATTATTGGAATCCACAAATTCAATTCCCTAATTTATCAAAAAGGAACAATATGTAAATATTTGATTGTGCTAAATTTAGTATATTTATACTAGTAATAATGAAGCATCTGGGAGAGCATGAGAGAAATCAACTTTTAAAAATCTAACTGATATATATTAACCATCAGAGACAAAATGATGATCATTTCAGGCAAGATGTGTGGCATCACAAGAAACTGAGCAACCACAAAAATGGCTGACACTGGAATTATCTTTAAGCAACTGCCACCATACCACAATTCTCTCTGTCTACATTGAAAGTTTAGCCTCACCCTGGGCTTATTTGAAATGTACTGAAGAAAGCTACTGCCAGCAGTGAAATCTGTGACTTCTTTAGCTAATAAGAAAAGTACAGCATTAGAATGTATGAGTATGCTGGTCCATTATCACATGCAGACTTGTATCAGTCATCCGTGTGGTCCTGAAATATCAATTTCACATAGCCAGGGTCGGCATGTAGGGGCGTGGCACAAAAAGGACACACGGCCTGGAAACCTTGACAACCATGGGGAACAGGAACCAGGGACCAATATCTGCAAGTAAATGGTTACGATAACAATACCTCAACCAAATTCAAATATTTAAATCAAATGCCTTAAAAAATGGCACAGTGTGAAATTGCTCATTGGAATCTACAAACACATGTTGCAGAACACAAGATCAAGTATCAACAATTTGATTGGTGTGCAATGTTTCTCACCTAACAGTAGCTTCTGATGCTATATGTCCACATGGGTTAAAACAGTGGGTAGGGGGCTCAGCGTCAACATATACACTCAATTCACAGCCCATCTTCAACTTTACAAATGGCCCGTCCTGAAATATTTCAAAAGGTTTGGATGTTATTTAATGAAATCTGTGTAACTTTTATTATCTGTCTATTGAATGTTCCTAGATCAAATGGTGATATTAAGTTGTATTCTGATATTTAAAGAAAACTAACAAATAACATTTGTATTCTGAAATCCTGTTTAATCTGACCTACAGTTGTCACACAACCTAGAGTGTCACATTAGGCAATTTTAATTAATTCATTATATTCTTATCATTGTTTTATCCATAAAACATACATAACCTCTTACAGTTTAAATACAATAATACCAAATATAAAATTGAAACCCTTCAACAGCTTGCCATCAAGTGCTTTTGGTTAATGTGCAATGGTGCAATTTAAGGGTATGAACAGAAATACAATATAGAGAATGAATTTGTAAGAATTGTTCTCAGTGGACCTGGTATGTTTTAATATTCCTACAAATGCCATGGATACATGCAATGCATAATGTCTATCCATACTGTCTATAACTGCCATCTATAAGTAGTTAATGATACAGGTAATACCTTTATACAAAGGGGACAGGTACGGCTATCATTCTCCTTCTGTCCCCACTGGTGTTGGCCGTGGACATGGCCACATTGCAGGTACACATACGGCTGTTTGTCCGACAGCTCCAGCGTGCCTTTACTGGGCAAAACCAGGGTCATCAGGCCCACTGGACACTGAGGACGTCCAGCATTTATCTCTTCAACTAGGGACTGAAACTCATGTTCACTCTGTAAAGGATGAGAGAAGGATACAGACTTAACCTCAGGTTCACCGACTCAAAATAAGATTCATATTCATTAACTCAAAAATTGATTCAAAGATTAAATCAAAAGTTCCAACTTTAAATGATGAAACACTGGTACAGACTAAAGTTGTGTTTTTGCTGAGCGACAGTTAATGGAAAGTCCCTTTCCATGTTAACTTTGAAAAGTACTTTTAGCTGACCTTCAAACTTATTTCATTATCTTCAGAACATTCATGCTGTCATTTGATAGAATGTGATGCTGAACAGTAACAGCAGCCATTATTTCACTTATATAGAAGACAATTTGCATTTAGAAGTAACAGGTAATGTTTAATAACATTTCTGTTTGTTGCGAATGGTGTTGTTTTGAGTTATTGCAATGTATTTATTATCAACAATAAAAATCTGTATTTCAGGTTTTCTTACCTGATAATTTGTATGACAGAAAAAAAATGAAATCAGGGAAACAATAATAATTTAACTGATCTGTGTGTTTTTTTAATTACCAAGAAGTGATAACTTTTTTTCATTACATGTATTTTTAAGTACTAAATTGATATTGTAATAAGGAAATAAATGAAGAAATAACAAATCAGTTTAAAAAAATTGACTTTGTAGTTTGATACCAAATTATATGAAACAAAATCTAGAAATTGTAGATGTGTGATAAGCTACAAAGCCGTCAAATTTTCCCTCATTTCCAATTCCATACATATCTCAGAAATACCTTATCCCATTATAAGGTCATACTATCAAATGAACTAAGTTGTTAATTCTTAATGTATGTAATTCTGGTCTCTCTAAGATTTTTTTTTAAAAATATATAATTAATGCTGTACCGGAGAAGTGATGAGGCCAAGAGCTGATCTCCATAGTAACGTAGCACCACAAAGATCTATCACAGTTCCATCATGGAGAATATTGTCCTCATCCAGAATCTGAAATAATTAGCTCAAATCTGAAGTAAGGAAATAAGTGTGGAAGGGAGCATAACTCATATCAGAAACTCTTATGGACACATTCCCAGTACATAGTCATATTATATCAGTTTGATTTTAAAAAGTTTTGTTTGTTCTATAAAACAAAAGGATTGTGACAAATGTTATTGAATTTAACAAAGACTTTGCTGTTGATGTCGGTTGGAAACAAGTGTTTTGGATATGAAGATTTCAATGTATATATCCCAGTATGATTTTGATTATCTGAAATGATCATGAGAACATGTTTGTTCTGATTTAATTCCATATGAGCATAAAAATGAATGAAGAAATTACAAAAATGTGACAGCTAAATTTGGACAAACACCTATTCCAAAATTTTGACTACAGCCTTTGTTCAAGGTACCAACCATAGAATTCAACTATGTTCACAGTAGTAACAAGATGAAAAATTCAACAACTGATAATTGAAAATATAAATGTTCGTATTAGATAAACAAATTAAAACTAATACGCCTGAAGTACTGCTGATAAGAATGTATTGTTGAAATTTGGAATATCATTAAAGCTCCTTGACAATGATGTAACTGACCTGGTTGCTTTTAAGGGGTGCCGACCTGGATTCTCTGAGGGGATATATAGCACCACCCACAGACACTTCTCGCCATACCCCTGGTTTGCCAGTGGGATTAAAGCCACCCTGGGGCTGCATAATGAATACACCATTGGTTGTCAATCCATCAATTTCCTCTCCTGAATACCACTTCACAGCTTTCTCCTATAAAAGGACAATCTTACAGGTATAGCAGGTAAATAAAACAACCCTACATTGATTGGTCCACCATTGTACTAAACATAATATACTACAAAAACTTCATTATGAAAATTTCAAACCACCAAAGAAAACATTTTTTGTGATCTTGGAAAATCCCTGATATCTCTCAGAATTGAGATCTAACATTGACAGAAACAATAATGTCCTAACTTCTCTGAAAGACCCAGACTAGTGGCACCAGACTCTGATATATAACTGTTACAATGTGACAACTTAAGGAGTGACTACAAACTTTATTACATTAGATAACTTAAAGGTCTTATGAGAAATTGTTATATTGAACTAACAATTCATCAACTTATATCATTTCTGAAAGAAAAACTGCTGTATATATTTAGCACTAAAAACAGATGTTCCACAATAAATTCAGCTAATGACTGTCAAGAAATGTGAGGAAATATTGTCTAGATTTGTATGTGTGAAAGGAAGAGAGTATGACCTTAATGAGAAGAATAAATGTTCTTTAGCTTAATATACAGGAAACAACAAGCATGTATCTCCTTTCTATGACATCACGGTACAAGTCACTCATGTCAAGGACCTAGACATTTCAAGTAGGTTCTAAGTACATCCTTTGCATTTTTTTTAAAGAACCAGTAACTGTACGATCATACATACAGACAAAAATCATTTATTCAGATGTACTAACCCCTAAAAATATATTTCTCCCAGAGTCAAAGCCTGCTGCAAATATTCTCGCTGTGTAAGGTGGATCTCTGTCCACAAGGATTCTACAAGCAAACCGTGATATAGTGCTCTGAGTGATACTGTCATTGGCTGTCCGTTGATTCCCTGGTATTGTGTCCATCACAACATAGTCTATAGGTACTTCTGAAGAACGACCAATCTAGAAAACAATACAAAATGCAATCAAACAAATTTGAAATTTTTTTACCACTGTTCTGTCAAGCTCGATAGCCTCTTTACTAGTATGTTCAAATGATGAACTCTACTAATCTGAAAACAGTATATGAAAAATGCTTACAAAATTAAATTTTGTCTCTTCCTCCTCCGACAAGTAACAGTTTTACAGTGGGTTGAAATAGTTTATCTGGTAATAAAAAGTGTTGTAATGCTATGTGAAGTTGTAATTACCTGGTACATATCTGTGTTGGGATCCTGTTTGTATTCTACAATGACAGCCTGGTTACGAGACAGAGTGTAGGACACAGAGTGTTGGTGAGTGTCCTGGACGGCCTGTACACATAGAAATACATACCTTGGTTAGAATATGTTGTACAAAATCAGCCATTACCTCTGACTGGGACTTCAATGAAAGCCTGATATCTATTTTCTTAGTGAATCCATTTTGTACAACATATTTTAGAGTGGGAGTGGACCATGTCTCATGATGTACTAATTATCATTTAATACAGTCTCAACATTTTGTGTTTAATATATTTATCTGTTATGTCAGTAATTTTTGAATGTTTTTTATGGCACCAATTCAAAAATTTTGAGGAGTCCCAGGACTAGATTTAGTGAATCACACAGGCAAATCGTGAATCAGCACTCAGATATCTAAGTCCCAAAAATCATTGCATGTACCAAATAGCTAGGAACAATTACATAAATCAGGATTTGATGAATTGCTGGTAGTATATATGCCACAGTCTATGTCAGAAAACACTGAATAGACAAATAAAATCAAGGCTGCAACATACATGTATAAAACATGACTACAACTTTGTATATATAGTATTCAAGAAGTTTTTTCACTGTTTTATCCAACTTCAATTTTTTATGAGTTTGAAAAAGTATTTTACCCGAGATCCATAAAATAGGATACTTAAGCAATAATTGCATTTTACACTTACAGAATATATGATAGTGTTACTGTGTAGAGGTTGTGCTTTTCTTTCTTTCAAGCGGTTTCCATTTCTGTTGTGATCTTACCTTGGAAGACTGGGGATTTTTGACGATGTGTTTTCGATATGGTTTGACGCCATTTCCAGCTATTCTTTTGGCCAAAATAAATTTACTTTTTCTCCTTCCTTTGTCACCATTCGGTAAGTGTCCATTGTACCTTGGGAAATAAAACAATTTATATTTTAATAATATAAGTACTAGGAGATCAAGCGTTGTGAACTATCCAATGAATTATAAATTCAATACATCTTCATGAGTAAAAGCTCTCACAGTCTTTTGGGATAGAATCACAAATACATGTGCCTTTTGAAATTCTCATTTAGTCTGGAATATATATATTTATATATAAAGAAACATAGAAAGAAATTAAGGCATGCAGTCTTTTATATATGACCAAAAAATACTGTTGATAGATGTCAATGATAAATACTGAGGAAGTGCTGCTAAAGTGCCAGTTTGAAGGTTAAACATGATCCAAATGTATGATCTTTACCCTAGAATGACTAGCTCTCCATATTTAATAGACTGCCCCCGAGGTGGTTTGTGACTTGGACTTCCTTGGGAATATTCCCCTGCAGTAGACTGCTGACTGCTACTGTGCAATACCTTCTCCATATTACTGAAAGGACATTATCCATGGGTATTTTGCTGAAAATTAAATAAAAAAGTAAATTAACAATATCTATTTTTTCTAAGAACATGTATTTTCTTTACTATAGAATAATTGTATGATGTGCATTATTATATACCTTTATTTACCTGTCTTTAATATATTGTTTTCACTCATATGAGAAAACATGCCATATGGCCAATATTCTATTGTTCTCATGATACTATTTTTCAATTCAAACTTTCAAAGATCCTAGGTCTTTACACACTTTCTTTGTGAAAAGCTAAATATCACCTGCCACAGCTAGAGATTGGAGTTAACTACAAAAAGACTTATTATTGGGGCTAGCAGATCAGGTAACTCTATAATTCATGTAATATACCCTTATGCCTTCTATTGGCTTAGACATATGAATTTGCATCTGGAATGAAAACAACCTAAGCCAAACTACCAAGTCCAATATATATAATACATAGCACAGGGCTGTGGACTTTTACTTAATTGTTGATTGTTAGTTGTTTACATTTGAGATAAAAGTGCCAGGGACGAGTTATATTAGTAAATGGAAATTTATTTAATTACAATAAATTCAGGACATTAAATCGTAAATATCTTTCAATTATTAAACTACAAAGTGTCTTTGATGATTACATTCAAAATGATTATTTTTTTTTTCAAAGAACAAAAATGAATTGCTGGAAAGGTGTATAATAAATTCAAACAACTAGTCTAAATAACTATACACTAGTTTGACGCATGATAAATAAATATCAAAGAAAATCCATAACACTTACACTCTGATACGTACCTAACTCAGTAAAGCACTTAGACATACTCCTGTTCCCCTCGTTGAACCTTTGGGTATGACCATGTGTTTAAATGCCTCGATAACAATGAACCGATAGAAATCTCACGTTATCACAACAATGATCCTGATTTTTTTCAAGATACTATTTCTCTTTCAAAAAGCCTCAATCAAACATATACCACTATTAAAGTTGTAGTGGAGATGTCGACGGGTGATCTATGTTTCAAATCCATTACCCATTATGAAAGAGTTTTCCCTTAATTCTCGTTTCTGTCCGTGTTTGTATTATTTTCATCATTCTTCCCGGAAATGAAATTTCTCTCACAGGCGGCGCTGCTGTGAACGACTTCCGGTTTACATTATTTACGTTTATGTTTGGGTGTTGTTCACGCTATCCTGTATCACTATTCATATATTTGTGTTGATCACCTAGAATCGGTAATCATGGCGTTAGGTCTTGATGAGAGTTGGGAGCTTGGGAATGCTGACCTGATTCAACAGCTTGCTGACCTAGATTGGCTTCACAATGACAAAACTGACTTCTTGAAAGAAGTGACCACAGTTCGGGTGGGATATGAACTTTATCAAAGATTGAGTGGTGAGAGGGAGCTCAAGGCAATGAGAGCAGAAACCTGTATGAATATTGCGAAGTTCATTAAAGCACATCCGAAAGCTACTAAGGAAGAGCTTCAGAAAGAAGTTGCTAAACAGATCTGGTTGTTTGCACAGAAGGTGGAAAAGATGTGATGGAGATGTTTCTTGAACTAAAATAATCCTTAGAATATACAGAGTAAAACTATTAACTCAATCTGCAGTTAAGTGTTTTTCTAACGGAAAGATCGAATTAGGACAATTTCTTTCGCAAAGGAAAGGTAAAAGTGAACAATTTACTAGAAAAATACAATAAACCCAACAACAAAATATGAAGTGATTTCAAGACAACCTTACAAAGCCCTATTGCAGTATTGCGAAATTCAACAAATCACAACCAAAGTGTAAAATGGAAAAGAATAGGAATAAGGAAAAAATAACGAAATAAATCTGGTCATATGCAGATTGCCTACAGAAGACGGAATATTTGTGATTAAGGGAAATTTGATCGGTTATCCTACATTATCTGCAACATTACCAAGATATCTAGCCAATTTCTGTTGCATCTAAATTCAGGTAAAAAGTGAAAATGATTACAAATCCAAGTGAACTATGAAGACAACAGATACTGGTACCCATATTTTGATTGAAAAAGGACCTATTTGACTGTGAAAAATACAGAATGGAAGTACCACTGTATGTGGCATGTGACTTCTCATCTCATGTCAATTATCCATAAGGAAATACTGTACTTACAACATTCACAAGTGTTGGAGAAAAGGGGAAAAGTGAAATCCAACACTTAGACTCTTCATACTAATATTAGTTTATTATTACAGTTGACTGAAATGCCTTTCAGCAATGCCATTCAGTCTATTGCATGTAAAATTACGCTAAAGGAACAACCAGTCTATAAAGTTGCTTGATGTCCATATAATGAATAGTTATCATAATATATCCCAGTAGCTGCATATGTACAGAACTTGCAGATCAGCTGCAGTAGCTTTAAACCTTCTGAAATGTATGAAACAAAGCTGAGCTTGATATTCATTCTTACAGTAAATTAATATAATGTCAAATACATGGAATCAACTCCAGAATGGCCAATTTTGAATATCTACCTTGTATGCTGGTTATACTCATTGAAAAAATATATCTGAGTGCATATCTGATATTTAGTACAGTTTTAATTTAATACTTTAAAATGTAATAAATGTTGTTTTTCAAACTTTGTAAGGTGTTTGTGAATTTTATGGACAATGCAATGTGTTGATGACTGTATCATCTCAAGCATGGATGACATTCTGAAAATTGTCTGCATCACTCCCAATATATATATATACAATTATTATTGTATTACAATTCACTTGTTCATACTGTCCTTATTCTTCATTGATCATATATATATATATATATATGATTACTGAAGTAATAGTGGCAGTATGGACAAGTTAATATTTTTAGACCATCTGCCGGTTTATCAAGACACAAATATTACAAAAATTACATCACATACATAGAACATACAGCAAATACAAAGTTGTAAACTAAAACCAAGAACAGTAGTATAAATATTAAAATTCTCAGTTTTAGTTGATAATTTTGTTTTTAATCTATGTTCTGTATATATGATGTAATAATATATGTCTTATATGTCGAATATTGGACGATTCACTTGTCCATACTGTTGTTATTACTTCATTGATCATATTTCAAGGTAATCTGATAACAATGATGGAGTGATCACTGTTAAGTCCCACTTTCAACTACTGTAGACTGAAGATGATGACCGAGGATTTGAAGGAGACTGTGAATAATATGCAGTAGGGTATCAACAATTTCAGATTATTGATAAGTCGAAATCTAGAAGAATTTGAAAAGTCATTTTCTACATATTTTATAAGGATTCTATTGTTATCACTTTTTTATTTAAAACAGGTACAAAAAATAAAACCAGCAAGAATTAAACTTCCAAAGAAATCTATTTTTATTTATCTTGCTGTTGGCCCAGGGGCCCAACACATTATATATTGGCAAAAAAAAAACTGTTGAATTGTAGTGCTATTCAGAAAAAAATACAATTTCAAGTCATAGTTTGGAAGAGTTGATGGGAAGCTGAGAAAGGAGATCTACAAACAAGATTTAGATTATGAAAACAAGGAGCAGTAACTCTTCAAAATACCATTGCATCAAACTGACATTCAGGAAAAGATAGTTTTATGTTATGGTGATTAAACTTACCAAGGTTTGAAGAAATTGGTTGAAAACTGACAAAGGAGATCTTTGGACAATATATTATGAAAAAAAACAAAGGACAGTAACTCTTCCAAATACAGTTAAATCAAACTGCCATTTAGCAATATACAACTCCGTATCATGTTTATTGAGGCTACCAAGTATGAAAGAGATTGGTAGAAAACTATGTGCGGAGATCTCTGCACAAATGAAAGTTTATGAAAGACAATGCTTTACTATAATAGGTATCATCATAGTTTTTGACAAACAAAAACATTTACCTTATTTAAGCGTTCATGAGAATTTCTTCTATATTAATGTTATATGAAAGGAATAACCTTATAACATGATGATGAACTAACATTGGTGTATGATTTTAATGAAATACAATTATAGAAAGGATGGGCTTATTATCTGGTATGTACTTATTGCTGAATAAAATGATGAATTGTCTCTCATATTACTGCATATCAACCTGTGAAGTTGGATTCTGATACAAGTACATCTGGATGTTGGTAAATGTATACTGTTACTAGGTTCTGACATGTACTGACAGTAAACTGATCTTTATGAACTTAAGATAAAACGACCAAAATTATTTTTTGATAACGTATACATAGTACCCTAGTGGAAGCATTTTATATTTAATAATTTTAAAAAAAAAAGTGCAGTGTTGCTCAAATTATTTTATAAATAACATGCATAGCATGATGGAAGAACAAAATTTTTTGAACAATTTTAATTTTCTGAATTCAAGATGTCTGTCATCATAATATTTGGCCTGCGGCATATATGCCTTAATGGTTCCAGAATGGCTGCCACACATGGCAAAATGAATGATTTTGACTTTCTCTGTCCACATCTGAACTTGCTCTTGAATACGTAAACAGTCTTTTGATCTAAAATGTTTAATCATTTGGAAATTTTGGTATGGATTGGATTCAAATGGTGAATCAAAACGTTTTTTTGGAGGGAATATAGTGGAAAATACAGGCATTTGCAAATTATCAAGACTGTACTAACATCGGTCAGATTTTAAATGATACTTGTATGGTGATACATTATTTCACAAAGTCTTTCCAGTATGTTGGTGGTGAATTCAATGCTCAGGCTAGACTAAAATGACGGACAAAGTTTAATAGCGAGTATACCAACCTCAAGTCCAAAAACATTTCAAGTCATTCTTCCCTGAGGAAAAGATTCAGATGTCCTGTCTGGGAGATGTTTGCTTTATCTATTAGAACAGCCCTGGCGTCTATTGCATTAGTCACATGTCAAGTAATCTGTACTGCCCCCTACAGTTTGAGGAAAGTCTTGTTGTTACTCATCACCTGCTCGTCCATTTCTCAGGAAATGTTTCCCTCCCAAAGGAGCCATGGAATATGTGGTCAGCTTTTAATGAATACGTTGACAAAGCTTCCATATGTAATTAGTATAAGATGATAATGCATCTTTTGTGGTAAAATGATGTTCAATGCCTTTTGAAAATAATATTCAGTTCTACTGGCAAAATAATCAATAATGTCCAATTCTTCATTCATTCAATTAATGGTACCGCGGTAACATAATTTCGTATTTCTGAAGAAATAATATGACATATTTTCAGTAAAATATTATTGATTATAAAACAAATGACCCATGTTAGATTTCAAGATTGTTATATTGTCAAGATCTCTCAGTGCAAATTTTTTCTATACAAAGGCGGATTTTAGGGCAGATTTGACTTTTTCTGACAGACATGCTGGGTGATCTGCGATATAATTTCATCAGTGGTGATGTTCTCGCTTTCATCAAGTGACCAGGATTCAACACCTGAACCAAACTATTTGGTTGTTCTGGTACTTTGGTTCCTTCCCCAGTTACCCCACTGATGAGACCCGTTTCATGCTTGTACTCACGGTGACAAGAACAATTAATACTTGTTGATCAATTGTTTGTCACAATTTTTCCTAACATATCTTTCTTATTTCATTTAGGATTCAGTTCCAGCAGAATGGGTCCCCATCCATCAACACACCAGGACAGTCCACTTGAAATCTGATGATATCAAGGAATAGAAAAGGATCTTACATTTCCATTTGTATGTCCCCATGACAGAAAACAAGCTGAATATTGGCAAGAAAATGGATCTTTCAAGTGAAATTGTGAAAAAACATTTTAAATTTTAAATACATGTAGAAATAATTGCAAGTTGAGAAAATAAATTAGGCAAAAATTATAATACTGTACACTTTACACATTGTGCTGGACAAAATTCCATCCAGAGATGGAGAGATCTTGACACTGTGTCTCTGGAAACACCCATACCCCTACCCGAACCACCAGACATGCAATACTACATCCAAGATGGTGTAAATAATGATACTTTCCAAAAGATCTGTGAAAAAATAGACAGAAAACAAATAAGATATACATGTATTTTGTAAGTTTATTAAATTATTCATCTTTCATCAATTTTGTTAATCACACATATAACTGCATCAGTTTCTCCTAGTTTGACATAGTGACTCTCACTTACCCTCAATTTACTGAGACAGTTCACAGATTTTAATTGTTGGTTATCACTTACAATACATCCGCAAACATTTATGTGACCTTGAGAAGATGAATCAACATAACCTTGACCTGACCTCTCCTGAACTGGTTCTCCTAACACTAGCTTAGTATCATTACAATGGTGACTCACATCAGACTGTACAAATATATTCTGAGAATCACAAATTGGACTTTTCACAATCAAGTCATCAGTTTCACTTTTTGTTTGCAGACTTATAACATTACCATCTGCATCCCCACATTTTAATTCACAATCACGTACTGGTGATTTTCTGTCAAGTATCTCTGATTTTTGTTGGTCATTTATTGATTCTTCTGTTGAAAAGGTCAATGGGGTGACCTTGATCTGACCATGTCCATCAGAAATGTTCACCAAATCATCATCCTCGCTCCCTGACACTGGTTCCCTTTCTTTGTTACCAGGCTGTCCACACAGACCACACACTTTCAAACTTAATTGTTGACTTGTCAGTAATACCAAACGACCCCCAGGTTTCAGCACCCTACAAAAGTGAAAATGTCTCCTGTATGAACTGTTTCTATAAAATAAAATCAACACATCTGCATATTGCCTAACAATGAATTGCCCATAAGAAAAGTTGCCTGATTTTCTATAGTGGTAATGAGTAACACGGACATCAATTTAAGGTTCAGAATTCATTAATCCATATAACCTAAAGTAATTTGAAAATGAGGATGTCAGTGATTATCACATATTGAAATTTGAACATGACCTTCTAAAGGTCTGCACTAAAACTGCTGGAAATATTTGTAGAGACTGCAAGCCTAAAACCTAAATACTGAAAACCAGAAACTAAAAAAAAAAAAAAAATCCCCATGTTTTGCGCAGGTCATTTTTGTTCCTCATTTATGAAACATGTATTTCCAGTAATACACTAATAATCACAGTAAAAAAATCATCCACATCAAAAAAGGAATAAAAAAATTAACTGCAGCAAACATTATAAGGTAGGCATAATATTACCTTCAGTTTTTGATCAAGAAAGTATTGAAGGATGTATAGTGCAACTGTTTACCTGGATATTTCTGTAAGACTTTGCTTGTAGAATTCCAAAATATTATCACAGTCTGGGAGAAAGTTCTGACCAAAAGGAGCGTCACACAATACCTTGTCAATGCTTTCAGAATCTAGTGGCATACCTGGGAGACAAAATAACATTCTTAGTATAACAATAACAATTCAAACAATAAAAAAAAAAAAACAAGAGGCCCATTGGCCTTAACGGTCATCTGACATTAGATACAAGATATTTGACCCCTGTGACCTTTAAAGTGGGTCAAGGTCATTCACTTGAACAAACTTGGTAGAGTTCCATGCCAGTATGCTCTGTGCCAAGTATTAGCCCCCTAGACCTTCTAGTATTTGAGAAGAAGTTGTTTGAATGAAAAGTTTATGCACGGCGGACGGCGCACGGCGAACGATGACGGACGAAGCACGATGGCTATAGGTCATCTTGACCCTTTGGGTCAGATGACCTAAAAATCTAAAACAAATCGGTGAATACAAAATAATTTCAAAAGTATTTTAAAAAGCAATATGGTCTCTAAGTTAACTTCAAAGTGTTTTTTTTTTATATTTGTTTGATGATAACTTTTATATTACAAGTCTTCTGGAGTGTTTGGATATTTTTTAGATAGGATGCTGTCCACAGATGAAGAGACATTCAAGGGGCAGTTTATAGTGTCATCACCCTGAAGTGTTGTCAACTGGACACAGCAGCAAAACACCCCACTGAGTCACATTTTACTGACAAAGACACATTTCAAGACAATTTAATAATTGTATATATGTTTCCTTCATAACTATTGTTTATTTATGAATGCTTTAGTAATTTAAGGTTTGCTGTAATTAAATATCTTTTTACACAAATTCTTGAAGCTGGCTTGATACTGATCAACAGTAAATTATTGATAATGCTTTATGATTAGATTTGTAACATGGTATTTCATGTCTTCTCAACATTTTATATACTTAACCTTTCTACTTACACTTGGCATCCCCTTGAACAAGTCCTATGTTACCATGAAGATGTGACCACAAAAGATTTTCTGCAGCCTTTGAAAGCTGATCCTTGCTGATATCCATGCCAAGATAGGTTGCTGTCTTGAGAGTTATTTCAAAAAGTTTGAGAATTTAAATGTTCATTTAACATCAATTCCACTATTGAAGGTTATTCAGAATAGTAACAAAAAAAAATTTCCGCATACCCACACAAATCATACAATAAATACAGTAGATGATAGTTAAACCATGTTTGTGTAAATTTTTCTTGTTATTGAAAAAGAATGAAAACATATTAATCATCATGTGTCACCAATCAACACTTGTTCTACATTTTTTCTTCTCATTTCCACTCCACAAACAAAAACTATTATCTAAACCCTTAAACTTATGTTACTTATGTCCAATACAAAGTATTGATATTTGTACATTACATAGCATTAGCCTAGGGCAAAGCGGAACTCCGCTATTATCCGTTTACTTGCATTATGACGTCACCAATTCATTACGTCATAGTAACTAGTGTACTATCTTTGATGTTGGTGGAAATAACATGTGTAGTTGCTAGGCACAGGAATATATAAATTCATTGGTGTTGTCTGGTCCTGCTTACCGATTTTTTATGTCCAATATAGATAAATCAGTTTGCTTACATTTCCGGTTAATGGCCCTAATGACATTTTATGTGTTGACGGGCCGTTAAAATTAATAATAGCTTACATTTACATATTGCTATCTTTCTTGTGTTACCTCTGAAGCATAGATGAAAGACTTACTTTGAAGTTTTGACAGGCTTCAACTATTAGTGTGGCCTTCCCACACATTGGGTCCAGTACCACATCATAAGACTGTTGAGAAGGTAAAAAAAATACATGAGAATCAACAATATCACAGACCAAATATGAAAATTGCACAAATGTGTGGGTCAGTTGGTCAAGTGATTAATTGACACTTGATAACTATGAGGAGCATGCATGAAGCTGCTTCAACTAAAAATATATTTCTGTAATGCTTTCCGTTTGGAATTTATAAATCAGAAATTCGCAATCTAAAATTTTAATTTATCATAATTTATATATGTGACATTTGGAACCAGAAATCCTGTTGGTACATGTATATTGAAAATAACTGCATGCAACATTTTTGAATGCTGTTATTTTGTGGAACAGCACTTGATATATATGGAAGGTATATTTTCATATCAAACTGAAACTCAAATAATACCCTAATTACAAGATGTATGGCTACTCGATCAGATACCTCTCTTGTAGCTGTTTTTTCTTACTTCACTGAAATTGTATTCAGATCATGAACATTAAGAAATATTCCTATTCTTCTGTTTACCTGTATATCTAGTAAGTTTGACATGATCCAGGCGATTGTCCCTCGAAGACCAAAGTGACGAATGTAGCTGCGTTTTGATACTGGGATGCTACAAAACACAATGAAATTGAATGATCTCAATTTATCAGTAACCTTGGTGTTACAATATCCAGTTACCGTTGATATGGTTTACATGACTATCCAGACACAATTTATCTAATTGACCCCAATATCCACCCACTATTATCGGTTGCCCCACATCCATCCCCATAAATTTGGCTGCCCATTATCCTGTCAACATTAACCTGGAAGGCCCACTATCAAGTAGTCATTTATCTGGAAAGCCTACTATTTAGTCACCATTAACCTGGAAAGCCCACTATCCAGTAGTCATTTATCTGGAAAGCCTACTATTTAGTCACCATTAACCTGGAAGGCCCACTATCCAGTTATATTTATCTGGAAAGCCTACTATTTAGTCGCCATTAACCTGGAAGGCCCTATATCCAGTTATATCTATCTGGAAAGCCTACTATTTAGTCACCATTAACCTGGAAGGCCCACTATCCAGTTATATTTATCTGGAAAGCCTACTATTTAGTCACCATTAACCTGGAAGGCCCACTATCCAGTTATATTTATCTGGAAAGCCTACTATTTTTTTCACCATTAACCAGGAAGGCCCACTATCAAGTTATATTTATCTGGAAAGCCTACTATTTAGTTACCATTAACCTGGAAGGCCCACTATTCAGTCACCATTAACCTGGAAAGCCCACTATCAAGTAGTCATTTACCTTGAAGGCCCACTATTCAGTAGTCATTTATCTGGAAAGCCTATTATTTAGTCACCATTAACCTGGAAGGCCCACTATCAAGTAGTCATTTATCTGGAAGGCCCACTATACAGTCCCCATAAATCTGGTTCACCCAATGAGAATGGAGAAAGATAAATTATCACAGTTCCACTGATTCACATGTATATCTGTCTAAAAAAGTGTGAAAAGTGAATTTACATCTTATGTTCTGAGCAGCAATATTGCTACTTACTTACCTCTGAAGGGGAATACCCACAGTCAGTCGGTCATCATTCATATGGACACAGATCTGTAAAACAATGAACGTTTTTTTCTTGAAAAACACCCCAAAACATCGCACCATAGATTGTACAATAGAACTGTTTAACATGGCTCCTATACTAAATATAACTGTCCATCTTTCATTGTTTATCATTAATTGAAAAATATAAAAAAAATGCAAAGTTATAATCAACTCACCTCTATGGATGGGTTGCGCAGGTCAACTTTCCAGCTGACCAGTCGCTGCAGACCACCACCAATATACCTTGATAGCATCTTGATAATGATATGAAAATAAATGAGAATTATCACATCAAAATTTTATAAACTTACAGATGAAGATTAGTGTCCATTGTAGAGATGTATCTCTAGCGAGAATTAATCTTATACAATTCTGAAGATATAGACATTTTAGAAGGAGTCCTCTATTGACAAGTTTCTGTTAAATTAAGAAATCTGTTGAGATAAGATTTTCCAACATGCTAAAAATGAATTTTTTTATCGTCAAGATTTATACCTGAGATTGAATTTTTCGTCCTATTCTCCCTGCACATTTACATGATATCCTGAATGTTACTGGTGGTTTTTCATCATCTATGCGCCGTTTCTTACTCTCTGGGCAAGAACCATCTTCATGTAGATTGTGCATCCTAGTAACTAACCCTGTAAGGTCAGCACTGGTCCAGTGATCCTTACAGAGTATGATTTTTCCTACATCTTGGACAGATTTCACACCATCTGAGAGAAAGCAAACTTAGTACTCAGTTACATGTTTTGTACAGCAGTGTCACCAGCTAATTTTAACATAATGGAATCATAACACATATGAATTCTGAGTCAGTCATGATTTGTATATGCATTTTGTAACGTTGATATCATATAATATACAGAAGTATGACATGGTACATGTTCTATATTAGATTGCATGCAAGGTTCATATAGGAAATGTCAGATGTACAAAATGAGTAATACCAAGTAATCTGTATTGTTGTATTACATACTGTACTAGCACCCTTACAAGTTTCTGGTCCAACCTCACATATGTTTCACATAATATCAAAAATTCCTCCAAAATAGACTAGTATGGTCATTTCCTTTAGACTTTCTGATAGTTTTGATGTTATTGTTGATTGAGCTGCTTATGAGATGATTTGAGTGATGTAACAGTTTTCATATAGTGATAACGAATGGGTTGATTCCTGCTGGAGGTTTGATGTGAATTAGAGTGATAATTATTCTTGAAGTTTACCTAGAGAGCTGCATCTGACCACCTGGACAAATGCCCTTTCTATAGACCTCAGCTGGCTGATTTCTCCAGCAACCTCCACACCTGTTTGGAAAAACACCTTTCCATCCGTCACCTGAGGATAATTTCAGTAAAATGTTGGAATTTTAATCTGATGAACTGGCTAGATTCTCAATTTAAATTTGATTTGGATCAGACTAAGTGAAAATTTCTCCTGCAAGCACAAGCAGAAAAGATTGATGCACATTTTAAATTACAGATGTATTGTGCAATTATCGTCTCATTTGTTAGAATCATCAACTAGGAAAAATTGCAATGTCCAAATGGAGGCGAGCACCATAATTCAACTGTAGATAATACACATTTAAGATGTATATAGGATGTTCTCAATACCGTGGCAAGTTATCAAACTACAATTGATGTTATATTTGTCCTGAAATAAATTCAAAAGTCCAACACATAACTTACTGACACAAATTAAGGGATGGGCTTATTAGTGGACAACAAAAAGGAGGTAGCATTTATCGGTTGCAACTTATTACTGGCTATAACATATACAGAGAAATTTGCACTATCAGTAGCATATCACCATGTCGTCTACATGTTCCTTGTCATCACCTGAATCGCTTTCCCACCAAGTTTTGTTTTGATTTCCTCAGCTACAAACTTCTCCGTCCCACGACCAGCACTGCAGAAAAACTGCATCACTTCTTCTTTGGGCTACAGTACACACGTGAACAGGGGAGACAACTCTCAATACGTAAACAAAAACGGTTTAAGGTAGCTGGTCCCAAGCATTGAACAATAACATCCAGATTGAAAAATATGTGGATATATGCTAATATTGGTTAAAGTACATTATTATTTGATGCCTACGATGATTATTTGTCGAGTTTGTACATGTGACTACCTTATAAGTGAAGCCTTTCAAGCCAAGTCACATAACAATTGTTCATCTTTCAAACTTTGCTGTCAATGCCGGGCAATTTTAACTTGTACATGCACTCAAAAAGCTTGCTCTATCTAGACGCCAGAGAAATTTGAGTTGTTTGGTCCTAAAGATATCTGAAGGAAGTGAGCGTATTTAAAGAATGTCATTTTATATATTTGTGCATTGTAGTGACTCTAATTCATAAATATGACTGGTTTGGGAGTTCATGCTTGTGTGTGGAAGAATATCAGGAATGAGTGTGGTTTTATTGGGACGAAATTTAAGACAGAATCTGATTGGTGAGCGACATGAAACATTTGAGAATAGAGATTGATTGTAGGTGTGGGAGGTCCATGAGAGCAGGATATGATTGATAAAGATCGAGACATTTGAGAGTCTGACAGTTAGGGGTCTGAATGGATATTGGAGATACAGATGGAAGGAATTTGACTGACAGTATCAAAGTTAGATAGGTATCAAAGATATTAGATAAGTTTGATTAGAGACAGGATTGAGTCTGAAGAGTATCAGAGACATTGGAGTTTATCATGTTTGGTATACATTGGATGATGGAGTCTTCAAGTTGAGACATCGGAGGGCAGAGTTAGTTTGTTGGGTGTAGGATATCAAAAGGTGGTGTCAGTCTGCTGGGTATTGGACACTTAAGGCAGAGTGTGAGGAATATCAGAGACATTTGAAGGTAGAGTCTTTGATGGGTGTCAGAGACACTAGAGGTCAGCGTCCATGTTAATCTCCATAATGAGGGACTAGTAAAACCTTTTTGAGAAAAAAAATGAGACACGTTTAAGGAAGGATGCAGCAATTAAAAATTGACAATGGGCAATATGATAGTTCATGCACTATTTGATGATAGTGGGCTGAAATACCAGCATTCTACATACAAGCTCGTTGTGAATATATTTTTCATGCACTTTTTTTGAGAACAAGTTGAAAGCAATAAAAAAAAACAATTAAAGTAGAAACATGTCTTTACATTTAATAACTAAGTATAGCCAGTGATCTCCTTGTGGTTAAAAAATGAGTGATGAGTAATATATCAAAACCGTTCAAAGAATGATACTGCTTGAGCAGCGACATATTTCTGAATAGAAATGATGACCTTGAAATTCAAAATTGTCATAGTTTAAAATGGTTTTTTACGTGGTGTGTGAAATTTGATCAAAATCCCTCAAGTAATGACACTGCTAGAGGTGATGACAAAGAGTTCTTGAAAATAGCAAGTGACCTTGACCTTGATCAAAGAACCCTGCAATTCAAACTTTATCTGGATATAATTATCCTTTGAAAGTGTGTGAAGTTGATGAAAGTCCTTAATTCCAGGAGGTGCTGACAAAGGAATTTCTAAAGATATTAATGGTGACCTTGTCCCTAGAGCCCTGAAAATCAAACTTATCCAAGATCAATAAAATCTTTGATCCACTTGGATGCGAGAAAGTGGAATCTCATTATAAAGGAAAAGAAAATTATAGGTATGTTTGCAACTTTGATGATCTTTTCCCTGATGTTGGGGTCCCCTTGTCCAACAAACAAGTGATTGATATTATTTTTCTCTAAACCTGCTGGCCTTTTAAGGTATGAGTTGTTATTCCTATGCTTCATGTCATAGACATGTGACGTCACAGATATTGTACAGGAGAATCCTCCGGTTTCAACCCCGAGCTGAGACATAAAGGATATAAAGTGAAAAGCATGGATATACCTGTATAATTCCCTCAAGGAATGATGCTGAGAAGAAAAATGTTATGTATGTACAATGTGCAATTAAAGGGCTTATTTGAAAGCTGATGTAGATTGTTTATCTAAATAGAGCACAAACACAATATCATTTATTTAATGATTTTAATATAAAATATCCCAAACAATGACATACCAATGACAGGAGTCATTAAATTGTTATTTCATCAAAGTAATATTGTAATATACTATCAAATATCACACCCAGGGAGAGTGTCATATTATCAAACTCTGGGGCAGTGACATAATTTATTATTACACCAAGAAAAAGAACATCACTTATTAATCATCATAATGATACTACCACATCTTGGGGGAGTGTCATCATAACTTATTACCACATCCTGAGGGTGTGTCATTATGACTTACTTTCGTATCTTAGAGGTGTGTCATCAAAACTTAATACCATGCCTTGGGAAAGTGTAATCATAACTTACTATCACACTATGGGAGAGTGTCATCAACACTTACAACCACACCCGGGGGAGTGTCATCATTACTTACTACCACACCCCGGGGGAGTGTCATCATAACTTATTACCACATCCTGAGGGTGTGTCATTATGACTTACTTTCGTATCTAAGGGGTGTGTCATCAAAACTTAATACCATACCTCGGGAAAGTGTAATCATAACTTACTATCACACTATGGGAGAGTGTCATCAAAACTTACAACCACACCCGGGGGAGTGTCATCATTACTTACTACCACACACCGGGGGAGTGCCATCATAACTTACCACCACACCCGGGAGGAGTGTCATCATAATTTACTGCCACACCCTGCGGGAGTGTCATCATAATTTACTGCCACACCCTGGGGGAGTGTCATCATAATTTACAGCCATATCTTGGGGGAGCATGATCATAACTTACTACCACACCCTCAGAGATCGCCATCACAACTTACTCCAACACTCTGGGGGGAGTGTCATCATAACTTACTCCCACACTCTGGGGGGAGCAAAATCATTACTTATTACATTTGTACCACACCCTTGGCGAATGTAAATAAAATATTTTCACAACCATATCCAGATGAAGTTTGATCATATCCCATAGCTTCTATTTGACTGATTGTCATCATAATTCACATGTGTAACTTTCACTGAATTAAAGGGACTTTAAAAAATCAAACCTATCTTTATGTTCAAGAGGTCAAGAGAATCTGTATCCCTATATAATCCTATACAATACATACATATATGGACTAGGGATTGGAAACAGTTACACTATTGCAGTAATTTGGGTTTTGCATTTCTACTAATACCAAGTGGGTGATATAAAACAATTGTATAACATAAATAAATCTGAGTGCAATTACGTTTATCCAGAGTTCTACTGAGATACTATTAGTTTTTTCTGTGATATCATTACGACCAAGTACGTTGCTATCCACAGTTCTACTGATACTATTAGTCCTATCTGTGATATCATTATGACCAGGTACCTTGCTATCCAGTTCTCCCGATACTATTAGTCCTATCTGTGATATCATTATGACCAAATACCTTGCTATACAGTTCTACCGAGATACTATTAGTCCTATCTGTGATATCATTATGACCAGGTACCTTGCTATCCAGTTCTACTGATATCATTAGTCCTATCTGTGATATTACTATGACCAGGTACCTTGCTATCCAGTTCTACTGATACTATTAGTCCTATCTGTGATATCATTATGACCAAGTACCTTGCTATACAGTTCTACCAAGATACTATTAGTCCTATCTGTGATATCATTATGACCAGGTACCTTGCTATCCAGTTCTACTGATATTATTAGTCCTATCTGTGATATCACTATGACCAGGTACCTTGCTATCCAGTTCTACTGATACTATTAGTCCTATCTGTGATATCATTATGACCAGGTACCTTGCTATCCAGTTCTACTGAAACTATTAGTCCTATCTGTGATATCATTATGACCAGGTACCTTGCTATCCAGTTCTACTGATACTATTAGTCCTATCTGTGATATCATTATGACCAGGTACCTTGCTATACAGTTCTACCGAGATACTATTAGTCCTATCTGTGATATCATTATGACCAGGTACCTTGCTATCCACAGTTCTACTGATACTATTAGTCCTATCTGTGATATCATTATGACCAGGTACCTTGCTATCCAGTTCTACTGATACTATTAGTCCTATCTGTGATATCATTATGACCAGGTACCTTTGTATCTACAGTTCTACTGATACTATTAGTCCTATCTGTGATATCATTATGACCAGGTACCTTGCTATCCAGTTCTACTGATACTATTAGTCCTATCTGTGATATCATTATGACCAGGTACCTTTGTATCTACAGTTCTACTGATACTATTAGTCCTATCTGTGATATCATTATGACCAGGTACCTTGCTTTAAACACACCGAACACTCGTTAACCAGATTTCCAAATGTGACATGTACAAGGACTTGCTAATAATCAATGAATGATGAAAAATAACATTACACAATACTTCTGAAAAAAGAGAGAAATCTTGTTGCAGTGAATAAGGTAACAGGAAGACTTTTTGAAAAGAGATAAACTCCTATATCACTGCCTGGTAATGACCTGTAGACAGATAGATAGATTTGACTCAATGTCAATGCCCTACGAGATAAAGTTTTAATGCTGTAAGTTGATGATTGTTTGGAAATTGTGGACGCTTAAAGTTGCAGAACTATAGTTGCATTGTACAACACAAATCTTAGTCGTACTATTTATAGAATACAGACAGCATACTGAGATTTATCTATCTTCTTTCTTATATCAAAATTTTGGATATACCTCCTCTTTGTCATATGAAAGTAAACAATAATAATAATTAGATGATTTTGAACATTCACTTATGTTTACTTAACACTTTTACAGTTATCATTCAGTACATTCTCACAGTAATCACTAATCGATGAAATGGTATGTGAGGTGATCAGCTACACAATTTTATGATGACATCTTTTCTCTTGATAATTGCTTAAAATTGCATCCATAAAACCATGATCCAGTCACACAACATTCAGATCTTAAACATATGCAAAGGCATAAACATCACATATTCTATGATGAAATGTAGACCATTCCATTCTAACATTAACTTGTAAGCTCAATTATTTTGAAACAAAATATTACTGATCAGCACCTGAACTCATACAAACACTTGAAATTATAGTTTAGTTCCACAAAACAGGACTGAATAATAGATAACATCTATTTTTAGTATCTGAAATAAAAAAATAATGCCATATACATTTGAAACAAAAACTTAACAAAATAAAGTAAAGGTAGAGTATTTAGAATCTATAATGTGAAAAAATATACACAGTGAAACACTGTGAACATCAGCAGTTACAGCAGGTTGTGCAGAGACAAAATCAGTCAAGGCTTTTAGTCATAGCAATCATTATCTTTACTAATATTTGGTAATAAAGGGCCACAACTCTGTTCAGAGCATAACCATGATGTCAAATTTCAGTATGCATCACTTTTCCAACGATGTACAGGTCCAACCCTGTTCATATTTACTATTGTGTACGGATGTGTATAAAGATACGAGTCAAAGATAAAGTGATGCCATGTGGATAAATCCATATAGTGTTCATCCAAGCCTCCGGAGTATATAGCATTTCCCCTGTAAACGCCCAGTAAACAGAACCAAATTTTGTTACTCTATATGTAGCAGAATACCAGATCTAAATGCATTATGCTGCCTTTCCACGAGGTACATGTATTTGCATAAAATTTGGCAATTGCAGCTGGCCAAAACAAAGGTACAGAAGGACAGTTGGACAAGTATACCTTCAAAAGTTATTATAACACCCACTTTTGTCATAATTCTTTACAGCATATTTCAAAGCAAAATGATAATCCTTCATCTTATTTTTTATATGAACATGGTTATTTATATCACTAAGTGACCTTGTTTTGCAGACAAAAAAGAAAAAAGTCATTTAACACTCTTAAACTGAACATAATGAAAGTATCAAAATAATAACTGCTATCCGTAATAGTCATTTAAACAGAGTATAAAAATATAATGAATATGAAAAAGTACTATATGGTTCCCCTGTTACCTGTATATAAAATTACCCCACTATATTTGTACATATACATACCTCACAAATGATGTATATTAATGTCCTGTAATATGCTCATCAATATATAGTGCTCTTCTGTTAAATTACTCACAAATGATGTACCTGTATATAAATTTGTCACAAAGCAATTTCTGAAGTTTGTCAGAAAACTGATATACCTAGGTATGTTTGACTTCGATTGTTTTACCAACCTCAAACTCTCCCTAACACCCCTTTATAGATATTTTGAAACATTTTCTTCAAATTGGTAATACCAACAGAACAGAAGTTCTTATAACAACCAGTAAAAGATTAGAGTGTGACGTTTTGATGACTACAAATAACCAGTAATACCAGCACTGGCATATGTAGTATACAAGATGGTATGGAAACGACTAACTTTTTCGACTGCACTATAATCCTATGTACACTAAGGTCAAAAATAGTGTGAAGAAAAGGTAAAACAGATTATAGACCAATAAATACACAAGATGGTAACAATGTACTGTAGTCAATTCAGCTAGCTTTGTTGAACACTTGGACATACAGTGGACTACAGCACATTGTTACCATCTGGTGTATTTTTTGGTCAATAGAATCTACTTGTAGTAATATCCAACATCTCTGTTTGTAATTATCACAGTATCTATCAGCAATCCCTGTACTAAAATAAAATATAAAACAAGCACTTTAATAAAAATAAAGATGATTGCACACATAAAATCAGTCTGTATCTTACTACGGAGATAGAAGTCCAATAATTATAGCTTGTTACACATACAATCTGTTGATAGACAAAGTTTATACTACATTTAAAATCTAACATGAACAAGTTACTGTCTCATCAGTAACATACATTACAGTCAGCAGCTTACATTATAAAGGTAATAATAGAACTTGTAGATAAATATTTATTCCAAAATGCACATCCCCAAACATATAATGAGTATGTGTCAGTTTAAGTTAAAGTTATACAAGTTATAGTCTGTATGTATACTCCTATAATGAATTACCCTCTAAATGTGAAATAAATCCCACATAACACCTTAACATATCTTTATTCATAATTAGTCCTTTCATAAATACATTAGTGTCTACTTCCTTAACTAATCACTAAGACCCATATAGCTGATAATATGCCAGTTAAAGACCTACCTGACCCATTATTTACAAAACAGTTCAGAAAATACCTTAACCATCTCCTAGCTAACGAGACCATTCTGATTCCCCTATGTATATTTTTAGACCATTTTCAAAATGTGCTGAAGCAACCATTTAAATTGGTAAAGCAACCATCATTTTGTGAAATCACAAGATTGCTGTGTTATTTGTACTATTTACAAGTATAAACTCCTGTAAAATGACAGGTTGTGACATCAGCAGATGAAAGGAAATTACACACTTGCAGATTTCATTTTGCCCTCACAATGAAGACCAGAAACAACAAAGAATGACATGGAAAAGCACTTATTCTGCAAAATAGTGAAAAAAAAATCATGTGATGAAAAGCTTTTTAAATTTGTTTGAATGTATGAAACTTGTTGACATTTTTCAAATGAAAAACCTAAACTGAATGTTCAAGTCTCTTATTGATTACCATAACCACTAGAAGCTACCCTGACAACCTCTGTGATCTAAAGAATGAATCTTCACTGTACCACGAAATGAAAATGTAACTCAGGGAACAACAAAACGCTTTTACAATATTTTGTGACTTTTGTAGAGAACTTTGCGCAGATTAAAATAAAATGATTCCATAATAAAGAAAATCACTTCTGAAAACAAAATTCCTTCAGTAACTAAAATGAGACTAATCACATGTATTGTAGAAACATTGAAAACAACAATTATGTAGATGGTTAATGAAACTAACAAAATAAATAAAAATTGGTAAGTTACATGCAAGATCTTACTCCCTTAGTAGATATCACTACTTTCAACTTTTATAAATATAACAAAAATAAATTCGACATATTTTCTAAAATTATAAACCCTCACACATAAAATTATTTACCATGGCTGAGAAACTTAGATTCAGTACCCCAGAATTTATCAAAGTAAGTATTCCATACACCGGGATATATGATCAGTGATTTATTTAAAATCAAAAACTTTTACTTAATATTTGCATATTTTTCTCAACTTTTTATTTTATTAAATCATTTTTTTAATGAAAAAAAAACATTTACATATTTGCATTTTACTAAAAGAGAAAGTCATCTGAGATTTCCTGTTTAATGTAGCAACAGCTGAATCTCTTTACTAATCACTTTACTACTTAGGACATAAAGGTAAAAGAAATTGGACATCACATTTTAAAAATACACTAACGATATTAGACTCTTGTACAGATCAGTTTATCGATCCAGAACCTCCTTTCTCCTGTCCAAGAGTGATCTATATGTTAGATATGACACTGTGTATTCAGAAGTAAGGCTACTGTGAACATCAATCCTTGGCCTCAAGGAGTTCCGCTGTCTCTTGGTCGGGCAGGAATGTTTTGAGGAGAGTATGTAGAGTATTTAGGGACTCCTGTCGTCCAACATGTTCTAAATAACGTCCATTCCACACTGACTTGTATCGTTCCAACATCTCTAGCAATCTAAGTAACAAAACGTAAAGAGAATTTTTGATATTTAAAAAGTCATTTGGCACGAAAAAGAAGGTTAAAACTATATCCTATACAACTATTTCATCCTTCAATACGTAACACTTGTTGTTATATCTGTGTATTTTACGAATATGAAAGGTTCTGAGTGTTTGAGTGATGGATAAATAAACATTTCTACAACAGCCATTATTTCCTACAGCAATAAATTCAAAGTCTCAGCCAATTTTTCTTCCTTCTTTTTTTACTGTTGATATATAGTGTATTTCCAGTATAAATGATGGGAAATATTGATGAACTAAGACAACAAAATTCCGATATACCTGTTGGCGAGGTCGGTCTTGGCTGTAGCTGGAAGATTACTGATCCCAAAGTTGACAACAGGAAAACCATTGTGACCCACAGGGTTTCGTCCAGACAATATCAAGGCACGACAAATTCTGTAGGAACAAGGAGTGCATCATTTAACATCTGACTTTGTAAATATCACTACAGCACCTTACTTTTCAAGTGAATAAGCTAATGTAAAAATAAAGTGAAATCATCTCTCTAGCTATAAAAAGACAAAATGGTGACATTACAAAATGTACTGAAATAAATTGAAGGAAATTTATAGAAAAAGAAAAAAATGATTCAAACCAAGAACTTTCCTGGTCAATAAATTAATTATAAAAACAGTCGCAGAAATAAGGGGCATTGTTTCACTAAACAATATTAGAACATAACACTGTAAACTTCTGGATATGATAATTTTGAAAGGAAAAAAGGCCATGGGTTTAGTTACAAAGCCAGTGTAACTTACAGGACGAATTAAGATCAGTTTGAGGATGAGTCTCACCTTGTCGCAAACATCATCAGGTCACATGTTAGTTGGAGTTCAGCCAGAATCAGTCTATTACAGGTACAATGCATGTCTGTGTTTTCTAGTTCAGAGTGACATCGCTTCACATGCTTCATTGTCCTCTGTCAAAATTCAAGCATGAATTTATCAAAGAGGACCCATATCTATATTAACTTTACTTCAACTTCCCACTTTACAGGCTCATTAGACACAAAAGCTAAAGTAAGTGAAGTGACAACATCGCACCAATGAGTTCTACCTTGACAGACCTTGACGGACCCCTTCAGCTATCCAATGGGCCAGTCTATTCCAGACAACTCACATGCCTCTGACAATGTACCAAATAGACTGGGCCTAAGACTCAATGGATAAAGGTCATTTCTCCTACGTCTTCTGAACACTGATGTACATCGGTGAAAGTAGACATAGACCCATTATTTGTTTAAACAAATACCCGTAATGATAATTTCAAAACTAAATGTATGTTCAACAAACCTTTTTATTTGCAATTTAAAACACAGAAATTTCATTTAGTCTTTCTTACCAAGCAAACAAACTTCTGCAAGACAACTTACACAAAACAAATTTATTATTTGAAGAATATACTCCCTATATCATTTAATACCTGTATAGCATCCATGGTGATATGTTCAAGTGGTACAGTGTCTGGACCAGTAATGAATTGAAACAGGGTGGAGCCCTGGTCATCGGGCAGTCGTTGACAGTCAGTTCCTGAAAAAGATATCAAAAAAACTTTTCATTCCTTGATTGAATAAGAAGTATTCACAACTAAAATTACATGTAACTTCTGTATTTCTTAATGTGTACATTTATTTACCTGAGCAAAGGTCTTAAAGGTAAGATATCAGAGAGTCAGTCTGACAGTGAGCAAAGTATATGAGTTTGGCTTTGAATAACTTTTGTATGTACCACTTTATTCAAGGACACATTGTATGAGGCAGGGTTCTAATGACTTGGGTATGCATAACAGATTGTCAGTGGCTGACTAGTGCTAGCAGGCACAGCATATGAGGTAGGTTTCATAGAATGAGCGTCATATATACATGATTGTCTGTGGGCACAGCGTATGAGCTAGATTTCTCAGAATGGGTGTCATTTATACATGATTGTCTGTGGGCACAGCATATGAGGTAGGTTTCATAGAATGAGCGTCATATATACATGATTGTCTGTGGGCACATCGTGTGAGCTAGATTTCTCAGAATGGGTGTCATTTATACCTGATTGTCCACGGGCACAGCGTATGAGGTAGGTTTCCGCTCGACCAAGCTCCACTATCACATGGCCCACCACAGACTTCACATCTCTGAACACGTAACGATTCATTAACTCTGACAGATTGCTGTACAGGTAATCCTGAAATAATTCATATATCATTTTTGTTTCCAATACCTATTCTGTTTTCTAACAGTCAAAATATCATATCATAAAAGTTTCCATCTTTCTCCTTTAATACAGCTTCTATGGTTGTTTTAGAAAACAGAAAAAAATGCTGTAAATAATGTCTCATCATTATCAGGTAAACTTCATCTTCTGACATGTCATGTCTTTTTTTATCACTAATCCAGACCACAGTAACTACAGAACAAAGCTTACCTGGTGACAGCTAGAGTTCCAACCCAGTCCAGCCCCTAGGAGGATGCCCGGCCAGGAGAATGGCTGGTGAGTCAGGTGACCCTTTCCTGACCAATTGCATGTAACCATGCCAATTGCTCCCTGATTGACGGCACATTTGGCAGCTCTGAAGATGTTGTTCACTGCTGCTTCTGGACAGCCAGAGAAACTTTAAAAAGTTGTATCACAGCACAAGTCAGTCACAGTGGTACCCAATGCATATACAGATATAACAAAATAATGTATGAAAATGGCACAAGATCATAATTTTCAAAAAAAAAAAAAAAATGGGATGTTTTATCAAAATAAAATAGTAACTTGTCATTAAAATGTTCCCAACACAATCCAGAACAAGCATTTAACTTTTTATTTTTGTAGTAACATATGCTTGTAATCAGACATCAAGTTCACACATAGTAGTGATATTACTTTACCTGTTCCATGAGGCGGTACCAGGACACACACAAAAATTGATACTGAAAGTAGAAAATTATACAAATGATATCACAAATCAGGATCTGTGCAGACATTTTGTGAGAAATGTATAGAATCAAACTTGATATTAATCTGACAACTGAGGTACAGTATGGTGAATGTATTAAAATGGGTTCACAAGTATAACATGGTAAGATTTCAAAAATTTTTGCAGTGAAATAAAATGGAATCTCTAATAAACAATCTTACCCTAGATCAGACAATGGTCGGCAGAATCTCCTGAAATCATAGTCAGCCTGAAAATACAAATATCACTCAGTTTGCAAGGAAAATGCAGTTTAAATAGGACATGCCATGTTGAGCACTTCAAAACCAAATACCTTACACTAAATATATGTTTGAGGAATATCGCGCATGTCAGCAACCTTCGCCAGACAAGCCTCTCTTACCTCAGTTCAATGTATCTACTGTCAGAAAAGTGACTCACCAATATCAGGATGGCCGCTCTTAAGCTGAAGTAGAAATGGCCTAGTACCACTATGATACAGATGGCTTATTTTTCCAAATGCCAGTGGTACTTACTCTTTTTGCTGCAATATGTGGTAATTTTGTTTGTGAATTCTCCACTCCGTTGTATTGTGAGTGCAACATGTGTCATTGAACTATGGTCAAAACTTGTTATCTTGAAATTCAAGGGACTGTGGATATATTTTGACTCAAACGAAGTGTATAAATAAGGTTGACAATATCAGTTTCCAAACACTCATTATGGATGAAAGAAGTAGGGCTATGAAAGCATGCAAACAGCATAGTTTAATCTGTTATTTTAAATGGCAATAAATTAACAAATGAATTTATCCTTTCTTTCTCCTTTTATTGTTTATACATCCAAATAACAATGCATTTAATAACAACCAATCACATGAATCATACTCATGTCGTTCCAACCCGCACATGTGTACAATACCCTTACCGACCAAACATATATACATATACATATCTTATGGAATAACATATAACGAAATTTAAATTTACTTTTGATATGCTACAAGAAGTGATGTATAAAGCCACAGATCATATCAATATGACTTTCTTATGAATAAATAAATGCATGAAAACGCAGCACTAGAAAGGTTTTACCTGTTACAGAAACCATTGTACAAGCACTAGACTCACACACAAATATAGACTCTATAAATGAAATACATCTTTCAGCACTTCATTTTCCAAACACTAAATCTGATAAAGTGCGTGATCATAGTCCTTTACTTTAAAAGCTCAAAATGAGTTTCTTTAGGAATTGTGAGGAACAGATTTCGTCAAAAAGTTCATACTGGTTTGATGGTTTTGTTTTTTATAGTTCCTGAAGATGCATGCAACATAGCTTAATGTTTTATGTTTTGTGTAAATGCGCTACTTTTTTTTTTACATACAGGATAGTCACTTTTATAGAAAGGTGACACTAATTAAGATGCCAACCTTTGAATCAATAATTAGACTTTTAATTAATCACCAGTGACCAAGTGTTGTGTGAACAGGTGACTTTCTACTCTGTGTATGTATTGACCGATTTCGTCGGAAGACGTGGCAATGTTTTGACTTAAATTAATTTCGAGACAACAAATGACATTTGGCCTCAATAAAATTTGAGTCATCCAAACTAAAATTACAAAGATATAAAAGGGAAAAAATCGGAACTTGAAAATGATTTAGACTCAAACAGAATTTCGACTCAAGTGACTTGGAGACGAGTTTCAACAGTAGTTATTTAGAAGTAACTGTTTCAAGGAAAAAGAATAATCAGTATATAGTATCAGTCTTTGATAATTTTTCAATATTTTCAATTGCCAGAGGGTAGGGACAGATCTCAGTGCCAATTAACTGAGGGCAAGGACAGATCTCAGTGCCAATTAACTGAGGGTAGGGACAGATCTCAGTGCCAATTAACTGCTATTTCCAATATCATTTTTCTACTTTATCCCACAATCAAAGAACCATAAATGATGACTCTAATTTAATCAAGTTTTGTCATTTTACAATGAAGTAGTTCTCTCTTTTCGAACTGTTATTTGGAATTGTAATATATGTGACAATGTGTAAAGGAAGATAAAACAAAGCAATAACATTTTCAATCACAGGTAAAAGTAATTTGTCATTAAAAATCTATTTGAGGAATATCACGTATGTCAGCAATCTCCACCAGACATGTCTCTCATACCTCAATTTACTGTACCTGAAAAATAATCTGTGAAGACTGCTCAGACCAAACACCTTCAATTAGCCAAAAAAGACCAGATACAGAAACTCCTGGATTACTTTTGTGAAAAGACATGTGAACTATTTCCTAAAACACTGGCTGGAATTATTACAAAATTGGTAGTGTTTATCTAGGTAGGTGCTTACCTGTAAACTAACAGTATATCAGACAACATTAGTAGTATCATGATCATTCTACAGTCAATAATATGACAGTATCAAATGCTTCGCAGTGTTTGAGGAATATCGCGCATATCAGCAACCTTCGTCAGACAAGCCTCTCATACCTCACTTCAATATATCTACTGTCAGAAGAAGTGACCAATACAAAATAGCCACCTGTATGTTGATAGCAGAATAGGACTCTGTGTATTACAAATAAGGTATTCATTTTCCAGAAAAGATCAATTTTCTCTTACCCGTTACAAATTTGATGTGCCAACAGATGATTCCATAGACAATATGCATAAGTGACTAGAAATTATCCTCTAAAAATATCAACTACAATATTTTTAAATAGTAAAATTTCAAAAAAAAAAAAGTACATTGTACATACAAATATATCACAAACAACTATACTAGAAGTCCCAGGTGAAAGGGAGTCATTTATTTACTCCCAGCAGCATGATCAGCTTTCTTCACTTCTTATACTTGACTCCCATAACATCAAATGAGAATCCAGGTAAATATCTTCTTACTCACTTAACCTACCTGAATGTTGTACTATCTTATGGCAATGTAGGTAAAAACCACTAAGTCACTTGACTTACCTGTATGCCGTACTCGTTGATGACAACACTGGGTGGTAACTGTTGTAACAGTTCCGTACTGAGTTCATGTAGAGGGTAGCCACACAGCTGTATTGTGTGGTTTTTACCCAGTGGTAACATCTTCACACAGTCTGTCATGTCAAGTCGGCCTTCCTCCGTGTCCAGCACGAAACTACTAAGACGTGGTCCAAGACTTACAAATCTGTTTTTCAAGAAAATTACAACTTAGTTGTGTGCACAAAATTTGGCTTTAAACCTATTCTTAAATAGTGTATAATGCTCTAGTAGGTTTGCATAATGTGATTAATATTTTGTTTTGTTAGTGTTTCACTAACATTGAAATACAAGTAGGTAACTGCAGGTAAGAATTATCCGAGTAAACAAAGTCACTGATAATATTATAAATTTGATACCATTGCCATCCAAAGGTTCTTATATATAAACAACACAAGGCTGTATAGTCTCCCACTACTTAAAGGAATAAGAAGACTGAATTTTAGGACATAAGCTCGAAAGAACAAATTGTAAACAACTTTTAACTCCTAACCAAAATGATGTCATCATTTCACCAATGATGAAGTCATTTACTTCTAGGAAGGACACAACATGAGTATTGGGCGCAATCTGTACCTGAAGACATGACACAGAGGCTAATGAGAATAAAGCCAAATAGTCAGTGTCTGGGCATCAGTATTGAGAATAAAATTGAAATTTAATTTGAAATATAAATAAAGTTTACATATTGAACTAAATGCTAAGCCTATTTGAATATTTTTGGTCTGTTATATCTTGGTCAACCTTGTCAATAACGAATTCAGTAATAGCCTAGATCTAGATTAACAGATATAGTATGAAGGCTGATAATACTTGTATTCTAGATCGGGATTGATGAATGAAGTATAGAGGCTGACAATACTCTAGATCTTGATTGACCGATATAGTATAGAGACAGAAAATATTCTAAATCTGAATTGACTGGTATAGTATAGAGACAGAAAATATTCTAAATCCGAATTGACTGGTATAGTATAGAGACAGAAAATATTCTAAATCCGAATTGACTGGTATAGTATAGAGACAGAAAATATTCTAAATCTGAATTGACTGGTATAGTATCGAGACCGACACTATCTTAGATCTGAATTGACTGATATGTCTACGCTCAGTATTATTGCTATTACATACTCTGAATCATGGAAACAGGAGAGAAAATCCTGGAAAACATCATATAGCTCCTCTATGTCGTCAAACTGGACCAGTGGTGCCACCTCTAGGATTGGAATAACTTGGATACCAAGGGCAGTACAATGGTTCTCAAGCCCCATTAAAGCACTGTAATGTCAGAAGGCACGCAATATGCTAAAAACTGTTTGTGTGTGGATGTTGAAATAGAAAACTGAATGCTGAGCAATCACAATACATCTGAAATCTTAATCAAAATCTGAATCAATTAAAAACAATTCTATGGAATATTCCTCAAAATATTTACAAGTCATGTATTCATCAGAATGTTGAAAACTGATATCACCATAATTCAAAAAGTGTGTTGCTCATAACTTGAATTAATGTAAGAGTAAATTTAATGGGATATCCCCAGTATCAGAACATGTCTCAATCCCTTTCATCCATATATAATAGAGTTGACATGATCTCCATTCAGTACCTTTTGCTATATACAAGCTGCCATGCAGGTGTCTTCTGTGTTGAGAATCGACAGAAGAGATGAATCTGAAAAGTGACAACTTCAGTATCAGACAAGACCATATTTCTCAATGTTTACCTTGTATTTATATTAAAAATCCATTGACCCATTGTATATCTCCTTAAAATATTTGTACATTAAAGGAAAAATACATATATATTTCTATCTCTAAATTATCTAAATGCCTTCAAATCTGTTTGATCAGTAAGACCAGTGTTGCATGTACGTGTATTTATGTAGAATCTCATTACTCATGCAAATGTTATACATCATTTACCTCTGAAACACAGGTGACTGTGACTGTGAAGCAAACCAGTAAAATTGGGGTACAGGTTGTCAAATTCATGTGAAAAGTGAACACAGCATTGACTTTGACATCAATATCATATTTTTCCTCCAATACTTTCTAATCTAATATTAATTTTTGTCCTCTAATTACCTGGTTGATTTTAAGCAAGGCCAACTGTTCAACAGTAGTTTTAAGAACATCCTGAAAAGAATAAAAAAAATTTGTTTAGTTATCAGGAGATTATCAACACTATGCCTTTTTCCTAACAAATACTCTAATAAGCCCCTTTCACAAATTTAGCCCTCTTCTTCATCTTTGCAGAATCAATTTTGGAATCGTAAGCTGAAGTGGTTCACTAATAAGTTCTCCCAAAACTTTAATACTTAACTTTTACACATTAATTCATGACATAATATAATCACGTCAGGGAAAAGTTAAATTTAAAAGATACAAATATAGCACATTATAAAGTACCTTCTGGTTTGACAGTTTACACAAAGATGGCAAAAGCGTATACAGACCAAGGAGTTCAAGGAAGCCCCATTAATGTCAGACTTCCTGTTAACTCTTATTATGGTAACAGCTACAATGTCTATCTTACCATGCTGGAAAGGCGTCCCATGGAGATGTCCAATAGTACACCTCGATAGGAAATATCAGGCCAATCTTCCACCTATAAACCAATGAAAAAGTGATTCTTTCGCTAATCCTCAGAAGCTTTACATCACAACAGAAATCCTATTATGAAAAATGTAACAATTAAATGTATGATATAAATAAAGAAGAGGGCCATAGCCCTTAACGGTCATCTGACAATAGATGAATGGATGGACAAGCCACAGATTTTGCTATAGTGGTCTGACAAATCTGACAAATTAAAATTTTCAACATTCCTTGAAAGTATCAGAAAGTCATAAATGGTGGGTTCTGTTTGTGAAAAACAGTTGCATAATCATCTTACAAAATGGCTACTGTGGATACTATGTTGATGTTTTGATAAGGCTGAAAAATAACATCAAATCATCTCTCTCTTTTCTTTACAAACACCAAATATTTTTCTCAATGGAATGAATGAACGAATGAATTAATGAAGCAGTAGGATTTTTGACTAATACACAAAAAAATGAAATTTAGTCAGGACAATCTCTGGATCACTTCATGCATGTTTGATATCACTGACACTTCCTGATAATGTTTCAGGCCAAATTTAGATTAAATCTACCCAGGCATTAAGAAGGAGTAGTGTTGTTGTCTAGCTTCCATTTATGGGCCCCAATAATGACATTTGCAATAATTTTTCAGACGAAAACATTCACTAACTTCTCCATTTGCTGCCTCGCCCCACAGCCCTAGGAGTCGAATCAACTTTAAGAATTTAAGAATTAATTGCCCACCCCTAATGATTTTTCAGACAGAATTTTACTGAAATCTATTCAAGCATTAGGAAGAGTAGCATTTTGAAGCAAAATTATTGACTAACTTCCCCATTTGGGGCCCTGTCCTCTAAGTCCCTGGGTATAAAATTAACTTTTTGAATTTAAAAATCATTTGCCAACCCCACTTATACTACAGACAAAATTTGAATGAGATCCATTCAAGCATTAGGGAAGACAAGCATTTTGAAGCAAAGTACTGTCTAACTACCTATCTGGGGCCCAATTTCCAGGTCCCTAGGGTTTTAATCAGCTTTCTGAATTTAAGAAATGATCATCCAATGATAATTCAGATCAAATTTGGATGAAATCTGCTATGGCTTAGAGCAGGAGTTGCGTTTTAAAGAAAAAGTTTACAGTGGACGGGGATGTTGCATGACGACAGATGATTGCACAAAAGAAAAAGGTCATCTTGACCCTTCAGATCAGATTATCTAAAAATAATAAAAGTCGTTGTATCATAATCAACTCTTGCTACATAATGAAATCTGAATCGTAGGTTTTACATCAGCAGCATGCATTATTTTAACTTAATATTTAACCATGAAGTTTATGAGCAGTCAAGTTTGTGCCTCTTGATGAATAGAAAATGTTTGACTATACCAATATCGGGGGTATTGTAGTGCGGCCCTCGTCAAAGTACAGGAGAAATAGTTGGTAGATGGTAGATATTGCACTGTGTAGGGCATTTAAATCTCCACATATCACCTTCAGCTGTAACATAATAATTAAGCATCTTGGGTATTTAATTTTTACTTTGTAAAGGATATACATGTATCTAAGCCAGATCAAAAGATCTGAAAGTTTGATAACATGTTATTACCTCTATTTTAGATGAAAAGGCACGGAACTGTAAATATTAAGTTAGTTTATCCAGGGTAGTCAGCGATGCTGAATATCAACATTACAATTATAGATCTGTGCTGTTATGATTGTGTCCTGTAGAACAACACATTTAACTCTAATTGCTCTGAATGGCCTCCTACATATTGTTCAGTGAGGTAACCAACCATCAGCCACTACAATGAGAGACCTCCTCAAAATGACCCTGGCTGTTCAATTGGTGAACAAACAAATCAAATTTTAACAATGATTTCTTGTATCAAATCATATTGAGTGAAAAATACCAATAATCTAATATTTAGCTCAAATGATTCCTACAGGAATAAAGATATATATGAGTTTGCAGGCTGTTTTAAAATAAATTTACACAACAAGATCTGTCAAACAATTCTACCAGTCTCGAAAGAATACAAGATCGTGCATGAAACAATCATCATTTACCTATACTATTGTGAAAATAACTATTCTAGATAATCCACAGTAACAATGAGAAGACAAAAGCTTGTTCAGACATCTTATTCTGTCATAATAACATTAAAGTTTCCAATTAGTCACCCAATGGTGCAAATATGTTAGGAATGACCCACATGCAAACAAAGGTTTTGAGTGAGCTATATCCGATAGATTTTATGACTATTACCTGGGTACTGGATACAATAAGTTTATATGAGGCCCACAGTGGACAGAGGCGTTTGTTGACGTGACAGAGGATATGTGGAACGCGGGTGTCTGAGAGTGGTGTATAAGTGTCCACTTCTAGTTCATAACCAAGGAACTCAAACATCCCTTTACGGACATTCAGCTGCTGTATTATTTCTCTACAACCTGGTGAAAATTAAAAAAACACATTTAATTATAAAGACACCTAAGGGACACATTTAGAAGTTTTGGCACAACAAAATAGTCTGAATCGTGCACTGTATAATTGTTTAATCGCCAAACATTTTCTGTTGTCCCAGATTGAACAAGTCCTAATGATGAGACTTTTCTGTTGTCCCAGATTGAACAAGTCCTAATGCTGAGACTTTGAAAGTTTGCCGACACATGATGGATGACAAATGCTGGACTACAACCAGACAAAAGGGGATCACAATATGTCATCATGAGACAAAAAATGTGTTTAGTGCCGTACTTTTACTGCATCAATTGTTGAAGTAATAATATAGGTATTGCTAATCTCACTTTGTACATTGCTTTAGTAATGCTGTGTGTGCTAATGTAGTAATACAAAGAGGATTGTTGTATTTTTATTGTGTGTATTGCTGTAGTAATATTGTGTGTATTGCTGTAGTAATATTGTGTGTATTGTTGTTATAATACTGTGTACTTTTGTAGTGTTACTGTGTGTATTGCTGTAGTGGTACTTCATGTATTGTTGTAGTTAAACTGTAAGCATTGCTGTAGTTATTCTGCATGTATTTCTGTAGTTATTCTGTGTGTATTTCTGTAGTAACACTGTGTGTATTGCTGTAGTAACACTGTGTGTATTGCTGTAGTTATTCTGTGTGTATTGCTGTAGTAATAGGGTGTGTATTGCTGTAGTAAAAGGGTGTGTATTGCTGTAGTAATAGGGTGTGTATTGCTGTAGTAATACTTTGTGTATTGCTGTAGTCATAGGGTGTGTATTGTTGTAGTAATACTGTATGTATTGCTGTAATATCAGGGTGTGTATTGCTGTAGTAATACTGTGTGTATTGCTGTAGTAATATTGTGTGTATTGCTGTAGTAATAGGGTGTGTATTGCTGTAGTATTAGGGTGTGTATTGCTGTAGTAATAGGGTGTGTATTGCTGTAGTAATACTGTGTGTATTGCTATAGTAATAGGGTGTGTATTGTTGTAGTAATACTGTGTGTATTGCTGTAATATTAGGGTGTGTATTGCTGTAGTAATACTGTATGTATTGCTGTAGTTATTCTGTGTGTATTTCTGTAGTAATACTGTGTGTATTGCTGTAGTAAAAGGGTGTGTATTGCTGTAGTAATAGGGTGTGTATTGCTGTAGTAATAGGGTGTGTATTGCTGTAGTAATACTGTGTGTATTGCTGTAGTAATAGGGTGTGTATTGTTGTAGTAATACTGTGTGTATTGCTGTAATATAAGGGTGTGTATTGCTGTAGTAATACTGTGTGTATTGATGTAGTAATATTGTGTGTATTGCTGTAGTAATACTGTGTGTTATTCTGTGTGTATTGCTGTAGTAATACTGTGTGTATTGATGTAGTCATATTGTGTGTATTGCTGTAGAAATACTGTGTGTTATCCTGTGTGTTTTGCTGTAGTATTACTGTGTGTATTGCTGTAGTAATACTGTGTGTATTGCTGTAGTATTACTGTGTGTATTGCTGTAGTAATATTGTGTGTATTGCTGTAGTAATGCTGTGTGTATTGCTGTAGTAATATTGTGTGTATTACTGTAGTAAAAGGGTGTGTATTGCTGTAGTAATACCGTGTGTTATTCTGTGTGTATTGCTGTAGTAATATTGTGTGTATTGCTGAAGTAATACTGTGTGTATTGCTCTAGTAATAGGGTGTGTATTGTTGTAGTAATACGGTGTGTATTGCTGTAGTAATACTGTGTGTATTGCTGTAGTAATAGGGTGTGTATTTCTGTAGTAACACTGTGTATATTGTTGTAGTAATAGGGTGTGTATTGCTGCAGTAACATTGTGTGTATTGTTGAAGTAATTCTCTGTGTTAGGCTACCATGTGTGATTTGCTAACACTTACTATGTGAGGGACCAGCAGACACATAGACAGGTAAGCCAGGCCTCTGCGGGGAGAATGGGTTTCCATCCTTCTGTAGGATGTGTTGTGGTTGTGGCCAAAGTAACCCCATCTTCTCTTCAGTAACTACCTGTTGGACTTCCTCTTGGTTGAAGGACAAACTCCTCTAAAAATGTTTAATCAAGTTATCATGAACAAAGTCATTTGTAAGTGAGTTTACCTTCCAAAACACCTACTTGAAATTCTTGTGCAATATTTGTTACTGGTCATAAATGTATGGGCCACCGGGGATGAAATATAAGGTTATAAATGTTTCTATTGCCATGTAATCTTTCAATCTTATTGTTTATTTACTGTAACAATTATACTTCAAAATATTGTAAACAGTCTTACTTTCCATGAGCAGCTTTTCTTATCACATTTAAACACCAATATCATCTTTATCAAAAAACATACCTATTTAGTCATTACATGTGATAGGTGTTTATATTCAATTACAAAAACAACAACAGGGGGGTGGAGACACAGCTTCCCGCAATCAGTGAAATGTTGTTCTGATGATGGATCGCTTGGATCCGAAACACGTAAACAACTCTTAGCACGAATAAATCGTGAATTGGACCGGAACTGCTTCGTGTTGTGCCTACTCTCGACGTCTATTCAATTACAAAAAGTCATAAAATGTGAGAATACACAATGACATATGCCCAAATTAAGAACTTACAGCAGCAACAATTCATCACAATATTACTACTCTATGTATAACTTAATGCTCACCAAAAACTAAAACTAAAACTATGGATAGTGTCTTTACAAATTTCTGTTAACATGATATTGTAGTGATGTGTAACTCTGTGAGGCATGCGTGTTAAAATACTGACCACGAATGTCGGTGTTTTAAGCTGCGGAGATTCTGGGGCAGGTCCATTGGGAATGACACCATTAGGAGTGTTGATAGGAGGAGTCTGATCAGGGTCTTTGTTCCCACTCCCTCCAGCCAGCTTGTCTTCTACATAACAGATAACATAGGTAATTCATAATCAGATAATGATATCATCAAAATAAAACAGACACACAACAGGTAACACAAGTTATAGATTAACAATTAGCCTATTCATCATCAACAAACACTGTTTTCATTAGAAAATATGATGTAAAATTTGAAATTTCACTTCTTGATGTAATTACATAAAAACATTTGCAGAAAAAATATAATGAGACCTGGAAAATAAAAAATAAATCTTTATCACATAATCAGACCCATACCTAACTAAAATAGGCAAGAAAATGACTAGAAAAGTTTATAGTCCATATAAATCATGGATTAATATCAATGTTGTGAAAAATAACCAGAAAGACTCCCAAAAGCGAGAAAAAGACCATATACCTGTGTGTGGTTCTGTATTAATTTGCTCTGGTTCAACAACAGGAGGTGGGTTCTTCAGCAGTTCTACAATCTCAGGAGCATCAGTTGTTAGGGTGATGGCAGTTTTATCTTTATCCTTCCTGTGAAAATATCTTATTAATTAGTAACAAATTTAATATACATATTAAAATAAATAAATGAAATCAAATTATATTTTTTGTGTGAATTTTATAGACTTTTTTCAATCTTAATATACCTGTATGTACATATCCTGTACTTTTAAATCAAAACTGCAAAGGTGCAGAGATTTCCTCCCCCCGCCCCCCTGTTGTCAATAGTGAATTTCAATGATGTACTTAATTGTGACAGCACTCGATAACCTTAATGGTAGGAATGATTTTATTTTTTTAAAGTTACACACCCAGTTTGTATCTGTATATTTGGATCTGCCCCATACACCAACAATTCTCTGACAACAGCCCGGTCCTTTCTCCGAACAGCATCATGAAGAGGTGTGTAGCCTGTCCCACTTACTGCATCAACCACAGCTCCTCGGGCTAATCAAACAATCCATTACAATTTGTATATGCAAACTTTATCCATGTATTCATTAAATGGAATTTAATTTAATTTATACATGTTGAATGTAAAAGATGAAATTTCTTTTATATCAGATTTATGTTAAATATTATCACAAAAATAAGCATTTATCACAAAACTGTGATGTTTTTAGAATTATGCTTTAAATGAAATTCTGGACACTGATAAAATTCAATAAAATGCTTTACATTGACAATTAATACTGAATTTTAAAATGCAGCCATTAAGTCCACCACTACCAAGGAATACAGAATAATTAACACCTGGTAACAGAAAACCAAACAGGAACAATCAATGACCATACAGTTTTCTGCTGACAGACCTACCACATAAGCACTGAACCATCTCCGCTGAACCATAGCTAGCCGCCCAGTGTAATGGGGTGTTTCCACTTTCTACACTGTCCGAAAGGTTTATATTCACTCCTGAGGCCAAAAGCTGGCACACACGACCAACACTAAATAGAAAAGCGTAAAATAAAGAAAACATCAAGGAAACACCAGATCTGACCATTAAAGCTTGCTATGAACTATTCATAATATCATTTCGCTATTTTCTCTGAAACAACTTTTACCATGGAAAATGTTAATGGACTGCCCTAATTATGCAGATACAAGCCCACCAAACCTGGTGATAAGCCCATATATCAATTTTACTCTCCTTCCATGCACACTGAGAGTTGGTGGTGTTGGTGTACAATATAATTTTATTTAGACTATATTTACATCCTAAACTAATTTTTATGACAAAATGATTAATCAACAGAGTTGACATCCTAAAAATACAGCAAAACCAAGTTTTCAGCCATTCAGCAGGAAGACTGAATAGTCGCATTAATTGCATGAGGTAGTTTAATGCATGTTCAGCTTATTATGAAGAAACATTTTTTTGTGCAGGCATTAGAGATAAGACAATAAAAACTTGGCTTAAACCTTATGATATGACCTACAAATCTTACTTTGATTGTGCTGTTGCCTGTAGGAGTTCTTCATTGAAGACAGTAACGACATGGGTGAACTCCGATGAAAGGTCAAAGGCTGTCTTTCCCTGAGCATTGTGTATGCCAGGGTCAGCACCTGCTGCCAATAGGCTACGCACTATGTCTGTTTTACCACCCTGTTATATAATAGAATTTGAATACAACACCAAACTTAGATTATTCCTGAAGTGCAGGAAGGAATAAAAAGACGAAATATGATCAATAATTTTAGTTATAAATATAGTTGAAAATGATCCTGTTGGCAATATACTCTTGGCAGAATAAAATATTCTACAAAGTAAGCCAAGAATCCTGGTTTAGAAAATAGCAGGTACACAAGAAAAGCCTTACTTAAGACCTTTTGAAGCATGCTGTTTATCCTTTAGATTTTATTTTTCATATATTTAATATAGCAATCTCATTCAATATTCTGAATAAGCTAATCAATATAAATAAAGATCACCTTTATGACTTTGAATCCAACGTTATTCCATGATTTTATACCTTGAAAAATGCTAATAATTACAACACATATTTTTGAAATTGAAACATAAAAGAGATGAATTTGCAAATACATTTTTTTCTCCAAATAGATATTTGGTTTATGTTATACCTTAGCAGCCAGGTGAAGTAAGGTCCCATCCTCATTATTGACTTCACTCAACACACTCTGAAGGATATCTTTATTATCTGGAAAGAAAGACATTTATAGATAGTTCTATAAGTAAATCAATCAATAATTACATATAATCATCCTCACAAACATAATTCAGAAGATGTACAAATAACTGAAGCAGATATAACACCAAAAACAGCACTACACTACATATACTAAGACTTAAAGTTAAAAAAGTTAAATGAATACAGCAATATATTTCCTTTTTTATAGAACAGATCAATATGGACAATGTTTCAATTAACCCAATGATGCTACAATGTGCTTATTACAGACACAAACATTTTTCAATTCACATATAAGAGGTGATAGTTTTTTCTTCTTTTATGTCACAATAGGCAATGTCAAAGACTTAATGAAAGGACAAAACACGATCCTATAGGACTATGTAAAAGGCATGGATCAGTGGTCTCAAGGAAGAACTAAACAAATACACTTATATGTTTTATTCAGATTTGGTTTTAACATTGTGTGGCCTCACTAGTTATTCTGTGTTGTATGGCTGTATGCACATTTTGCAAGGTGGTATCCGAGTCATGATTTTTAATTAGGTTTGGTTTCAGATACATAAGCCTGAAGAATCAGGGGAACAGGATTCTCTGGAATGATTATATATCTGAAATAATCCCAATATACAAATCATGACTCGAAATCAGAGAATGGGCTTATTACAGAACAACAATGCAGACACGTCTGTTTGTAATTCTGCTGAACAGTAATAGACATGGGTTAGCTTATCACCATGCATGACTTATTGATGGATAATATCAGTTGGTGACATACATGCAGCATGTATAATGAATTCAGAAATAACTGCAGTTAAGTACTTGGAATAACCATAGGTTTCGCACATATACCTATCTGTAAAATTTGAATTATCATGAATCATTAATGCTGTAATAAATGCAGATGAGTGGATCACCAGCATCTTTTCCCCTATGCAGTCACAAAGATTAAAAAAGAATAAACACGATTTCTTATCCGAAGATCGAGTGGGCTCCTGTTAGGAAGTGTTCTTTGGAAACTTAAAATAAAACCAAGTATGCATTTTTTGTAACACAAGTATATTCAATTACTTTGTTGCAGTGTCGATAATATAGATCTGACTATGTCTGCTCTGTCAACATCAACTGCTGTTTTCAATTGCTGTGCAATGTCAGATACAGATTCCATGTCAGCCCAGCCTCTTTTCCCACTGCATGTGCTTGAAGTGACACCAGTGACACGCTAACCGGAAGTTTACAACTTTACAAGAGATTAATACGCCAAAAATATTGCATAAACGAAATTAATTGATTTAAAAGAAACAGTAAGATAAGAAGCATAATCGTTAAAATATTCAAAATGTGTTAGAATGATACATTTTAATTTAAATACAGTCAGTATTGGTAGTTGATATATTGCACTATTTTTATTCTACAGCCGGAATTGGAAGGATATATACCGGAAATGCGCTAGGGCATTTTCTATCAGTTACAATCATGAGTGCCCTTCTGCGACGCATGGTGCTTCCTTCAAAGAGTTTGTCATATTCGCGACTGCTTGCCGCACATTATTCTGCGAAATCTGGCTCAAAAGAGTTTATTGAGGCAATTGTAAAAGACAAACCTGTTGTTGTGTTCATGAAAGGCACTCCCGAGACTCCTCGATGTGGCTTCAGCAATGCTGTTGTACAGATCTTGCACGTTCACGGAGTGAATCAATATGATGCACACAATGTCCTCGCAGATGAAGATATGAGACAAGGTCAGTAATTAGTTATCGTGCAAAAATGACTTTTTACTGTTATGTGTGATAAAAATACTACTGCTATAGATCTTGTGATAAAATAATGTAACATGTTTCCTCATTTTGATGAATTGCTTGCTGTTGAAACTGTCATAAATTAATAACTGAATTTAACAGGACAGTTCTCTGTTTAATCAATTTAATTCAAATCCAGTTTTACTCAATGGAACCAAATCCACAAGATATGTCTCCATCTCCACTAAACATTATTTCTCTTTTCTTCTGTACTTCACGTCTTCAGCAACCAGTGTATAAGAAGTTTATCAGAATACTTAAGAAGTAGATGTAGAAAATAAGATCTCACAATTCACTTGGCACCAATCAGATTTTGTGTTTCACTCCATACTTTACACTATAGTAAATAAGGAAGTGAATGATATTTCATTAGATTGTTCTTTGATTTTCACTTTGGATCTTTCTTCACATGAATTTAAAAAAAAAATGAGTTGAAAACATTTCTCTTCATACCATTATTGTTTTTCTCTTGTTTTTTCCAGGTGTCAAAGATTACACTGAATGGCCTACTATACCACAAGTTTTCTTTGGAGGTGAATTTATTGGTGGCTGCGACATTTTATTTGAGATGCACAAAAGTGGAGAATTAATTGAAGAACTTAAAAAAGTAGGAATTGAATCAAAACTGGAGTACATGGATAATGACAATGACGATACGAAAAAAGACTGATGATTCTACAAACTTTTTCTAATACATGCAAATTTCAGAGGACTACAAACATACACTTTGACAAGAAGGCAGATGATAAGTCAAAATTTGAATTGTCTTGAAATTTTGCTCTTTAAAATCTATCTTTTGTTTTTTTGAGTGTTTTTATTATATGTATTACTGTGATTGTCAAACAACATTGCATGCTTTGAAGCCAAAAACATGCATGATATCAGTGTTACAGTGTTTGCTTCTTTAACAGATACATTTCATAGTTTTGATAATTTTTTTGTGATAGTCATAAAATAGAGTTATATATATATATAATTATATAATGAAGTGTGGAAATTATGATATTTTGATGAGCACATACTTTGTCAATATTGACTGGCTTGTATGACATTTTGATTACTTTGTTCAGATATTTTCTTGCCCACTTTCATCAGATATATGACCAGCGTACCATTGTCTGTTGATAAAAGTATGATACAGTTTTAAAACATACAGTGTGATATGATAGTCAGATTTACAGGATATTTGAGTGGTAGACTATAACCAGAGCATAAAAGAGGTACTTGTTTTTTTATCAGATATGAAAACGCTTTGGCTGAACATCCAGATCTTACAGGTTTTCATTGAGTACTTTGGTTACCTTCCACATTTAGACTCCCTGTGTACTTCATTTTTAGCCAGAATGAATATTAATATAAATTTATATACTTTATTTCAAGATCATTATAAAATTAAGTTTATGATGAGTTCAATTTAAATTTGGCTTTAAGGGTATGTTCACTCAGGATTTAATAATTTACATTATAATACTGAAGTAGACAAGTTGATTCAGTTAGGGCTGTCTTAATATACATTGTCAATATTTAAATGTATGCAGACTTGAATTATTGCACAATGAATGACAGAAATAATCCAATGTCATGCATCACCATTTTGTTGGTTTCTCGATATGACCAGGTATAGGAAGAAACTTACAACCTAAAGAAGACATTTTGACATATTAAGCACAAACTTAATATCTTAAACAATTCTATGTAGTAAATAATGAAATTTATATTTTAACAAAATTCTAACCAGTTTCATATGAAACATGAGTATACATGTAAATATATCCAAGCTTAAATGATGTTTTATAAGCATAATAAATGTTCAGTTTGATCAATACACAGTAGAAGCTGCTTGTGTATATTTTGTTCTTTCATTTATGACACTGCAAGAAGTATCTGCACCTTTAAGAGAAGAAAAGATTTTATTCATTGACACATGAATATTAACTTTTAAAAGATGACACAATATGGACAGATACACTTGACCTGGGGTGACATTGAATTCATTTAAATATTTCATCACATTCATTCCATGTGACCTTAAAATAGGAGAAGTCATTCATTTTAACAAATTTGGTAGCCTTTCTTCGCAACATACAATAGGACCAATACCATGACCCTGAATCTCTTTTTTATTTACTGAGAAATCATTTAATGATTTTAACACATGCTACCTGGGAAGTAGCCATTTGCTACTTCTTGCTAATGCTACTGGCCCTATATCATGTCCTTGTTATTGAAAAAAAATAGCTCCGCAAATGCGGGCAATACCCCACAGCCTTATTATATAGTTGGAAATGTGTGGTTGGGGTGAGTGGAAAGTTATCTCAAGAATGGGTTGCGTAGGTCCATGGGCCCAGTGAAAATGACCGGTGATGTAGTTTTTGAGATAATAAGCGGTATGCAATTGTGGACAGACGGATGGACGCTGTGCGTGATCGCAATACCCCACACCCTTTCGGGCTGTGGGGTAAAAAGCTGTCAAAATGATTTATCCCATTTGACCTCTTTGACTTTGGAAATGATTCCAGGTAATCCATTTCAACAAATATGTTAGTCCTTCATCCTATAGAAATCAAATTTTGTGAAAAATTAAATAACCAACTGCGTCTTGATTATCCAGTTCATTAAGTGTGCAAAGATACCATGCTGTGAAGAAGGCATAGAATGCATCTCATTCGAAATGATGATCATGCTTGTTAGAATTTAGAGTGAAAATCTATTACATGAAGGCAAACATGAACATGAAAAAGTTCAGACATCATTGAAAAATACAAGATCAGGAACACACAAAAGGCTGCTTCATTTACTATCCAGGGAAAATTGACAAAAGTATTTTATTTTGTGGCCCTAGAGCAGAATATCACTGTCATACATACACATTTGTAAAAGTATTTTTAAACTTATTTTTGTACTTTAGCTCACCTGTATGTGCCCTTTGCCTTGGAATGTCCAACCAGCATCAATTTTTCCCTTCAAGCAACTTCTCAATAACCAAAAGGCTCTGGGCACTGATAAAAATTAATGGGCCTTTAGCATAAAGGATGAAGGGCAAACAAGTTTGTACAATTGCACGACCTTGGCCTAATTTCAATGTCACAGGTTTAATATGTTGAAATCTTTCAACAACTTCTTTTCAATAACCAAAAAGCCTAGGGTATTAATACTGGGCCTAGGTTGCTGATATTGGTTTGGTAGCAGGCTGGGATCAAAGGCTTCCTAATTTGTTCAAATGAATGACCCTGGCATACTTTCAAAGTTACAGAAGCCAAATGTGTTAGGAATTTAATATTTCTCCTGTTCAACAAGCAATAGGTCTTTGGTTATAGTAAATGTGTTTACATAGTAGCATGTTTTCAGATTTTCAGAAATTGACTTGATGAACCATCAAGTTGATTAAGGTTCCTTAGGCATCATGTTAATAGAAAAAGAACTGGTCTGACTTATCTCCACTGAACGGGCTCTTTTGTCAAAAATATTAACACCCTGCAAGTCGATTATTTACACCATTTTTTTTAAAAATACATAATTCTTTCACGTAATATGTATTTATGGATGAAATAATTATTAGTTGTAAATGACAAACACTATTTATGTATCTATAATCTTTTTGAAGTGTTTTATATAATTATTTACCTTTTTCATGATAAAATGAATTATTTTACAATGAAATTAAAGATACACCATTGTAAAACCAACCAAGTGTCAAACAACAAGGAAAGGGAAGTGAAAAGTGACAGTGACCAAATGTAAGAGTATGTTTTGCTTTGTTCAATGAATGAATGGAAGCCCAGAATAAGTTTTTTTTAGATTTGAAGCTAACTGATATATTAAGAGATACTGATTTTTATTTATTTATCTATTTTTGTCAAATTCGCTTAAATGCTACTATATTTTCGAGAATGTGCAACAAGCTGGCAAATGTCATCAGAATCTTTGACATGTGTTGTTTGACAATTTTACACAATTTATATATAATGATGTTGTTAAAAGGGGTTTGAGTTCAATTGTCCTTTTAATAAATTGGTCGAAATTCAAATAATTTATTTGATCAAAGCTAGGTGAGACACGGTGATATAATCTGCCTGTCTTATATAATGTTATGCACACCGTGATTTTGATTCGGGTTAATTGATATATATCCAATCTAAATTTTCAGTATTGAAAATCAATAGTAGGGGTAACATATGCCGGTAGTGATTAAAGGACATAAAACACCAGAAAGTTGAAATATGGCTTATTCACAGTGTTTAAATCAGTAGTAAGTTTTGTTGGAAACATAACCTTTTCTGGTTGTCATTCACTTTTCCAGATCATATGTTAAAACTAGATTAAAAAAAAAGATAAAAGTCGTTATCATCTAGCCAGGATAAAAGCATCCCCTTTCACCAAGATGCAATTTATAAACCCGAATTAAGAAGTTCAATAAACAGGCAATATGCGTTTGGTTTTTGACATCATACAGAAATTCACTTCTTCCATAGGATATAAATATTATTCATTTAAACGAGTTTAAAAGGGAACTTAAAATTCAGACATTGGCAACACTCATGCATATTGAAAGGATGGCTTTTGTCGGTAGTCTTAAACTAGTCCAAAATTAGGCCTCAAGGAAACTAACGAAATAGCACCGACACTTTGATTCCGAAAACACATCCATGGCGACAGGGTTCCAGAGATCTTTTCGGGAGCTTCGTTAATGTAGCAACTTAGACCGATCAAAGCTATCACCTTTGGGTTGATTCACATTTATTGATATATATCCAGTCTCTGTTTAGGTAATAGAAATAATTGTTTTTGCAGTATAACAATAAATTCTAATTAATTCTAATTAGTGTAATGATCCTGATAAAAGTCATACACTGATGTAACATCGGATAGTTAGTCTTGTTGACCTTTGGTTTTGGTAAATTGTTACGATTTTTCCATTTTTCCAAATGTTTCTTTCATCATCATTATTTTTTGTTTTTCTAATTTGCGGTCATATGTTTATATAACGATTTATTTTTTTACGAAAGGAGACAAATTATAAATTGTTATCGTGTGGCTGATCGCATTGGTATATTTGCAAATAAAACATGTTTAAAACAATACCAACAAATACAATAAGAAATGCCTAGTAAATTATCTCTGCTCTATGACCAAAAAGTTCCGAGATCGAAACTTTATGAATTTTAATTCCAATTAATAGAAATTGGAAACGTCAATTTCAGATTTCCGTTTCGTTTATCGCATATGCATAATTATAAGAATCTGTTGGATGATTTTGCATCGTTGTAGCGCTAACAAGCATGAATATATGACAAAAGAATACGTATGATATATTTGAGATTTAAAAAAATGCACGTTATATTGTACACCAGTCCATTTAGCTAGTATATTCACGGCAATGGTACTGCAACAATATCACAGCAATGAAATTACACTCGAATTTTTACCAATTGCAAAACTAATTCTTATTTTACGCTCTTCAAAGTTTTGCTAGTGTGTTGGGGAGCTGATATACTTAATTGTCTGATACGACTCTTTTCAGATTTATACATGATAAAACATTGATTTTGTCACTGAACTTGTGGAAATAATCGTTTTGTTGAAAATTTGGTTAAACTTTATTATGACAACTTCAACTAAAAATGCAGAAACAATCTTCCTTTCAAACTATATATTTCCAAATGTTTATTAGTATTCATTAGCTATATGTGATACCTATGGTTCTTGTTGTACACGGATATTTATTCATATTTTCCCCCTCAAAAACAACGAATTATGTGGTCGAATATATTCTCTTTCCCAACCGGTGGTCGTCAATATGTCCAACCATAATATATATGTGTAAACGGCACACAAGCTCAAATCAGGTTGTAATGATGCGGTTCTTCCACGTCTTATTGAAACTTTTATCTCGTCATAAAATTCCAAACATACACATACATACCGAGGTGCAAAAGGAAGTGTACATGCGAAAAACATATTTCTTTTTTAAATTGAGAGAAAGATCGGTATAATTTATAAAACATGATATTCCTGACACAAAATCATGTTCTGAAATGAAAACAAACGAAAAACCATCCAAGCGTAAAAACGTCTTACCGAATGTTGCTGTTTTTCTAACTTTGCACGTGCAGTGCACGCTATCGGTGTGTATCTTGTTACCTGCGCTTACATCTGTACTACGGAGGTCCCCCGGCAATCCGCCATTGATAATTGACAAATACAGATATACCACGACTTACAAAGGAACAAAGAAACAGGGCAGTTGGAATGCTCCTAGTTAACGTCAGACAAACTGACGTTGCCTGAACATTCAATGTGACAAGACTGACAATCGTTAAATTGTGGAGAAAGTATAGGATTCACGGAACAAAAAAAGATCTTCTAAGAAGTGGTCGACCGCGTAAAATGTCCGCCAGAGAGGACAGGTACATCCACCTTTGTCATCTCGGGGATCGTTATTTGACGTCACGACGTTATTTTCGGAATCGTGTCAGTCCATGGACACTATGAAGATGGCTGAAAATCTTTTTGGTTGAAAGCTCGACGGCTATATAAAGGTTTGGTTCTGTCACAACGTCATCGATGTCAACGTCTTCGGTGGGCTCGCCAACGTCAATTTCATCACCAACGGGTCTAGAATCGTGTAGTTTTCACAGACAAATCGAGATTTTGTCTCGGCATGGACGATGGACGCTGTACGGTCTGGCGACGTCGCGGAGAACGTTTTCACGATAACTGTGTACAACAGTTCGACCGTTGGGGAAGGGTAAGTGTTATGGCGTGGGGAGGAATCAGACATAATGACAAAACAGATCTGATCACGATTCCGGGGAATCTTACTGCAACAAGGTACTGCGCCGAGGTACTGAACCGAGAGGTTTTACCATATTTCAGACGTCATGGCCCAAATTTGACGTAAATGCATGACAACGCCACCCCGCACATTGCGCGGGCAACAGAAAATTACCTGAGGACCAATAACATTAATGTGTTGCTGTGGCCATCAAAATCCCCGGATTTAAATCCGATAGAGCACATTTGGGACTTCTTAGGAACAGTATCCTACCAGGTCCATGAGGAGAAGAATCAACGCTGTGATTAACGCAAATGATGGTCACACGCGATATTAAATAGACTTTGTATTGGACGTTTCCATTAATGACCCCTAATGAAAATGAATGAAACTAATTAAATGAAGTTTCCAAAGATACATAATTTGTATTAGGTTGACATTTCTGCCTTAGAACGATTTTGTCCTAAACTCCAAATTTAAAGTGAACCGGTTAAAACTTCGGAAAAATTTGATTTTACTAACTGAATGACAAAATGGTTTTAACTCCATGTAAGGGACGTACACTGAAAAAGATTCAAGTTACAGATTTGAAGTGAATCAATTCGGTCACAGCATATTATTAACTGAAATGGCAAAATTGGCATAACTACATGAAAATAGTAAAGTACATATTAATACTACATGGAATTGAAATAAATTAGATTAAAGCTGTGGGAAAGATTAGGTTTTAACAACGGTCGGCAGGAGGATAACATTTCCTAATAGATCTAGATAACAAATTCCACTTCGTATATAACTTGAAGTGCCGTAATCCTATATCTGTGTGTTGATGGGATTTTAGTTTATGTTAAAAAAAATCTTTGCTAATTTTAGAAGGGAGAGCACTGTCCCACTTCCTCTGCACTTACGGATCACATAGCCATCCAAACATAACATCACTTACCCATGTCTGCTCCGAAATAAACTGATCGGACCTTGCATTCTTTCAATCTTTAGATGAATCTATTCACTCTCGACTTGAACGGGTCTTTTATTGGAACTCAAGTTAAGAAATTTATCGTTGTGATCTTACGATAAATATTCCTAGACACATTTTTAAAAACTTAAGCATAATAGAAACATATTTAGACTTAAAACTTCACGGTTATTCCAATAGTGACTTCAAAAATTAAAAAAAAGAACAGAAATAGTCTAAATGTTATAATGTATCCAGAAGTTCGTTTTAATTAAGATACAGTGACATTTGACCATAAATCAACTTGTGTTTGGTATACGTAGATAGTACTGTGTTGTTAGGTGTTCACCATCCGAAAGCCAGTTGTATTTATAAACAATTTTATTATTAAATCAAATGAAACATTTACACACAAGATCGGTATTTTTCTATCGTTTAACTGCAAATTCACTTTCTGTGAGTACGGAAATATTCGTGGTTTGTGTCGTTTTTTGTTGTGGAATTAATCATTTCTTGCATTCGTCTTTTGTAATATAAAAACCTGTGTACATATTCAGACTAACTAATGTATGGAAATTGAGAAAAGATATCCCACAGTTCCCCACAGTCTTGTTTCTTGATAATGCCATCAGTGACCACTGAGCTGTTATTGTATGTATTGTTCAAAGAATGAGGCGATTTTGTTTCGTTTTATGCATTACTAGACATTGGTCTCCTTGAAAAAAGATCGACGGCGTGTACTGTTAGCCTTTGGACTATTTGTCAAGTGTGTGAGCGGAATGCTGTTGCTAATGGAAACCGGCTCCCAGTCTGAATCTAGATCTCCATCAGTGGACACGCTTGAATCACAATTGCTTTCTGAATTTGTTTGTGATCGGTGGCGCAATCGCAGAGCACTACTGACGCGCAGCAGTGTTGCCATGGTCTCTGTATCACTTGAATAACCGCTACTCTGTTTCACCGGTTCCATGTTGTCGGAATGTGTTACGTTTAATTGTGACCTAGTCATCAGGGTCGAGATTTTGTTTGAACCTGGCTTTCCACGTTGTGACTGTCCAGGTTCTAAACCTGTGAACGGTTTCATCCCTCGACGTTCTAAGTAGTGTTCTGAAGCACATTTCTTTCTTATCGATAACTTGCAAGATCTATCCGAAACGGAAGAACGCGTGATTCTATTTTTAAACGGACTCTCTGTGTTCACGGCCCTGGACGGTCTTCCACAGGAGCAGGGCGACCTTAAAGCCACATGGAGTTCTTCTAACTTAGCGTTTGCCTTTCGAAGATTAATGTCGTACTGCTGTAATTTCAGTTCAAGTCGTTTGTTCTGAAAGGACAAAATTATGTCATGAATCGACAAAAAAGTACTGAATTGTCAACAAAACGCGTAATGCAAACTAAAATAAAAAACCTGAGGAAATATGAAGCAGATAAAGATTTACACGGAGGTCACCGTAGAATCAGAAAGATAATGGTATTCTGCGTGTCATGTAAATGTTCGTTCGTCAATCAAATAAGTATCATGTTCTTCAAACAAGGACATAGCAGATAAAATCCCCAAATCAATTAAATCGAAAAAAAGTTATTTGATATAATCTGCGATGTGTTAGTAGAATTATTGAAACGTGCATTTATATACATGTTTAAATTAACGAAAATTTAAGAAGAAAAATCAAATTTACTCCACCATGCTCTTCTAATGTATACAAACCTTTTCTACACAACGCGTATTGGTTTTTTCTTGAATCTACAATACAATGAATAGAATTAGCAAGATGATTATTACTCGATACAATTTCAGACACAAAAATCATTCAGCTGAGCCACTTTCAAGTTTATAACCTTGTTGAACCTCAACAAAATCTAGGAATTTGATTTTATAATGATTTCATTAAATTTTTTCAACATGTATGGATCACATATTTCATCATATCTATTCTTGGGAATGTTCATCAACCAATACTATGTAATACTTATTGTTTTCGTTTTGTAGATTAAATCCAGGCAAAATCTTCACAGAGGAGCATTCACAAAACTCCTTTTTGCGCTAACTAGGTGATTTGAAGTTTCCATGGATGTTATATAATAAATATATTTATGACATTGGTCGATTCAGATTTGAAGAGAGTTTTTTTTAAACACAACACGATACAGACCTGTGCTTGGTAATCCTTCAACTGGGCTATGATCGTCTTCAGTTCTAGCAACTCAGTGCCTATGTAAAAGTATCAAAATAATTTGAATCAGTTTATTTTTTATCTTATCTTAAACGAGTTTTCATTTCATATCAGAATTTATGAAACGAGTCTTAGACCTTTTGTCTTTGTCAGACTGGGCTATATACTGTTTATCACTCAGAAAAGTTTTAAAGTCAAAATGTTGATGATAAAAGCAGTTGGAGGCATCCTTTTTTGGCACCATTTTCAACTCATGACATAACGTCATTTTTCATATCATGACATCACAATCAATGTCTGACTGGCCCAGCCAATGAAAAACACTCCAGGGAATATAACACTAATGACATACGCTAAAATATTACCTGGGCGATCCAGCTGGATGTTTCTCCGTGTAGAAACGATAATAAATCATTTGAAGATAAAAACTTGGTTAATTATAAACGATATATATTACAAATATGACACCCGTGTAGGAATATAGAAAGAACCTAGTGGGATGAGATATTATATTGAATGCAACATGTCATTTATCCACATCAAAATGATAGCATATAATTTTACCTTTGCTCTCCACAAGTTTCTTAAATCCATCTGATTGGACAATTCCTGTGAGCCAGTCACGTTTTTTCCTAGAAGGTTCGTTTGTTTGCCGTTCTGAAGGAGGAGACGGTTCTTCCCCATTGGTATTTCGAATGACCATAGTTTCTTTCATTCTGAAAACGAAAAGTTGTAAAATAATTCAAATAATGCAGCATCTAAATAAGATAAACGTGTACTGTAGTAAATAACAAGAATTTTAAAGTATTTGTATCACTCTTTTACCGTATTCGATGTCACAAATGAGATGACATTTTCGTTGAGATAGTACTATACCTAAGCTTAGCCTGTGTTTCCAGTATCAGCTTTGCTTCAGGATATTCCACCAGTGCCTACAACAGTACACAATATGAAAATTTAATTAATTAAAAAGTAATAACAACTATTTTTTTCTTATTAAAGAAGAAACAATCTGAGTGTCATCAGTGAATGCTATGTAACGTATCAATATCCATGTTGTCCTACCACAACACTCACCGTAAGGAGATCCTTCCTGGAAAGCCGTAGCAGTTCCGAGTATCCAACGGACCGGACATCTGCGGTCCTCCTGCCATTATACGTTTAAAATGTCGTTTTAAAACTTCATTTTCACCAGCATTTTTTTACATGCATTGGAAAATACATAGATGCGTTTATCTAATTATTGCTGATATTTAATTTCACGAGCCTGCTTTCAGATCTTTTTACCTGTTTTGTCCGGAATCGAGTTTGAGCAAACTGATCTCCCCAAAGTAATTACCAGTTCCTAATGTTGCAACTCTCTGTTTCTGTCCTGTGTCGGCACAAGGAACTATGATCTAAAACAATATGAGTTCGGGAAAACTTTGTTATGAACGAGTGAAATCTAGAAAAGAAATCTTTGTTTTAACTCAAAGTCATGAAAAAAATAACAACGTTCAAAATATGGGAACACAAAACCCGTCGGAACATGTTTGAACAAATTCAAGATCTTAAATGATTTCTAACGAATAAGGATACCGAGAATTTCAGTCCTAGCGATGTAAATATTGATGATCAAAACGTATAGGTGCAAAACTGTCTTGAAATCTCATCCTGTGATCAACTGAGAGATCCCTGCATGCAAACTAGGAATGGGCGAGTCAGACTAATGAAACTTATATATCAATAGAACTAATGGTAAAGAAATCTTAACTTCAGATACCATCTATGAGGGACATTTGTACCTCTATCTTTCCATGGTTGATGATGTACATCTCTCGACCTGCAATACAATAAAAGTTAGGTAATTGTGAGTATATAACAAGTGATACTAAAGTCAGTCTTCAATTCACATTTACCTGAGCGAATGATTTAGATCGATCTATCGATTGACTAAACAGTCCCAATCCGTGATTAGAGTATGTAAATGAATTATCATATATGTTAATGTTAAGTGAATGAAACGAATGGAAAAATGCTTTTCAACTAAAAAAAAAGAGGGATATAGAGAAATGAGGAGTGAGAGGGTGATTTGTTTCCAGCTATCAACATTCCACACACCTATGTCTCCGATGTGACATATGTAATCACCAGGGGAAAAGATCTGTGGTCGAAGTTTCAACACCAACTCCCTCAAAAGTCCCTCCTCACATTCTTCGAAGATAGTGACCTAAAAACACAGTGACATTAAAAAAAACCATATTGTTATTTTCGAACATCACTGACGCGGCCTTTCACAAATTTATAGACTGATACTAACGCAAAGGATAATAATTGTAAAGTCAGAAGTCATTCCGTTTGAAGGAGTAAATTTAAAACTTAATAAAGGCAAATTATTGCCATTTTTCTTTTACTTAAGGTCGCATATGAGGTTTGTTATACTTTTTTGAGGGTATCTAGATGGACTTGTATGGCGATCTCCATCTGCAATCTCTCGGGTAACATCTGTAACAACTGAGGCTCATCCATGGCTTGATTCCTGTAATACACGTCGAAATAGAAGTAAGAATAGAATAAGTCCCTCGATCCTTCGTATATACTACTGTATTACTGCTGTTTTCTTTATCTCTTGCATAATCCGTTTCGTAAATATAGCAAAATGTCCTGTTATTGTTTTCCTTCAAGACACTTTTCTTTTTCTATTACAATTTATGCCAGGAAGTAATTCTCTAACTACCTTAGATTTCTCCTTTGTAAGCTATGCAGTATATGAAAACTGAAAACATTAAGTACTGCAACAAAACAAGTACAGTCAGCCTCTGGATACTGAAAACATTTAGTACCACGATTAAACAAGAAGGGCCAACATATGTGTACTGAAAACATTTTGTACAATTACTGATGAAGAACATCCAACATCTGGATACTGAGAACATTTAGTGCCGTATTGTTGCCAAACAAAAACAACATTTATATACAAGAAACCGGTAATGTATGGAGGGAGAGGTGGCGAGGATAGGAAGAAATCTACAAAACACTGTGATGTAAATATATTTCCATTATTGAGCAAAATGAAAGCAAATGTGCATTTGATCTTTGGGTTATCCGTTTTTAGGAGTCTAGTTTCAACGACGAGGACGTAAGTACATCATTGATTTACTTATGTTACAGTTATCCTACTTATTATTGTCAAATCATGGACCACTTCATTCCAAATTTATATAATCATACTTTGCCCATGTATAGTCGGCCCAACGTTTGACTCTGTTCTGTAAAGGTATAGGGACATTTCTGTGCCTCAGGTAAAACTTTATCTGGTCCATCCTGTGAAAACATGAACAGGTTGATTATTACGAAGTGATTGCCGAAAACGTCTTGCAACCGACAACTTCTATTTGTGTAAACAGTGTAACATTTTATAAAATGGAAAATACTTTCTTTGCAATAAGGAGATGTACATAAGAATGCGATCAGCGGTTTCACAGTAAATGAATCGCTACCGTACAGCTGGTAATTTTCAGGGGTCAAAATTTCGCAATTTTCTTCTATAACCATCGAATTTTATCTTAGAAAATTTATATTTCGTGATCTGGACATTAAAAGAACATGTTATAAGTACACATATTTCACTATTACGCAAATCATTTTTACGCGATCTCGTTAATGAATCGCGAAAGAGCGAAAATATTCCCGCGAAAATAACCGGCTATATGCTATGCAAGATATTGAACATCTTTGTAATGGATGACGAAACACAGGAAGTAAAATGCTATTCTTTACGTGAAATGCAAATTTCAATGCCAGTAGAGATATCATGATTTATATAGGGATCCTCACCTAGATTGAAATTCTTGTCTAGAAGCATTTAGATTACTGATCACATCGCCGACGTTACCGACAACGGCAGCAAATATAAAAACACCAATAACAAACGTCAATCCAGTAAACACGTGCTCCTGAAACAATTAATCTGAAATGTATGACTTCAAAGGAACAATAAATTTTTCGTACTTGATGATTAACTATGTTTATGTAAGATCATGTAGGAAGCACGTGTAACAATCAGAAGAAAAAAGAAAAAAATCGAGACTTGTTGAAATAAGACAACAATAAAATTATATTGGCAGAAAGTTTAAATGAAAATTAAAAAAGTGTGAAAACACCGAGATCATATAAAATCGCATCAATACTTCATTGGCAGTACCTTACCAAATTAGTCTGAGGCGGCGGTCTCTCCCCTATAGTGGTCAGTATCAAAAGCGACCAGTAAATACAGCAAATGTATTTCCTATGAAAGTAACAAAGGAAATTTTAACGGAATTGTAATTTAAATTGATAGTCAGTGAAGCGAGGTTAAGAGAGGCTCCAGAAAAAGGACGAGGAAAATAAGATCGGGTGCTGCTAAAGATTAAGCGTCTTCTGCTCCATGTTATTGTTCGTCAAAGTAAGCCCCATATGACAGTACAAAGACACAGTAACTTAAGACGCATTAGAGAATACTATACAACACTTGTCCACAAGTAAGGGACCATCAAATTCCGTATGGAAAGTGAAATCAAAACTTATTGTTACTTTTGAAAAAAGTTGTTCCACATTTTGATGCCCTCTATCGACAGGTCCGCCTATCCTAATTGATAACAATTCAACCACACAGAGCCCGCCTTGTATGAAACATGTTCTTATGGCATGCAATGTCATCAGATATGAGTGGGGTTATCTCAAACCCAAACTCAATGGACAAAAGAATTGTACCAGAAAAGTGGTAGCTTTACCCGAAGTTGATATTTTCAGACCCAACAGAACTAATTAATTGTTTAGGTAATTTGATGACGTATCTGTAAATAAGAGTTATATTAATTACAGTTATATTTTTCTATAATTTAGGATTGCTTTTTAAGCACGTCTTTATGAAAAGATGCAACACCTCTGGTTATGTGAATTTCGTTCCCTGTTGAATGTGTATCCTTCGTTAAATGCCGAAGAATCGTATGTATCCTGTTGAGTTGTCACTGAATAGTTTTCTTAAAGCCAAATCTAAGATATTGGTGGTTCCTTACTGAAGACTGAGTGTATATATATGATTTTTATACATATTTATTCGCTAAATCAAGTAAGAAATAAACACAAAATCAACATATCATTGTCTAAATGTGTCATCAGTTTATTAAAACATTTAGAAAAGTGACAAGTGTGGTAGTGATTGTGTCAGTGATGGGTTACCTTATGAAATTATCTGGGTAGTTTCCACTGGAGTAGGCCCATTCAGTAGACCCTATCCCCTCGTACTGTAATAGACATTGAAATGTCGTTTTGGTTTACAAGGCATATATTCAACAAGAACAATGTTTTAGGGCTGTGATCTTTAACAATTACGGATAATGCGTCTTTATCTATTGTGAGCGTGAATTAAAATTGTAAAGGAAACAGTTCTCGTTAAGGATTAATTAACGTATTCAGTTAATTGGTACGCTTGTTTATGATTCGTTAAAGATGTATCGATTATAACAGGACCATGCGTCATTTGGTTTGCAAATATAATCAATGTTGCTGCGATCATCCGCCTCGGTTGTAAGTGGTAAGTGAAACATACCCAATTTCTCAACATTCAGGTTCGAAAATATTTTGATTCTTTCCTTTTCATGCCACAACTGTTATACAACATAACTTGAAATTCTAGACATTGAAAGAAATATGCTTTTTTTACACAGGTGATCTATTATCAAATAGTGCATGGTACACTATACATCATACACAATATATGATACTATTTAACACCAATATATATCCTATTCTCTTCTATGACATTTTCATGTAAATTCACGAACACTTGTATGATTTTGTGTACGCCGGATTGGTATGCATAACCAAGCGTTTATCAGTAAGCTAGTCCTGTGCTCTTCCCGTAAGATATTAGTGGGTCTTGTGTTCAAGATGTCTATACGATCGATTTGCTTGTTATCAACATCATTGACATGAACGAATCAACACATACAAAATGTTGTCCAAGTCACGCAAAGACTGTGATGAGTGGAATAGGCATAACGTCGGAAGTAACTAGATACATTTTACAGGTTGATGGAATTCTTTGGTAAAAAGGCTATATACAGCGAGTGCCACACGCAGAGGAATGACGGGCTACACAGGAGACACGAAATGGAGGACCCATCACCCTTTTGTGACTAAGTTCTTGGTAACAATATATGCATTGGTACAATTATTCAATCTTGCAGAAATAATTTATTTGTAATGATATATTTTATTCAATATGCTAACATCATAGTATCTAAACAAAATAATGCGTAAGAAAGATTTCTGTAGGGATTAATAAGTCTTTCATAAGAAAAAAAAATTGTTTGAAAAGGTCTCAATTAAAATAGCTAGGGGTTATAATTAAATCTATTCATTAGATAGGTAAATCAAATTAACAACAATAATAATAAACAATATATCCTTTTCTGTAGCGTATCGTTAAACACATAATACTTACCAAGGATACGATGTAATATAGACACCCGATCCAGTGAATAACAAGTATTAAATACAAAGAGAGCTTGATCGCCCGGACACAGTTAGGGTTGGACGTGCGACTGCGAAATGTAAAACAAACAGGCAATATTATTCAAGAACAATTTTCACTTTCACAAAAATCGCTTGAAAGAGACTCTACCGGGTTTAGAAAAGCATGATCAATTTTTTTGGTGATATTTAAAGAAATAAAACAAATTTTAAACCATATCGATTTATATTTAGTTCTAAAGCTAAGGCCCTACCATCAGTGGACATTGGCGATGTATACTTTGATGAAGATTGAAAATCTAATAAAAACACTATGAACTCGTAAGGACGTGTATTATGTCAATTTTAACTACCTGTCAGTAATGTCGAAGAAACCGGAAACAGTGTGAGCTTTAAGTAACCTTGGTAACCGTGTCAAGGAAACGTAAACCCCTTCTGTCAAAGCCAAATAAAGATGTGTATTCATAAGTTTATTGTAGTAAACAGACAAAGATAATGTGTGTATAAAGTAAAACAGGCAGTAAGTTAGAATAAATAACACAATGTTTTGATAATGTTAGGAATGAAAACAAATACGTACGATATTTATCGAAGCCTATGTATATCTTTATGCACTTCAGCATTCCTGCAAAATAAGCAAACACCTCTTGGTTAATTGTATGTTTTCGATAGTAATGTGTTTACTCAAAAACTTCATATAAAGTTGTTTTGCGTTGTATACGATGCGACTGTACGTGCAATTCACACGTGTGTGTGTATAAACAAACATCGAGCGTCAGCAGGTGAAAGTTACCTTGACATACGAAGATGATGGTGTGAAGTGGAAGAATTGATAACACATCAAGCTTAAATCGTGGCCTACCCCAGTACTCCTCATACACCTTTTGAGTATCAGTTACCTATAAATGGCAAGACGATGTTAATTATTATCTTTTCTGAATTCATTTGTAATTTGATGTTTTATAAAGAAGTTTGAACCATTGCTGCGTTTCTGCATATGTCTTCAAACACATATATTAGCACATTTGAATCAGTCGTATGAAAATAATGCTGACATTTCGACAAAATCTTAATTCAAACACAAATTCGATGTAACCACGGCAAAAAAAAAAAAAAAAAAAAAAGCTTTACACAGAGACTCCTCATAAACGTGTAAGGAGAATAAGATTAAAGGTTCTGGAAAAGTAACACGTGTATAGGCTAGCCAATCCAAGTGAGTAATGTTACGTTCCCAATTGAGAGCAAGGTATACAACAAATAAACCACCAAATAAGATAGTAGACGGCCCATCAAAACGTACATTATACACTAAAACCTAAATGGCCATATAATGTAACTTAGAAACATCAAAGATTGTCTGACCAGTGCTGTGTTTGCCTGGTTTTGTAACGCCACAGTAAGTGATATTAATCATGTTGCACACAAACACAAAAATACGTGATAATACCATTACACTGCATATCAGTCTTAATTTACAACAAACAAGTTCTGACCGTTGATATATTTCAATGTTCTTACCAGACAGCCGTCCTCGTAGTAAGACATACGACTTTGTACTACCATGTCAAACAAGTATACCACATCACATCCAAGGTCAAGGACGGTAAATATCGTTCTTGGTAACACCTAATACGAAATATTATGATCAGACAATTATGCTTTACATAAAGAATCAATTCCATGCATAATTAGTACATGTGATTGTAACATAGAATAAACACTAAAATATTTAATAAAATGAAATAACGAATATTGTTAATATGGAAAATATGAATCCATCATTACTTACATGTTCCCTCATCTCTGTAAAGGCAAGCCGAAGTATGATGACAACTATGTTGTAAAGGGCTGCTGTGGTGATAATGATCTGGAAGAACAACGCAATGGAAATCAGTGAAATAGTAATGAATACTCGTTATTTAATGAATATTCATTATTTGTGACTAAATAGGAGAAACTCGAAGGATATGTCAGAAATTACCAAGTGATACGGTGAAGTATAACTATTTCGGATGCTTTGTTGTTGGAAACAACTAACAAAAGAGAAGACCGTTTCTAATGATATTTGGGAAGCTCAAGGGTCGTTCTAATGTACCGTCACGCTAAATGTTTACCTGGACATTACTTTACAGTTAGATATGCTGTCAGTTTGAAATACTGCCTAAAAGAAACCTATTGCACGGAGTGATTTTGATAAAATTGTCTAAACATAAAATGTTGCAAAGTTTTTTAAATGTATTCTTGAGCATACAGGGGAGAAATTATTACTTTGGTTAATGCATTTTATATTTGAAGGCGACACCAACATCAAATCATTCAGTCCTAAATGGTTTGTCTTTTATTGGAACACATACCATCCAGTTGTAGCAATTGTTTCCGTCGGGGTCCAAAACTCCACAGGACATTTCACTATGCTGTGATTTTGTTGACTGTAATAAATATTAATAGTTGAGTATTACTTACGGGAAGTTCAATTTATACACGAACTGAACGTTATTATTGTACTTATGTCACGCTCCCTCTGTATGACATTATGAACAATGAAACTCACTAACCCTAACCACATACCTTGTTTTCATGTGAAGCTATTGTGGTGTCCATGGTGCAACTTCCTTCCGGAAAACCTTCACCTGACCGCGCATGACGCCCGCTGTTATCATGGCAACGCTTTACAGGTGAATCAATGTTTTGGTATACGGTATCAGGCGTTTTGCAAGTCTCCATTAATCCTTCAATTCGTCTGCATGGCCAAACAATAAAATATTTCAGACATATATTTAATGGTTTAACTGCAATGATTAAAATATAGTATTATTTGTTGTCCAGTTAAATTCGCATTTTCGTAATATCTCAAATATAGTCTATCGAATAATTCTCATAAACACGCTTGGATAGATTCCTAAATTAATTACAAACATGACAGTTATGGTATGGCATGGTGCCCAGGCCTAATAGAAATATTGCAGTGTCAGCTGGTTTTAACGCTTCTAATAAATATCCGCACAAACTGAGTAGCCAGATTGATGCATATTGTATAACCACTAGTCGACAGACGATGGCCTTTAGTTCACAAATGCTTAGATTCTACGTAGATATATAGGACCTAAACACGAAAATCACATGGATGGAGACAAAAAATCTGTATATCCAACATGCTACAAAATCACCCATAAAACAAGATTTATTGGACACGTAATATGTTAGGGGGAGAAACAACCAGCGCAGAGCCATTCAACACACCCACAAACAAATTGATGCAAATAATGAATCTCATAAACGACGACCATTTAATGTACAGAATTCATAATATATTTGCGTGAAAAAAATCCGATTAAGCAAATTATTTATTTTACATTGCAGCAGTGTTTTGATTTCTTTAGTCGGCATCACCTAAGGAAGCTGTGTTAAAATGGTTTGTATTTTAGTTTATATATATATATAAAATAATTATTATGATGTGAAGAAGTAAAGAAATGAAATAGACAGAAATGCTATTTTCAATAGAGGCTGAATGCTTTTTCTTTAAGGTGCGGTATTATACACCAGCAAAGCAGTTATATTCAGGATTTACACCGCTCGCTGTAAAATACCACAGTATATACATAAGCTGTTTATATACTTTGTTTTCGGGATTTAGCAACCCTTGGACAGCCAAGGTCGTTTTTAAGGTTAAGTCTTTTCGTAATGGATGATGACTAAATCACTGAATACAATGCGGGAGTCCGTCCACAAACACAAACAGCCATGGACATGGGGGCGTCGAATCACGACCCTCAAATATATATCTGGGCATTCATAAGTCAACGCTTTACTAAGCTATCGCGGCCTTCAGTTTATAGATTAGTAATGTGCATACTCTTAATCGGCGTGTATTGTAGTGCTGACCACATATGTTCTTAAAATTGTAGCAAACCCAATGGAATTTCTATTTGTACTATCACAATGCCTTTAATCTGTCTACAATTTAAAAACATCAGACGTTGGAAGCATTTTATGAATGCAATTTGTCATGAACATAGTAATCTTTTAAAAGCTCAAACTTACAGACGAAATTCTATTGCATTTTGTTTTAAAATGAATTTTGACCTTTTTTTAAAATATGTTTCTTCTTTGACCTCAAATATTTATGGTAATATAAGTTTAAGAAAGTTCAGTATACCCAGTTGCTACAGACGAATAACCTTCAGCAATTCCGACTGTTCCGGCTTTTATATACAACGACAAGAAAAAGTAATGTGTCAAGGAACTACTGTTAGGTTGTATTTTGACAGTAACCGATATTCATAGTTGCACTTAGTGAACGTCTCTGACAAGTAATTCCAATATATTTCTACATTTACGGATTAGCAGACTCTAAATTTGTGTTAATTGTCCATGAACATCTGCCTCGAATCCTCCGTGTCTTGTTAAGGGTTTCACATTGACATCTGATACATTTATATTCTAAGTCATTTCTCCAGGGCACTCTAGAACTTTCATTAGACGCGAGAAACTTGGACAACGTGCCTAGACAGGTCAATAATGCAACGTATATCAGGCTGAAATAACATGAAATGATAAAAGCATGTTCAGTTTCAGGGATGAAGTTACACGAGACTAACTAGTATAATCTAGTGTATCAACTTCGACTTTTGTAAATTTCGATAAAAGACTAAACTATAATCGATTATGTATGAAAAGTTAATGAAGATTGCAATGCGTTTTGCCTAAACCCTCGTTATTGATTACGGAGTCAGAGGTATATGAGTAAGATAACATTTATAAGGAGTGAAAGCATCTGCTGTTATGTGTATTTAGGTAACGTCGTCACAAATTACAACCTTAACAAACGGATAACAACCAAGTGAAGGCAAGGTTCCTTTTGAACTTTGAAACGGTAAATGTAAAACTTATATTTTATTCAGTAACACATTGCTCCATTTCATTTATGTGTGCGAGTTGTTTTTATTTCGTGTATTTATCTTTTCTTAATCTGTGAGTAGTAGGCACTGATTTTAGTCACAGTTAAAGGACACGTCAGTGATGTTATGTCCTAAATGTTTTAAAAACATAGAAGGCGACTGAGAAAACTCCAAAGTGATCTACAGAAAAATCGAAATCTAGATGGAGAGGTGTACTAGAACTAAGAGACTTGCACATCTCGCCATCTAGATTTTGACATTCCTTTTAACTACTTTGGATGATCTAACATCAATACTGATTAGTAAATTCTTAAAGTCAATATTTTAAAATATGACTAACACATTATTTTGTTCAGAGAGCTCACAGTTTGAAATGCAATCTTTAATAATCACTTTTGTAAAAATCAATACGTAGTGACAACAGCAAATTTATATACACAACACGTAAGACTCGAATTGAAACATAGAGGAATATTAATCTATCATTACAGTTACATGATGATAATTCTATAGATAACTTCATACCGAATGTTTCTCTTTTTTCAACCAATCAAATTTAGATTCAAATGTTTTTAAAGATATAACCGAGGACATCATACGCGGGGTTGTTTTTGAAGAGGAGTGCTGATAATGGATACAATCATAGTCTCACAAATGGAAATAGCTCGAATTCAAATCCTAATATGGATCACATTGGTATCGGCAACGTGACAAATATAGTAGTTGTCGGATACACTGCAGACATCTAGGTCTAGCATTGATGGAACAGGCAGAACACATAGAAAAGCTTACCATAGTGTATCAACACGACAATGTATAATTGGTCTTTAGAACAATAGATTTGTGACGTCATCCGAATGTCACGTATAGTTTTGTATCTTTGTTCAGAATAACATTATGCACATTTGACCGTTTGGTTTTATAACGTCGAAACCAGATATAGTTCTTACTGTTGGAAACTATCCTACTGAAAGAATTGATAGAATAACAATAGACAGAGGACAATTCAATACTGTACTGAGATTTCGTATTTCACGAGAAACAACTGACGATAGCTTCAAATTATTAGCAATATACCAATATTTTGTATTGGTACTTGATGGATAACTATTACTCAAAGTTATTAGTTAATCAAGAACGAAACAACTAAATGACACAGTTTAATTCATTTTTTATATGTACCATATCTACTTTTAAATTTGTATTGAAATGTGCAAATCAGAATACACTCTTCTTTTTGGTTATAATCATGATGTCTGATACTGCTAAACGTAACCATTTTGTTAATTAAGACTGCACCACACTAAAGTTCGTTTAGAAAATGCCGAATTTTGACAAATATCTATCCCGCTAGATGAAAGAATTTATCTTAAAAACAATACGTCGAAAATTCATTGAAATTATCCTGTGTAGTTGAAATTATTAGATATTGCGATTAACTAAAACGACAGTTGCGTGAGGTGATTTAATAATGACAGGAAATCATTATGATAATGAAAACGAAGTTGAATGCTTAAATATCGGCAGAAGAGTAAGATTCCTAAATGTTGACGTCCTACATCAAAACAGTTTTCCTTATAGTCTGGCTTCCAAGCTTAAATAGGGAGAGTCTTTATTAGGTAGAAGGAAAGAAATCAAATAGAAATAACTATATTCTAAATTATGCACCTGTCATAATTTGTGTTTCATCAAATGTAATTCAATAAAGAAAGCTGACGTTTATTCAGCAGGCGCCGTCAAGAGATCATGAAAGATATGAATAATGTTATGTCTGGCTACTATAACCTCTTACAGCACCGGCATAATGGTGCAATGCACCAAACCAAAATGGTCGTGGTTTCCAGGCTCGCTTCATGCGTGATTGAAAGTCAATACAGCAATATCATATTTAGCTTGACCTCGGAGCATCATTGACGTTGAAAAGCAGCATATCGTTTGTTTGTATAAATGCATCCATTTGAAGTTATGCCGCACACGATATGCATTGCAACAAGCGATTATATTATAAATGGTATGTTGGCTGCTTAAACCAAGCTTTAGGGTATGCTGAAATTTCCCTTATATTCCCATCAATTGTCGAAATAACAGTGCAGCAGGATGTAAAACAGTATATATATTCGCCCAGAATACGCTCCACGACTGTCCTGCTTAGTTATTCATGAGACGCTAATGTGTACCAGTAAACACAAACTATTGCCTTTGCATTTAGGTCCGGCAACTTAATAGTACTTCGGTAGTCCAGATTACGAGAATGGCTCCAGATAAAGGAGAATGCAAATGATTGTGAAGTACCACGTCCTCACTGAATAATACTAAACAATTGCTTTGCTCGCTCTCCGTGACATACTTTCACTAACCATAAAGAAGATTGTACAAAAGGGACACGTGTGACTTACAGATTTTAGTACAAATTCAGAAAAGACTTAATCGGAGCTCCAACTCACCATCTCAAGATTACAACTCACATAAAAAACAAAATTAATAATGATAAAACATTATTGAATCAGTGGACTGCAAGAAACTAAGTTGACATTTGATATTACATAAAGCCAATGTCAGTAACAAAGGGGAAAATGGGAATAATAATGAACATTAAATATGGGCCATCAAGAGAATCAGAGGGTATATAAACAACCATTCAACTTTAGTATAAGGTGTTAAAGTCCTTTCATAATGATTCTGTTATTACCCGACGCATTGGCTCGGCGTTTATATAATCCTTGACGTACACATTTCATCATGATGTAATATCACGTGATAGTAATGGAAAACGTAGAACGCCAATCTGATTCTAACTCGTGATGAACCTATATAGATACATTGTGCTAACAGAACGAAGGAATTCATGAGTCGACTTGTATTAAAGAATGGTTATTCCACCAACGAATCTGTGAGTTCTTTATCCTGTATTAGTGCCGAGTAGCAAGGAGACAAACAACACATGCGCGCCGTGTCTTTAAGAATAAACGATTTTGTACTTGTGTTGTAATCCAGTAGATTGGTAATGGCATACTAGAGCGGAAAGTAATTTGCCGAGTGTATTCAAACTCCAAATGAATTGTATAGTGTTTCGAATCCAAAAATGTCGTTTCCAAGAAAAAACTTAGTTTCCACATTGTAAGATTGATTCTTAAAGTACATTCTAAGTACACCATTAAGTTATATTAAAGAAAATGCTTATTTTTAAATGTTGTATGATAAGAATAACAAAAAAAAAAAAAAAATGTGTATAATTCTTCAATTCAGACATTGCCATGTCTGATCTAGGCTCGTAAAAATTACACACAAAATATGATCGGTAGTAAAATTTGAGTTTCTAAATAAACAATGAAAGTTGTTTAATTTTACAACAACTGCAAAACTAATGTCAATAATTCTTGTTGTCCCGGTTGGAATCACTTTAAGGGTCTTACTGTGGAAGGAAACTGAACAGGGGAAGCCCAAGTGGGCGGGCAGGTGATACCTTACCTTTACACGTCCGTTATGGGAATTAAACCCCACATGATTGTTCAAGTGTATGGTGTGGAAATGAATCAAGTCTATTTTGGGGCTCCTGAAATAATTTTGAACATGGTCTCAACCGAGGACGCACTTACTGGCATAATCAAAATTCATAAACGGGATATAATATTAACACATTCACGTGTATTCAGACAGTGCCATTTAAAGACATATTTGCAAAGACATTTTGAAATTTTATTTTGATATAATGCTGTATCATATACAATAAAACATGCGATTCGATCGCGATACACCTGATTATGGACACGTTTTATCGTGTATTTTTCATATTCTCACTACACACTTGTTTATGTCATGAACTTGAGATTAATATGTTTTTTACCATACGCTGAGTACAGATATTTACAAACTTTTTCTATCAAGCTAATTAAATATTTACCAAGACATGAGACGTTATATAATTTCATTGTTCTCTTTATTTGGCAAGTCTAAAAGGGAATGGCGTAAATTTTACGTTTCGCGTCAGGACCTACTTACAAACTGTGATTTCAAGAGTACAACTCATGGTAAAAAACATTTTTTTTTTGAAAATTAAAAACAATCTGTGGCACACTAATTATTTTACTTTTATTGGATTGAACACACTAGTTTTCTATTACTTGGGTAGATGTTAAGTTACCATATCCCTCGATTAATGAACACAAATCATTATGATAGCAGATTCATTTATTTTGATTTTTAAACCAATAGTCAACATGTGTTTGCCATTTTTCTTCTGACGTGTACGAATAAATAGGCTAAATAAATAGATAAGATGTATTTGGTATATTGCACTGGTAATCACGCGGCTTCTGTTGCATATGACAGATACAAAACGATTGTTGAAATAAATCATAGTGACTATGAACTGATAGACATCTTGGTATATGTGGTACCAGTATTTGTCCATATTTGCCTTTTTTCCCCAAGTGAGTTTCGATTTCATACAAACGAATTAAATTATATACACAATCTTCAATGATGTATTTGTGACACGTATGAATAGCAACTCTGTTTGATATGGACATATTTATAAAATTGACATACCTTATTTTTGAATTAACAGTCTTGGTATCCTCAACGTCGTCTTCATCTTCAAATTCATCGTTACACTGCAACATATATAAATACTTTGTGTTTAGTCTATTCTCCTTAGTGTAATCCGGAACGTTTGTGTCTCGTCACACCGGTTCCGGCCTAACTGTTACTCTGCCCTTTGGTTTGTAGTGTGGACGCGTTGTGACAACATTAAGTATTGACAGTCCTCTTGATAGATAGTTCTACCAGTATTTGATCATACATGCCTTTAATTTTCTTTCCATGCGGATATCCTTTTTATATGAATAAATTAAGTAACTTATATATTAATCTGTGGTGAATTATTTATTTTAAAGATTTAACTGTTGACATAATAAAATCAAGCTAAATTGTCAACAGATCAATTCAAATTGTTGTATCTTAAAACGGTTTCTGAGCGATACAAATATACAGTTCCAATTTATTGCAAGAAGGAAAATGATTTCGCACGCCATAAACAGCGCCTGCCATATCTGTGGTCGATACTGGTCAAAGTAATACAGTCCCACTTGTATGCATATCATTGAAAACGCGACACTATTGTAATTTGCTTCAAGACCAGTAATTGGTAGAGAAGGTTGAGACCTTTGGTTTGACAAATGAGATATATTTCAGAGGGCAGCTACTTGACTATGATTACTCATACTAGTCCTCATATAGACAGGAGTGGTTTGATGGTGCAGGAATAACGAAATCGCCTTTCACCTAAGCCACAAGTGTGTAAAATATATAATTACATGACTTGTTTAGGAATTGTTGTTAAATCAATGAAGTTTCAACAATGCTTTTTTCAGAATCTAAGAATTCTGTATGTCATATTAATTGATTTAACTGCTTTTTTATAGTTCCAAAATCGGACCGAAATTCGCCTCGTATCAATAATAAAACCTGGGTGATAAAAATTTTCCAGATTATGATATTTTCTATCTTATTGTTTAATATAGAGTCCTAATGCTGAGAAACATTGTATATTTTATATGTAATCTTCAACTATAACAAATTGTGACATGTACAGGAAGATGCATTCCAGTGTCATTTCTGTCGGCTTTATTAACGTATATCGAAGGCTAGTTATTGTGGTTTGATACAAAACATAACATGAAAGCCATAAGTTTTTTCATCGTTATGAAGTTATTCAGCGTGAACAGGAGCCATTAAAAGTGAAGAGATTCGGTTTTGATATTTCCATAGGATATAAAATGACAAGTAATAGACACGGTATGCAAACACCAATAACAACCGCTAACAAGACAACGCTGGCCGATCAAGAAAGCCTGCATGAATTACCATTTGGACGATAATACGAACACCTAGTATATACTCTGCCTATGTTTGTAGAGGAGTTTATCACTTAGTGATGTGTTTATTGTCACTAGACGTATAACAAAGTACGCGGGATCGACATTAATCTCTTCCCCACAATGTAACGACATCTTCCTCGTTTCATGAATTGGTTAATGTAAATATTTGCCAAACCGTGATGAATCCAAATGGATTTATAATCGGTATTCGATCCAGCCATGTTACTTCAGTGGTTAGAAAATCATGCAAAATTTACCACGATATATATATTGTTGAAATGGTACTCATGAGCTTCATTGTGCTTCCTTTTGTGATTTTGTAAATAGATTGCAAATCGTGCAAAAGAATCAATCTTTCATTTCAATCATAGCAATCAGAACAAAAGGAAAACATACTTTTTGTGAAAGATTAAAATAAGAAATTATAGAGTGTCAACAGAAGATAACGAAGCGCAAACAGGTTGCATATCAGTGTGAAAAGAAATTAACGAACGATATATAGACATCTATTTTCACGATGATAATATACACGAAAGACAGGACGCTAGTAAGCATACTGGTTTGCTTACTTTTAACATTGGTCTCATTCTCGTTGAAAATTGTAGAATGTGCCATCACATTCTTGACTTTACCAAGATGAGCAGGGTGGATGCATTTACCATGTTTTGAACTCCTTGTACTTGTTTGAAGGTTTCTACATTAATCTTACGTATTCTGCCCTCGTTTTCTCTTTTTGACTATCATTAAGATTCTTTTGATAAGTCGATATTTTCTTCTTGTATTTGTGACAACCAAACCACACACTCTAACGAGAGACATGAAATGACATTCATGTCGGAAAGGAAATCAAAATGAGCCCAAATTTTGAGGTAGAACTATTTCTATACTGTCGATATTTCATTGATTTAAACACTAGGAATTGTAGACGTATTATGGTGTAACACTAAAACTGCGACGGAACCTGACTAACCTGGCCTCCCGCATTTCTTCTAAATAGACTGACAATAAATAAATAAATAAAAAAAGTAGAACTTACACGAGAAAAGTATAATTACATTTAACATTGCTCTTTGACATTCGATAGTAAATAAAGATAAAACTTAGAGACATGTTGTTAAAACTTATATGTTTGAAAAGTGTCGTGTCCATGGGACCTTATATCAAACAATGACAATATGTCAATGGCAGTTTTACCTGAATAAAAGGACATTGAAATGTTTTATATGTGTAAATGCAAAGCAAGTTCATGTCAAATTGTATGGACTTGCACTAAACTGTTTCTAAGAGTTGAAACGATAGTGTATGTTACTTCTGTGTACTCAGTACAAACAAATTTTCTCAGTTTTTGTCATTTTTTTTTCACAAAACTTGAGATTAATATTATGACATTAATTATCTAATCTAATTTTCAAGTATAGAATAATTAAGCTTAATCAAACATCCGACGGCATTTGAGAGTCACAGGATCAGTTTCAACACACCACTGACACTATAATGCGCCATCAGACACATGGGATGTTGATCGGGATTGATTTGTAGTAACGTCAAGATATAAGCCCCATTCTTTCCATTCTCTTAAAAAAGCAACGTGTGGACTTCCGATGATCAACAACAATCATCATCAATTCCCATCATAGTAAACATACACAGGTCAAACGTATTATAAATTATGTTGCAGAATTGGTTAAAGGATTGGGATAGCATTCCGAAATGAATAAATATTTGATTTTTAAATCAAAGGAGTCGGCATGAACTTCCACATATTTAGGTTTACTTCTGATTTCCTTTCAAAATATTGTTAGATTTAGATCAAATGGAGTAATAGATAGATCATATTCTAGTTATTAATAACATATTGCAAAATATTTAGTAAACATGCGTTCCGTATTTTTATATAAAAATGTTGAACATATAATTATAGATGTTTTGTATTGACTACCCGTCGAAGTATGTACATTTGTTTGCTAGTTATTCTATTATCAGTAGTTATAAAGTTTTGATCAGCGAATATAAAAAAAAAATATGCAGAATATCAAGACCATGAATATAAAGTCAATAGATATAAGTGGCCGTTTTATACTGATAGTTATCATGCTGGTGTCAGAATTTTGATACCAATTTCCTGAAAACAAAACAAAACAAACACCGTCTACAATTGTCTTAAAACTACTCACGATTATCTCTACATTGTCTACAATATGAACAATTTTTTGGCGATAACTATGCGTAAAAAAATCTCACCTTTGCCGAATGCAGAACAGGAGCCCATCGCCGAGGTATAAGTGTTGGCCTCCTGGAATTGAGCTTTTTCACCGGCTGAAACATTGTCACAAAAAGTCACACATTCCAACTTTAGTAGGAGGATATAGCACAGGAACACGCAACATGTCTCATTCAAATTGTAATACTCCAAGTAAGTCCATTATCCGCAAACTGACCATCATCCTTCTGTTTGACAAATTACATGCTTACAGTTTGTGATTTAGGACTTGATAAATATGTTTATAATATATTATTGATAGGGAGTCTTTTATGTATAGCAGTGTGTAGTAACGGCTAGCTCTGCCACATCTGTCCGTCTAGGGTAAATCCAGTAGCTAGTTGCAACACACAGTGTATGCCGATTTGTACATGCTGGATATAATAGGTAACTATAAACAGCTCTCTAGGGATCGTTATTTTACATAAATAGCTAGATTTGATTAACCGAAGCCATAAATAATTTAGATGATTGCATGTTTTTATCCGGAAATCCATTGACCATTTTATGATTCATATCTATATCTTCATGCTTGATTCTATAAGTGCAAGAAGGTCATGAACATGTTTTCAACTGTGGCGAGACATTTATCTATCTATGGGTTAAAGAAATGAAAATAAAATATTCATTAAATGCATAGAGATTTATCTACCTGTAATACACAGGTACCGTTTGTATTTGGAGTAAAGGGTTTAGCTACTCTCTGATTCATCAAAGATGTGATATTTTTAATTAGGATCTATAAGTTTGGATGGAATTGAAAAATCCGTAAAGCTATTTAAAGAAGGATTCACTTTGATGCAGTAAAATAGAGAGTGGTCACCTTAACATTTACATTGATAAAGAAATATCGGTCCTGTTAGATTGACATTTTAATGATAAAAGTATAATCGATGCTGTTTGTATAGTCTTTGATATATTACACCTGGATAAAAGAGTGTTTTGAAACGCAAAATGTAAAAAGGGATTATATTCTGTTATTCAAAATATAAAAATCTTTACAAATAAATGATTTTGGAGATTTTTTATGTTAATGTCAAGCTGACAAATCTGTTACTACATGATCGATAGATGTAGAAATTTATCCCCCGCTGTGTCGCTGTTTTGTATATATACGCCTCACTGCATAACAAACGAGTAAAAACCAAATAGGCGTAGTTAAAACCCGTCTGGAATTGATCTGATATTGAACTGTATATACGTGTCCCTTCTTCCTAATTTACAATGTATCGGAAGTAACAGAACAGATTGCGGTATGTAGACAAATATCTGCGTAAAACATCACGTAATGGAGTGCAATGGAGATAGATGGCAATTCCAATATACCATCACGAGCAGATCAGAAACACATCACTTTCAGTTACAAACATTTGCTTCTGTTACGTAAGCCGGTACGCATTCTTTCATCATCTTTCTTGCTGAACGATCTATGTCAAATAGTTTTTTTTAATTGTAAGAGATAAATAACACTATTACAAAGAATTAAGATGTGTGTTTGAAAGATTCTATCATCTACCTTCAAAATAATCAAATTTGATCGATGATGTTGCAGTATAGCTGTATTTCAAGAAATGTGTTTACTGGTTGATATACTCTGCGCTGCTTTATTTATGAATATATGAGGTATCAAAACTCTAATTGATATAATGATGTAAATTTCTCGATCCGTATTCAGTAATCAGAAAGTATTTGCGGCATCTTATTTCAATAATTTGGTAAAATAATCAATATAATATTTCGGTTTTACACAAGTGAAAAATCACATGAAATTAATTGATTTTTCGTAAAGTGTCTCTCCTCTTATATAATGACTTGTTTGAAGAGGATTTAGTTTGTTTTTATAAGGGCCTGTTCCGTTTATCGCGATTTTCGTGCAAGATGTCATCAAATGGCGGATAAATTCATAACAAAGTGTTTCAAAAGATGCAGATTGAGGAAAATTATGGAGATGTTTTACAGTCGTCATAGAGATCTCATTAGAAATGTTCTATTTTTGTAAGATATGAAACTGGACGTGTTTGATGTGCGTTTTCCCGTTGTTTCCGCTGTTGTTTACCTTGTCCTCATTTGAGAACGTGGCATTTCTTACTTGGATTGACCATTGTTTCATATCGGGTGTCTTCGATTTAGGACGCTTACTCTCCCGGAACACTTCGTCTTATTCTTCTTGTACTTTTTCAAGTCTCCGTGTAAGTCTTTCTTTCGTTTTTATAAAACTCGTATTTTATTGAATTTGAGTATGGGTATGGATAATGATTATGTTGACATTTTTGTTTGTTTGTTTATTTTTCTTACTTCCTTTCCTGATATATCTTAGCGCCTAGTTTCACCGAAGAATGCTCAAAACCGAAATATCTGTGTGATACAATAAATATGAATTAACTAGTAGGAGACATTGTGTTTTATTTAGATATTCAAAAGTACATTCACAAAACAAAACCACCACCACCGAAACAACAACATCAAAACGATGCTGAATTTAATCAATGACAAATGATTAAAGCATGTTGGCAAGATTTTTTACATACACTATTCAGCAGTAAATTGGAACAACAACTATATCTGAATTCTGAAACGATTTGGTGACAAGATTAAATTTGTTCTGGAGCAGTTCACTCATTTAGTACTGCCAAAAATGTAACAACCCCCCCCCCCCCCCCCCCAAAAAAAAAAAAAAAAAAACACACACTTACACACACAGAAAAACAAAAATAAATAATAATAATAAAAAAAAACGTGCCCTATCATACTGCCTGAAGGTAAGGGTAAACAGGTGAAAGAAATAGGCCGATGAAACTATGATACTGACTTGTTGGTGAAGGAATAAAGTCCACTTCTGTAAATGGATTAAAGAGACTAAAAACATGTTACTCAAAATTTGTAACACCGACAAAAGGCCCGGGTGAAAGGTTTCTTGAACCCTATGAAACTGTCCGAAAGAGACGGAATCATGTTACTTGAAATCTATAACATTGACTAAAAGTGAGGAAAACAGAGTGATTTCAATAATTTAACATATCCTGAGATTGAGAGGGAAAAGGTAATTTGAAACCTATGATACTAACTAAAGGTGAGGAAAACAGGTCACATAAACCCTATGATACTAATTAAACCTTATAACACTGACAAAATGTGATGGAAAGCGAATCACATTATAATACTGACTAACGATAATGGAAAATATCTCACTTTAACTCAGTAATACTGCTGGAACAGGAAGGAAATAAGATTAGTTCGGACATATTTCACCAGATTCGATTGATATGAATCTGTTGTTTATTTACAATCGCAGATTAATTTGTTCATGTTGTTTTTTCCTTTCACGGACATATAATTAATTGCACAAAAATTGATCTGGCATATCCACATCATTGTTAATATCCGTGGCTGTCTTCGATATATTTTATATTTAATATCAGAAGAGTTACTTCCCTTCATCAATAAATTGATTTGGAGGATTTCAAGAACAGTTCAAATGTAATAATTAATAGACGGAATATAAACATATTAGTGTCCCTTACTGTCTATCTGTTATTCTCTGGCATTCCCCACACTTTTTACCTTATTCTTTTTTCGTCCTTTTTTCTTCGTCCCCTCCGTTATTCGACCTTCTTTCATTGGAGATCCTACAGCGGGTGTTGGATTTCGCACTGAACACATCGGGTCCCGTCTATGCTTTGTATTACTTCCTGATGTCTAGCAGGTGAAGTAATCCAATAACTATTATTTTTAAGAAATTTTCCGGTAGTGATTCTTCCCAAATTCAAACCTACAATTCGGAATATCATTAACGTAATATCATAATCATGTTAATTGTAAGACAACATTACAATGTATTTTAATAGTATAAATAATTTTTAACAAATTGTATTAATTTTCTACTTACATTTTTATCAGTATAATGTATGACTCTGTCAGGTATTTGCTGCATTGTAATTACAGAGTTAATGTTCGATAATCCACTCGCATTTATAGCGACATATCACATATCACATATCGCCGATAAACAAGCATCATTTGATAGCGTTCAAGTAGCCGGATAACACGTGTGAATTTCGGAGATAATATAGATACAGGAAAAGGTCCTTGTGTCCGTACTTATAAATAAACGTGGATTCCTGTTGTATGACCGTAGATATATCTTATATCTACATGATATAAAATCATTTATCTTACAAGTATATCATGGAAGGCTAGAAGTGTGCTCTATTTGGACAATGATTTAATATTTTCACTAGATGATAAACTATATATTTCTTGTAGTATTTTCTTTCGGAGTTTGCTAATAAACGTTCTTATGTTAATGGTATGGTGACAAAAAGAAAAAAAAATCCACAACAAACATTAACCAGTTCAGCATTTGTCTAATTGGATGATGTTGTCAGTGATGCTTTCGAATTTGCAGCTCTAGAAATAAAACGCTGCAACTTTTCCCATATTGGCAATTTATCTATTAGATTATTTAATACTTCTGGCGTGTAAAATCAGTCATGGCACGTTTTATTTAAAGCCTCCATACAAATCGAGTTGTTTGAGATAAAAAAATACAGCTGATATCAATGTCTATACTGATAAATATATCCTTTCTACTGATAATGTGACTTACCTACCAGTGGCTGTATATATATATAGTAATGAAGTCATATTGGTAGAGAAAGAAGACGGATGGTGTTACTGAAGGAAAACATCGACAATGATTAGGAAGGAGAAAGATTCGCTGTCGTCTGTATAAGAATTGCTAAAAGGTGAGGGAAATCGGTTTACTAGCAATTATACCTACACTATAACGGATATAATAATACCCGATGTAGTTAACGAAAAAGATGAAATGGATATCTTATCAACATCCTCAATACTCCGTTGTCTTTCCGTCGTCCTGCTTACAATTCCTGTTTATTTCTTGCAAAGCACTCGACGTATCTTTATCGCACATATGATGTAGGACGGCCTTGATGCCTGGATGTGCCAGGTTGATTTAAATATTGGTCTGGATAGCCTTTTTCGTATTTGACATCGTATTTGACAGATAAAGTTTGTTATAAATTTCTTAACATGGAGTCCTACATGGGTCGTTCTCAAATATCACCTGTAGTTTTCCTTGAGCATCTGGTTGTAACAGCAGGCTAGTACGAATGCTTTCATTCTGAAAGGTAAGTGATATTTCTGAAGAATAGCAGGATGAAGTATTTCAAAACTTTAATTGCATGTGTACTTGTTGTCTTATTACGTCGGTTGTATTTTGAGGCAGGTAGCCATATTAGATTTTTACGCTTTCAGTTTGTAATCGTTTCTACTTGAAGCAATCTGAATTTATGTTTCTGGATATCTGAAGAGTTACTTCCCTTCCCTGATACAAGTGATTTTGAGAGTACATTAAATATTACAACCCTTCACACAATGGTAATACATTAATAAAGATATTACATTACCTATGATGTGTCAAATCAATGCACATAATGCTGTTAGGTTTTCCGGGGGAGCATATAGTCGCCGCCTTTTTCGTCCGTCCTTCCATTCATGTCCAGAGTATAAATCTGCCCTTATTTAAGCAAAGATCATGAATTTATACATTGGACATACTAAAGGGATGTGTATTGTACCAAATTCAGGGGCCTTGTTCCCTCAATACATGTCCGCAGCATCATTTTGCTTTATTTAATTTAGATAACGAAACTTGGTATATATATTGATCATATTAAGACGATGTGTAGTATACCAAATTCAAGGCCCGCAACCCCTTGATTCAGAGATATTGCCCTTTCTTAAAAACTGGTGAGTAGAGCGCATCATATTACTTGCATCTAAAATTGGTAAATAAGCTTTGTAGATACTGCAACTCCCTAATTACAGAATTATTACCCTTTGTCAAAATTTTGTGTCCAATAAAGCAGTTTTCGGGAGCATTCATCAGTGTGATGCTCTTGTAAACAGTTGTGTGTGCATTGTATATTTAGATCTGCACTGCATATTCGACAACCCGATCACAAGTATAGCGACAAAACCGAAAACTGAAACAAAAATGATTTTTATACGAGTATCTAAAGGCGGACGGGAGTAATAGTATTGGTGGCTTTACATATACTATTGTGGTAACAATGACACCCCCCCCCCCCCTTGTTAATCCAGTTAATGAAATGGATAGCCTATCAACACGGCTTGTGGCTCGTTATCTCTCTGTCGTTCTACTGCAAACAAAAGATTATTGCTATAGCAATATATCTAAACAAACATATTTATCTCAAACGTAACACGTAGGTTCTCCCTGTTGACTGGCTTTAAAAAATTACAGGTCGCACGGCCAATTCTAGCCACTTACATTATGATTTTAGTGGGGTTTTTTTTAGAAAAAAATCATGTAGAATTGTTTTCAGTATGTTATTTAGTTGTATGTTATCAAAACATAATAATTTAAGAAGCACGTTATGCGGATTGAGTCCACTACGAAGTTACGAGAAATTACTTTAAGAATGATGTGCTGGACTGAGAGTAGATGTATTTTGCCACAGTTTGTCTTATGAAGTAATAATTACATTACAGTTAACCTTATTGTAATAAATCATGTGTTTATAACAATAAGCGTTGTTGACCGTAATATATTTCAGCTTATTGCAATTCCTTAATGTAATAACTTTAACAATAAATAATTTATTACAATAAGTTTGCAACAATGGTACTTTGGAAGTCACAACGACTTCTTGCAAAACATGCCATGTTATATGAAGTAATAATAAATATTGTCGATAAGTCACATCATAGCATTAAAGCAATAGTGTTGCAAAAACGTCCTCTCCACGAACATGATATCGTCATGATTTTAAACGCTACATAATAAAGAGAATAATTCAGCTATTCTTGTAGGGTCCCTATGGCGAGAGGAGCGGGGCCCAATGGGCCTCTTGTTTACTTTCAATCTGCAAATAGGAACATAATCAACTTCAGACATAGATTATCAGTACAGCTTATTTATCAGTATAAATGATATGTTTATCAAGTGATACAAAGTTGTTATGATATTTTATCTCTACAAACTCATTGAACATCGATAACCCAACCACATCAAATACACCTGAAAACCCTTAATTGATGTCTAAGGGCAAACACTACCACTTCACGTGTGGTGTGATATCAATGTTATTTATAACGGAATGTTTAACCATTAACATTATATCAAACAGAAACATTTTTGGAAACGTCAATTAAATGTATCTATAGCTGTTCGAATTCTAATATGTCATCTAAAAGGCTTTCTGTAATCTCTTTTATGTGATTTACATCGTCAAAATATATATTGATATCAAATGAATAAATCTTTCGCTTTTGAATACACTCGCTTTTATCATGCCGTTTGGGTTTGTTTTTCACTAAAATGGGAAACGTACATACCTCAGATGTAAATGTAGAGATTGTACAAAACACACAAAAGTGAATAACTATATAATATCTTTATTTTTTATTATATAAAACATGTACTAGCAGAAGAGCTCCTTGTATTGTAAAGTTGGAGTTGAGAATTGCTTAGGTTAATAGTGGTTCGTCGCTCTAACGCGTGCATTGTATTCACTTCATTGTGAAGCATTTTTGAACCAATGTCAGAAGGAATTATACCAGTTAAAAGCCGCTCCTTCCTTTGTATTGAAATCTAGTCTATTTAAACAAATAAAACAGTATAATAGACTACGTGAACCCAGCATAGTGTCTTTATCTGTTTGCATTTAAATGTATGTTTAGTTCTGGAAAAAATCCTTCCACGTCTAACAATAAAACGAAGTTATCTACGACTGACTTGTGCATAAATAAATAAAGAGCATATGACTAGAGATCAGTAGGGTACATGTTGCTGGTTTTTTAAAATTATGAACAACTGAATGTAATACACATTTAATAGAGCTATTGCACGATCGGGTAATGCTAACAAGGAAAGAGAATAGGCATTATGCAGCAGTTAATGTCAAGAGGTGCATTCGTGGAACCTACACTGAAGGGGAGGTGGTTGGTCTTACAAATAGGCTAAAAATAGCAAATTATGTGATCAATTCTCCTTTGTGCCAAAGCAAAACGGCACTGAAGGAAGAGGGACAGATATATGGTTTATCGGATTAGAAGGTAAGGTGTCATCACTTATGTATATTAGAAGTAAAGACAATTAAAATTTACTTAAAAATGATAATACTTAGTACAATGTAAATAACGTAAACACAGGTGACTCCGTTTCACAGTGTAATCGATCGGCAGAAACCTGCATAGCGTATGAAAGATAGCCAGAAAGCAAAAATTCGCGATAACACATTTCTGTACAAATTCAGAATAAGGTACAAGGACGCAAAAATAATCCAGATTCAAATCCTTATTTTTTGTTTTCTGAGATCTCTAACATATTGATAAAATTTGTCTACAAATGTTAACCTTGACGTTGATTTGCGGTTCGCTTTCCAATTTATTTCAAAGCTAAGTGTTTTGATTATGAATACACGAAGTTGAATTGAGACTATTTATGACTTAGCTAAATTTTGTATTCCTCAGCTTGTGTGGGTTTTTTTTAAATCCGTGATAAAATCTCATCGTTGACAATATCAAAACTCCTACTGCTGACATCAAAAGGAAAATATCTTAGAATTAAAGAGACAACAACAAAACTTCTTTGATTTGAATATAAAACCGTTGTTAATTTGAATTACTTTCTTCTTTCTTATTTTAAAGAAAATTATATTATTAGATATGCATTATTCTGATATAAAACATTCATGCACTAGATGTTGTAATGTGTTATGCAAAGCAGTTGTATTCAGAGATTACAGTAATAAATGCTTATATCATTACGCTTAAATTACAAACATATCATTGTTTTAGGTTTGCTGAAGAAAATGTACAACAACCAAAAGGAAATCCTTCAAAAGAACCATGTTGCTTTGGTGAATGAGCTGGATCCAAACGACATATTTGATCAATTACAACAAGACGGATTATTTACAGAGAGTGATCATGAACTTATCAATACGGGTAAAACCAGAAAGGAAAGATGTTTTATGCTACTAGCAATTCTTCCCAGGCGTGGCCCGTGTGCGTATGATTCACTTAAGAAAGCATTAACACATAATTATTCTCATTTGGAAAAATTGCTTCCTGAAACGTCTTCAAATAATAGCACGATAAATGACTTACGTGTAAACGTCTCCTACAAAGCAAATTACCGACAAGAATCGGAAAATTGTCGAAACAACGGAATATGCCACAGGTGTCAACCGTACCTGCCAGCTACCTTTAGCAACACAGGTTTAGATAATGTCATACAGAAACATTGTTGTTTGATATTAGAAAATGTAGAAGCGAACGATTTAATACATTTGTTTTATCAAGAAAATATTATAGATATGAACGACTGTGAATGGATCAGATCGAGGAACACCCGAAGAGACAGATGTATTGCGTTCTTACAGAAACTATCAAAACGCGTAAATTGTAAGATGCTGAATGTTTTCAAAGAGTCATTGAAGAGAAAATATGCCTTCATAGCCGATAGGATTGACATAGTCAGTGAAGAAGTCACGGAAGTGCATGTATCTTCAGCGAATGCTAAAAGGAATGACCGGAAATCATATTTCATTCTCCCTAAAGTAATGCCGGGAGAAACATCGGACTTTCCAGTGCCTGAAAGGATTTCCTCTCCGTTGCCTGAATGTGTTTTAACAGACACCACAGACGAATGTAACGATAGTTTTGATGAACTTGACTTAACGGAAAAGCTCGATAGAAAACTCTCTATCAAAACTCGATTTTGGAACTCAACATATTCTCATTCGAACTGTCGTGTCCCATCAACGTTTTCAGCTGACATTTTAGAGAACAACTGTGGAAACAACAATGCATGTCGATCCCATGAGACACTAAAAAGTCGGAAAAGAAATGGAACTTCATTATCCTCGCATGTTATTACAAAATATATACATTTAAGCACATCACATTGCCAACTTTTCACTCAGCCTTGTGATCCACTTAACACAAAAGAAGATTTAGTTTTCAATCACCTCAGTACATTAGTAAACCAAGGTTCTTACAAAGAGTTTGAGGCATGCGCCCTGGGTATCCAACAAAGGCAGAGTAGCAATATCGGCATGATTTGCACTATAGAATATCTATTCGCCTGTAGGTTTTTAAATACTGCTGATGTAGATTCTGCTAAAGCATATATAAAGTCTGGATTCAAATTAGCACAAAAAACATGTAATCCTAAGTATTTTACTCTAGAATTTTTCACTTGTCAAACGCGAATGTTGATAATAAAGAAAAAACACGGCAAACTTCAGAACGCACTAGATGATGCAAAAATGATCATAGAAGCCGATCCTAACAGTTGTACAGGGCGAGCTGCGGGCTGGTTATATATGAATGATGTAAAAAAAATAATGATTCGAATGTTTTTGTTAAACCCCAAAAGATCATATTACTCATCCTTGTACGAACATTTGTACAAGCAGGCCATGGATAGCTGTCAGAAATCATTAGATCATTTTAAACGTGACAAAAGTAAAGATGGGCCTTTCGGGTTTGGCTTTGCTTTGTGCCGACTGGTCACCTTGTTACTTCGGTGTGGGGATAAGGGTCAGTATGAGGACAGTACAGCGCCAGATCATGAGATCGAAATCGCTGGAAAACATCTGCAGGAGCTCGAAGATTCCGATATTCCAATTACCACTTTTCTTAAGGTGCCTGTCCTCCTAGCAAAGAGTGACTATCATTATCGGCGTAAACACACACAAAGGGCTCTGGAATACGCAGGAGATGCTCTACGGTTGACTTAAAACAACATTTTGGAATTCAAGGAACAGGCTCAAAACCGGGTGAGTTTCCTCAGTGCACAGCTGAACTTGACAATAACATAAAATCAATGATTGGGACCATCATGATGATACGACGCAATAGCCAATCGTGCTAAACACTTTGTTACGTTATGTGGTGTAGGACGAGTGTTTTACTCTGCATCGTCGCGTACAGTTAATACGGTATACATTCCATTCGTGGTTTCAATCTTCCTTGATGATATTTTGAATTATAACAGAACTGATTGAAGATCAGAGAATTCTAATTACCTGTATGCATATGAAAATAGTCTGTATTAATCTGGGGCATTTCAGATCTGTATCAAGTAATATACTACCAATTGTGGAATACAAAATAAACAACGTTGTTACGTGGAAGAAGATCACATTCAACATACGACACGCACTATATATAGCGTTTTATGTGTGATTAGTTACGTGTTGTATTGGAAATACCGAACTGTTACACATACAGCCACTGTCTGTAATATGAACAGTATGCATACGTAGAGATTGTATATTGACATAAACAGTTAAAATTAACCAGTATTCAATTAAAGTATCGTTATTGATATTTATTATGCTGCACTCCGTTGATGAACTCAATAAAAGGACATGTATATGATTACCAAGAAAATAGGTGTGGAAATGTACATAATTTATGTACTACTACAGTCATACATGCTTAAAGATTGTACACAAGTGAATAGCACCTTTTCATAATTTAGAGTGAGATAGAGTAGAGCCAAACAATGAGCTAAACAGCTATTGTTGTTCATGAAAAATATCTATAAATGCCAATGATTTCGGGACCTTATGTTGTACATATTATGGTCATATTATCTTTATATAAAGACTACTTGCTTATCAAGGTAACTTATTTCTGCTTCATTGCGTGGCGTCTATAGGCAAGTTTGACTGCATTATGCTTATAAAAATAAACAATGATTAAAACAAGAACAACAGTCCAATTACAGCTCGGATGAAACATACAGCAAAAGACCACACCCGCGGCTTTCGTCCGAAACATGCGCAATTACATCGAATACATCATTTTTTTCTGTCATTCTTTGTGTATAATAGATATATCACAATTCTTCTTACCCGAGACAATTCATCTACAACTGCATGTGGGTTGAAATTCCAGAACTTGCCCTTTCCTAGAGTGTGCAATCCTACAATTGCTGGTAGACGAGGATCTTAATCCAACAGTAAATTCGACCCTGCCGTAGAGCACATTATAAAATGTATACATCGTGAGATTTATATGGTTATTGATATAAATAGCGATAGTAACAACCACAAGTGTGATTTATTGGCATGGTGGTAAGATCAGCCAGTGTTTTGTGTTCTGTTTTTTTCAAGGTTAATCTATCGAGCCTTTTTGATATTCTGCACATAAATGAAGAGATAGACATATTGAACAAATTGTTTGATAATACTGAAAAGATAATCTAGCAAAGCTATGCCTGTTTACGTTCACATTGTCTTTTTGTTTGGATAAATTTGGGAAGGAACTGTTATAAGATAAATCTTAAACACATAAATAAGTATCAAAGCCATGGCTGACAGGATCATATTGATCGGATTTAAATTTCCTTATGATACATGTCGTAAGAAATAATGAGGGAAAACAAATATAAAGCAAACAAAACAGAAATATAGATACATGTATCAAGTACCAATATAAAACCATGAAACACCAGGATAGAAATCACCTCTAACCAAAAACATTGATTATTGGATCTATTACAACAGGTATCATTTAAATAATAGCTGTCTACGTTAGCCGAAGACATTATACAGACCCTAATTTTGTATAATCGAACATGCTTTGTTTATTTTGACTTACTTTTTGCTAATTCTAAACAATAAAGAGTTTCTTCAAACTCCCTTTATATGACTGATACATTTCCACTTCAGAAGATGTTTGATATATCGTTTATGCAGGGGCAATATGACCAATCTGTCTACCTATAATTATTCGTTGTAAAAAAAGAATATTAACTTTTTTATGATACGAAATGTTTTAGTGAAGTCATACTAGTTTCTAGTGACTAATTATGCCGTTTGGGGTTTTCTGTGTAATGTGTAATCGCTTAAAATAGAATTGTGAATTTACAGGATATGAACTGGGAACCGATTCGTGAACGATGATAAAAGTAGAGTTAGATTAGTTTGACAAGAAATTTTCCGGCGCCCTCTTTCAAATATGAAATAAGACACGAATCAAAAGTGTACTGTAAGCGAATGAACGTCGCGAGAGAAAACTAAATGTGTCCCAAATCGTTAGTAGTCATACCAAGAATATGATTTTTTCTTCAAACTGGGTATTTCCAGTAAAAATATTTATAGTTTAAAATATTAATTAAGCCACATAAAAATAAATTAACAAACAATATGTATGTAAGCATATCTAATCATTAATAATAACAGATGATATTACACGCGTGTTTTACATACCATGTTAAATAAAATATCAGCGAAATAAATTTCGTAGTCAGTAATGAATAACGCGACCACTGGTCCGTAACTGTTTACGTCACGCTTACAATAGTCTGGGATCGGCCTCATCTATGTGTATACGCATCAAAATAAATTTCTGTAAATCCCACTACACGTGGTTAACAATGAAAGCTTGAACCTGTTTGGACTACTTACATTTAAAGGTATGACTGTGCATCGTAGGCTTTAAATCTGAGCTTCAATGTTTGACAAGATAACCAGAGAAATGGAACTAGCACAATAGTAAGTAAGTGACTGATTAGTCTAACACTGAGGTTGAATCGCGTACATGTAATGATTCAGATCGCTGCTAGATGACTGTCCGACTAACACAAATTTGACAATTAAAATATATATGATGAAATCTAGCGATAACTCAAAGGCATTTTATATAGTGAATTATATATCAAATTGAAGAAAAGGTATTTGTTTGTCGATTCAGAGCACTCCCAGCGAGAAATATTAAGTGGTTTAGCAATGATAATCCTTCCTAAATTAGGTCGCTTCGGAAGGCCGGTAGAGTTACGTACCTTCAATTGTATATACATGTATGTGTATTTACAGACGAGGTTAGTGACTGTAGTACAATAACATCGAGACACTCTATTTCATAAAAGTTCGATTAGAAAGACCGATATTAATTACTGTCGACAGAAATACATGCTGTTCGTTTCTGTTATAGTTATCGATTTTTGTTTTTCTTCAGACATGTTTATCTGACACTGCATTAAAGTGAAAGATCTTGTATGAGGCCATCACATAATACACATGTGTGTTAAACAGTAACACAATCCCTGGTGTTAACTGCTGCCGGTTGCCTCTGTAATGTGATAACCACACATATACTTTTGATAGAGTGTAAACCTCTTTGTTAGCCACCCATATGTGTCATTTTCTCAATCTCCGCCATCTTTCCTTTTAAAGTCACTTTTCTGTATGCCCATACTGTTTTATTGCTGGTATGTATTGTTATCACATAACCGGCATATCGATCGCCATGTTAAAATGTAATTTTCAGAGTATTTGCACATATAAGCAAGTATCCATAAGTTAGCTAACTTCCGTCCTCTCATTACTACAGTGTTAAACGACATAAGCTGTGCTGTAATCGCTACGGTAATGCAGGCGGATGTAGACCAACTGTAACATTCAACTTCGGGCTACGAATTTAGAAATTTTCTACGTAGTCATCTCTAATGTAGAGCAACTCTGTTACATGAAGTTTTCTGGTGAAAGTACAGGTAGGATATCATAATATGTTGCTTACAACGTCTGTCTTTTTGTTTTGTTTTTTGTTTTTTTAGTATAAATACAATGTTTTTTTTCAAATTTGATGTCTTAAAACTATATTCCAGTTTCCATGCATATTGTTTCATACTGTACATCATATGTAGTAGATATAATGGCGAAGCTATGTGTATAGTGTACCCTCAAATTTGATTTGGTACGAGTTTTAACATATACAACAACATGTAGTGGTAAACTAGAGAAAGTAACATTTTAACGGCTGAATGTATCTTTCTTATGTGATGATGGCTGTGTCTCCTGTATTTGAGAGGACGTATATACTTAGATACACGTAGGTCGGTGACATGTATATATGTAGGTAGTATTTAACAAGTATGAAGATATGTACAAGAGATAGTTGTAAGACATTCAGACATGGAGATAGCTGTATGGCTTTTTTCATGAATTCATCGAGACATTAAGGTATGAAGACATTTTTGTTGATCAAAACATTAACATATGAAGAAAACTGTATGACTTATTTGTGACTTTTGTTATGAAGACATGAAGATATGTAGATTTGGGAATGGAGTTTTTGTGTTCATCAGGATATGTAGATGTGTAGATGTTTCTGTTCACAAAGACGTGGAGATATGCAGAAAATTGTATGTCTTTTCTTTGTTGTATTCGTCGAAATATGAAGATAAATAGACAGTGCATAACATATTCCTATTGATATCAGGGAATTCATATATGATAATGTCAATGGCATCTAATCCATGATAATGAGCGACAGTTTGTCAGGTACATTTTGACAAATATCTGGATGAAGATATTTCGAGGGAAGATGCAAATATTCACTATTGTTATAACGATGTGAAATGTCACTTTGTATTACTTTTTTAATTTTAAAGACACGGTATATCTAATTTTGATGCATTGTTACTATGTACCAGTTGTGGTAAAATTTATGGTAACTATCTTATCTTTGCAGGTTTGTTGATAATGTACGACGAACAGCAGAAAATCCTTCGAAGAAATTATGTCACTCTGGTAGACGAGCTGGATCCGAATGAAGTTTTTGATTATTTACAACAAGATGGAATATTTACTGAAAGTGACCATGAACTTATCAATACGGGTAAAACAAGAAAGGAAAGATGTCGGAAGCTGCTGGGAATTCTTCCTACTCGTGGTCCAGACGCGTATTATTCTTTTAAGAATGCTTTAAAACAGAGCTGTTCACATCTAGAAGAATTATTGCACGGAACGGAAAGTACTGTGGCCAGATATGAATGTGTCGATGGCTGCGAGAGTATAAGAAACAGTCCCCCTTCAAAAGAAAGAAAACATAAAGTATGTTTGAATTGTCAGCCGTTTATTCCAGTTTACATTGTCGACCCAAGTTTGAGAACAGCAATACAAGAAAACTGTTGTTTGATATTACAAAATGTAGAAGTGAACGACCTCTTAGATTTGTTGTACCAAGAATCCATTTTAGAAGGACATGACTATGAATCGATAAAATCAGAGAAAACCCGAAGAGACAGATGCATTGCCCTGTTAAAGAAGCTATCAACATGTGGCCATGACAACGTTTTTAACATTTTTAGAGAGTCACTACGACAAAAGTATGGTTACATAGCACAAAGACTTAGGGAAATAAAAGTAGAGATTCCAGTCGTTCCTAAGCATTCAGAAGAAGAGATTGGTGAGGAATGTTCTCATCCAATTCTCCTTGAAGTGATGCGTAGGGGTCTTGGAGTCAGTAAAGTGAAAACACCTACATCAGTGTCAACACTTTTGATCCCAAATCTGGATATGTCTTTCTTAACGAATTCTGAAGCAAAAGGCGTCTACAATACCGACAATTTAGATTTTAGGGTCACAACTAACGTCGAATTATCGAGTTATGATCGGTATTTTCACACAACCAAATACCCTGGAAACTATTCTTCTCGATCATTGAAGAACACGCAGTGTCATCAAACAACAATTTATTCGGATACATCCGAAGAGGACATTGCGAGAAATATAGTACATAAAAAGCAGGAGGAAAGGATTAAGCGTCAAAGAAAAAAACTATCTTCTAAGTCCAAATTTACGGAAAGTATGTCATTAGTTCCGACTCATTTCAATGTGTTACCACAGTCAAGAAATTTACATAAAAGAGGTCACGAAATTGTGTTCAACTCTCTAAGTACATTAATAAATCAAGGACGGTATGATCAATTTGAGAAGTGTGCGGTGGAAATTCGACTAAAACAAGGCAGTGATAAGGATATATCGTGTACTCTTGATTACCTGTTCGCTAGCCGGTTCTTGCATTCAGTGGATGTGGATTCTGCTAAAAGATACATAAAAACTGGGTTTAAATTAGCACGACAAACAAATAATCCAAAATATTTTACTTTAGAATTACTAACATCTCAAACGCGAATGTTAAGTATCAAGAAAAAGTTTGAAAAACTACAGAGAACTCTAGATGATGCCAAAATGATGATTGAGGCAGATCCTACCAGTTGTACAGGACGAGCGGCTGGCTGGTTGTATATGAATGACGTTAAACATATTATGGTACAAATATCAATGTTGAACACCCAAAGATCAACCTATCCATCCGTGTACGAACATCTTTACAAAATAGCCAAGAAAAGCTGTGAGAAATCCTTGGATAATTTTAAGCGGGAAGAAGGAAATGACGGACCATTTGGGTTCGGTTTTGCTTTGTGCCGACTCATCATTTTGTTACTTCGCTGTGGAGACAGGGGCCTGTATAGAGAAGACGTACTGCCAAGTGTTGAAGATATTGAACTTGCTGGAAAGTATCTGCGTCAACTGGAAGATTCTGACATTCCGATTACAGCATTTTTAAAAGTCCCTCTCCTCTTAGCAAAGAGTGACTATCATTATCGTCGGAAACATGTACTCAGGGCTTTAGAATATGCCGAAGAAGCATTCCTTCTTGCAGTTAACAACAGTATTTTAGAATTCAAGGAACAAGCTCAAAATAGAATAACTTTCCTGCATTCAAAGATGGATGCCGAATTGCTCACAGATTCAATTGATCTTTCAGGTAATATTTATTTAAGAGGTAACACTGCATTCAGTTGAAGGCACATTTGCTTTCGATTATATTCTTAAATGGATTTTATTGTACAATCATAAATATTTCATTGACAGAAAATGGACGACATCGTCACTTTAATCTGAATACGTTGGTCATATTAAAAGTGATGGCAGATATTTGGATATAACTGAAATGTTTCAAATTCTCATTGATTATTGTGTCCCATATATTAGTAAATTTGTGTTTAAATGTATTGGTGATTTTTATTACTTGAAAACTATATAATAAATTAGTTTCGTTGTAGTGTTGCAGTAATTACTTAATTTTTGTTCATCAGGTAGTTTTACAGTGTTGTCAGGATTGCGAACTATGTAGCTACGGCACCGTAGTTTTATCGACTATTTGTATTCCACAAAACATAAACAGCCTATAAATAACCCGGGTACATACTCGGTATTTGAGGAAAAAGTAGCCGATCAGTTTAAAATGTTTTCAAGGTTCTTTGTTTGAAATTATACAGCTACGGCACCATGCATTTATCGACTGTTTGCTCAAAAATACATTAGCTATAAGTCTACAAATAATCCAGTAGTTGGCTACTTCAGGAAAAAGTAGTCAGTCAATCAATAATTGGAATTTTGCAATAGTGATTTAAACAAATGGCGACTGATGAACGAGTAGGCGCCTTAAACTGGGATTCGATGCCGTAGTTTACGGCAAGTAAACCGTATACTATATCCCCGTGTGGATCAAACATCTGATTTAGTCTAGATATACTCGGAACAGTTGTTGTATAGTAACTACGGTCATTAATATAAATATTTGTAGTATTATATAAATACTTATTTAATAATTCTTCCGAAGTTTGTGGACTCCTAATCATTTTGATCGGTAAGAAACAGGTTCAATAGTCCATGTAGTATGCTGTAGGGATGTATCTGGAGTTGTCAATGCCACTTTTTAAAAGTATGTAAAAAATTCAGTTAAAACCTCTGAAACAGACATGATTTGCACAGAGTTCGTGCAATTATATTTTTGTAGACGATTTCTATCAATTCTTATCCCATTACATGTTAATACAAAATATTTCAAATAAAAAAAATCTCGCTGTTGGGTCATTTTTAAAATTTGTTTTGATCTTTCGAAATCGCTGACAATTTATTAAAACTTGTTAAATACCTATATTAATCGCTTTAGTTTAGTTTAAGTTTCCAAGATGTCCTCTGCCATTTAGTGACAAAAAAAAACAAAACAAAAAAAAAAACAAAAAAAAAAACAAAAAAAGCAAAAACAAAAACAAAAAAGCAAAAACAAAAAAATTGCCGCAATCCATCTTTGGATATGTATATGTTATATAGGATCACAAGAAAATAACATTTATTTTCAGGAAATAATTTTTGTTACATGCCAACTTTCGGTTTTTGGCAGGGGTCAAAGTACAAATTATAAATTTAATTTACTCATTCTCATATTCTACAAGGCGCAAAGGCTAAAAAATTACATGTTATTGGCTTTCAATTTTGGTAATATAAATGACCTCGACCCACGTTCAAGGTAACAGGTGTCTTTGAAAGGCATCTTCTCAAGTTCCGGGTAGGATTCAGCTGAATCTTTGTCGACATTATCTTGAAATTGTCCTAAACAAATGTTATGATAGCAGAATTGGCAGCAATACCTGACCTTATAGTAATCTTAACTTGATACTTCCCCTTACATTGGGTGTTTTTGTAACATTTCCCAGTGCTGGACACCTTTCCGTCTTAGCGAATTATGAAGTCCCCCCACTCCCCTAAAAACCTTCATTCCTCTTCAAGCTGATGATGTCTGTCGCGAAGAGGTTATGTTAATTCACTCCTAGAATTTACATTCATTCATTCGGGGGATCTAATCATGACCATTAAGGAAATATCTTAAAAGAACGCAAAGTCTCTCTAAACAAATAGACTTTCGGAACGTGCTCTCATTATTATTCACATCACATAAACAATACGCGTCCTGTGTTCAGTTGGTTCGTCGTGGAATATCATCTGATGTTTCGTTGAAATCCTTATTTTTGCACCATGAAAAATAATATGTTTCCTTGTTTCAGCTGAAATGGATTGCTCTAGTGGATGATGTAGATCCCAAAGATGTATGTAATCATTTGAAAGAAGACGACGTACTCAAACCAACTGATTGTGAACGAAGAAACACAGGAGAAAAAGGAAAGAACGATGTTAATTGTTACTAGAAATCCTTCCACGCCAAGGTGGAAGTATTTATTTGATAGAACAGCTGTGTTAATGTCGCAATAATGTGGTATTTCCCGTTCTCAAGGAGTCACTTATTAGGAGATATAAACATCTATTCCACAGACTACAGGAAACTACTAAAACATATAACTATATCTGTAATAAAGGCGAAGTGAATCACTAGGGTGATGGTGGAAAAATGGAGAAGTTACCAACATTCCAGGACATACAATTAGCCCAAATGACTCTCGGTTTAGTCACTTTACCAAGTCTTACTCAAAGAAATGATTTCCAACAGCATATATACAGTTTGGTGAAGAAAAGTTTGTCCAAACACTATTAAAAGGGACTGTGATTCTTGTTAAAAGTATTGCTTAACGAAAGAACAAGAAAAGTTTGAAACCAAAAAGTTACAGATACAAGATTTTAACCAAATATATGAATTAAATACATTTAAACTCTTCATACTGTCAAGTATTTGCCAAACATTACAAGCTGCGCAGTAGATATCAAGTGACGGACTCCAACAACCTGAGTAATTTCATCAACCAAGGACTTTACATCGAGTGTGAGGCAAACGCAATGGAAATTCGACAAAGACAGGGGCTTGAATTGGACATGGTGTGTATTCTTGACTATCTGCAAGCCTCAAGTTTCCACAAACAGCAGATATAGAATCTGGTAAGAAATACATCAAATCTGTATTGACTATTCCAGGAAACAAGTTATCCTGCGTATTTTCCATTGGAATTACTCACCTCATGGAAACTCCGGAGCATACTAGCTGACGTTGAAATGACTATAGAATCTAATCCTACATTTTGTACTGGGCAAGCTACATTGACAATGTTCTGTTTGTAATAGTTATTGACAATGTTCTGTTTGTAATAGTTATTGACAATGTTCTGTTTGTGATAGTCAGTGACAATGTTCTGTTTGTGAAGTCATTGCCAAATGTTCTGTTTGTAATAGTTATTGACAATGTTCTGTTTGTAATAGTTATTGACAATGTTCTGTTTGTGACAGTCAGTGACAATGTCCTATTTGTAAAAGTCATTGCCGAATGTTCTGTTTGTAATAGTCATTGACAATGTTCTGTTTGTGATAGTCAGACAATGTTCTGTTTGTAATAGTCATTGACAATGTTCTGTTTGTGATAGTCAGACAATGTTCTGTTTGTAATAGTTATTGACAATGTTCTGTTTGTGAAAGTCATTGCCGAATGTTCTGTTTGTAATAGTTATTGACAATGTTCTGTTTTTGATAGTCAGTGACAATGTCCTATTTGTGATAGTCAGACAATGTTCTGTTTGTAATATTTATTGACAATGTTCTGTTTTTGATAGCCATTGAAAAAGTTCTACTTGTGATAGTTATTGATAATGTTTTATTAGTGATAGTCAATGACATTGTTCTGTTTTTGATAGCCATTGAAAAAGTCCTACTTGTGATAGTTATTGATAATGTTTTATTAGTGATAGTCGTTGACAATGTTCTGTTAGTTATATACATTGAAAATGTTCTGTTTGTGATAGTCGTTGACAATGTTCTGTTTGTGATAGTCGTTGACAATGTTCTGTTTTTGGATATGATCTTAACAAACAGGTCATAAGACGAATGACATGACCATGGAATTCAACTGTTTACAGAGGCACCATATCATACATAACACGTGATATGAAGTAAGAATAAACCAAATCATCAATGTTCATTACTTAAAATTATTTGAAATCCGTTTTTGTTTTATCTACTGGACAAAATCAATCTTCTTGGAAATCGACATAACACGAGGGAATTGCGTCGAGATATTGTATTTGTATTCGTCATATCGTGTGTTGTTAACAGGTATTACACGTGCTGAAAACGTATTTATGAAAGCCGCATGAATACATCAACATATCAAGACATTATTTTTTTATGTTTTCTGATCTTATTAAGATACAGATAGTCATATACATACTATGTATATTTTATCGAAACAACAACGTAAATGTTAGTCATGTTCACAGGCAATTATTTCCCTTTTATAAATTTAACAATGATGGTGTCACGAGACGTCATATAGGAAATTGTGTCAATGATGTCCTTCCTGTTTACTCTTGTAAAGCGGATATACCAGACGTTCGTTTTCACTGGTCTTGTTAACTTTAAAATTCGTTGCAATAGGCAAATTATGTCTTTCTAGAGTAGAATAATTTATTCTAAAACTTTAAAGGCATACAAATAGTTTCCCTAGTTCAGTTTCAGAAAGCAAATGCACCGACACGTTCAAATTCGGATAAAGTTTAAAAGAATTCCCCATTTTTACGATGAATTGTAAATCTTATACTACTTCAATGTCTCGGTATTTAATTTTTAAGTCGTCTTAGTGGAAATAGTTTTGAATGAAGTATACACTAATGAATCCAGTGATCTCAAATTAATTTCCCTGTTGAACTCTAAAGTTATAGCTACATACATTATACAATTACGTAATAAAGACACCAACATGTGGACATTAAGTAAATTAACATGTTGTCGTGACGACACGGCCTGCAGTAAATCAGTCTTCAAAGATATTGATATTACTTAGATATTTTCAAAAGTATGATAGAGAATGTCCTTTGGTCACATTTGTGTTTACTCTAAAATGTACTTTAGATATCTAGATATTTTGAATATCTACTGCAATATATTAAAAGTAAGAACTAAATTCGTGGATTTTTTTTTGTTTCTAATATTTTCCTTAGATTTCAATAACACGGGCTTTTTAACAGAACAATTTTGCTAGAACCGTGAATGTTGCTGTGTTATGACAATACTTAAATAATTCAATTCTAAAATGTTTAAAGAGCCATTTAAAAAGTATATATATTGAACAAAATATATTATATATTCTTATTAATTTGGACACTGGTTATAAATGTTAAACCATTATCCATTTGTCTGTCAATCAAAATAAGTTCAGTTGATCGTTTAATTTCATGTTACTAATATACCAAGGACGAAACAATTGAATTCTCATATACAGTCGATCATCTTTAGTGTATAAGAGTTATCGCCCCTCTGCCAATAAAATGCTGTAAACAGAGAAATGGTCGGTATCTTCAAACCTAAGCAGTATTTTAATAAGAGTGAAGAAAGACAAAGGAGGCGAGCATTTAGTTAGCCATATTTGTATTTCTCTTCCGAGACAAAATGTAGCTTGTATTTTAAACACTGACCGTGTTTTTATTTTATTTTATTTTTCCTGTGACATTTATTGAAAATTTAGGCTATTGAAAACTTCAACAGTTTGTTTTCTTTTTTTATTATTGCGCCAAAATAATTGTTTAGCGCGGAAAAATGATTCCAAACTTAACGATACAACGGAACTTTATTTCTTATCATTTATTTTCGGATATAAAATCATTTGTTTCAACAAATTAAATCTCAAACTTCCTTCAGATTTTATAGTAATTCGTAAGTGTGAAGTTTGATGAAAATCCCCAAATAAAGGAAGCTGCTAGAGTGCTTACAGTGATTTCCTATAAACAATGATATTGACGTTGAGCCTATAACTCTGCAACGACTTGTCCGAGATATAATGGTCCTTTATAAGTGTGTAAACTTTATTTGAAATCCCCCGAGAAACGAAGCCAGAAAAGTACTGCCAAGGATTTCTGAAAAAAATCACAATGACCTTTACTTTAATCCACTAACCCTGACAAGGAAAATCCTCCAAGATATACATCATAATTCTTCATAGGTGTGTGAAGTTTGATTAAAATTCATCGCTAAATGAAGTCGCTATAGTGTTGACAAGGTTTGATCGAAATTGTTTTAGGGATGAAGTCGCTAGTGGGCTGACAAGAAAGTGTAACATACTTACGTAGGTCCTTTATCCCTAAAACTTCGTTTGCGAAGAGATAAGATATGATAATCTTTACATCCATATATTCATCAATTGATAATCACGAAAAAGAATATGAGTCTAAATGTTTCACATGTAAACCAATCAATGAGCCAAATCAAGAAATTGACTTCGTATCTAGATGCACCAATGGTCCGAAACTGATTCCGAATCCAAATTCTGTAACGACAAATGTATGATAACTATGGTTTTCTCAGAAACGTTCCTAAGGATTAAAAAAGAACAACACTACCATAATGAAGCTGAAACCAAAGCTTCTTTTTTTTTTTTTTTTTTTTTACAAATTTGATAGTTGTCTTAGAATATTCTCCATACCTTCAAGAACACAAAGGCATTCGGTGGTAACCTGGTGTTTCATTTTAGCCTGTGGCTGATTTTGTTCTTGTCTTTTTGGTTTTGCCGCATTTTAATTTTTTTTACTGTACCATAACACATTCATATACATATTTTTCCTGTCACCATATTTTCTGCTGTGTTTTATTTTGCTCTCGACATACTTTATGTCCTTGTTTTGTCTCCATAGTGTTTTTTTTTGTTGTTGTTGTCATCGTATTTTATTTTATCGTTTTTTTTTCTGACGCCATGTGCGTCTTTTGCTATCACCAAAAATTCATTTTCTTAGTATTCCATATGCGTTGTTCGTTGTTATTATATTTTATGTTGTATTTGTTTCGCTGTCACCAAAGTTTGTTTTGTTGTCATCAAAGGTTGTAATTTTTGTCGTTTTTTGTGTTTATTGCTGTCAGCTGTATTTTGTCTACCATTTTTTAACAGTATTTAAAATGTTTATCGGAAATAATATACATTTGTGTCATTCCCCTTCTCCCAGCATCCTAGAAGTAGTTAACGACATAAAAAAATATCACAAGCGGGATTTTAAATCGGGTGTTTTAAAAACAAATTTTCGAACGATTGTTGCAATATTCTAAGTAGCAAATATCTAGTAATGTTTAAGTGCTTTGCGGACTAGGTAAACTAGCTAGAAAATGAATAGTAGCATATAATTAACCACCATCAGTCGATATTTTATGTCAGATGACATTGTCAGTTCCTCAGAGCAAATTAAAACTTGGAAACTTAAATTAATGATAAATTAATAATGTAAAAGTTGATTATGTACATATAATATATTAAATACAGAAAGTTCAGTTAAGCTTTTTCTTTGATTTTAGAGCTATTAGTATTCAATAAGCAAACTTTCCAACAGTCCTATCCTAAAACCATAAAATATATCCTGCTCGGAAGAATTGTGGTCAATTAGCCTTAAGTTTACTCTCAGTAACCTTTGACCTTTGTACACCCTAATTTGACCTTACCCTGATCCGACCTCATCTCATAGGGGCATCAGGTACAGAACGGTTAATTTGCCCCTATAGTGAAATACATATGTCGGTACTGAGACAGGAAGTCTCATTATAAAATACAATGTACTGAAATATATACGCTATTTACCCTACGTTTGACTTCGAGTAGCTCTGAAAATGGAGAAGTTTTCAAACAAATCCCGAAACTCAGGATTCTGTTTTGATATGGTTATATTCGGCTAGTCTTCCATCTTGAAAAGGTCTCAGATAAAGATTGCCGCATTGTCATAGCTTTATGAACGTGTCACATTATTTGAAATATGAAAATGATGCTTACGAGCTTGAACAATGAGTAGATTTACATATGTTAGAATGTCCAATGAAATTTAGCTTTTAAAACGGCTTTAGAGATGATGAAATAGACAGTCGGTACAGAGTCCTTAATGCATATAGAGCACTGCTGTAAATTACTCTTTTTATAGTATTAATTGGTATGATATTCTCTTAAGCATATGTGAGAAGTGCATTAATATTCGTGTGTCTTACGTTAAAAAAGAAAATATGAAAATTATCATGGTTGTTGAAACTATCTATGATTATGTTTCATAAACGATACATTAAGTATAATTTGAGAACATGAAAGGACAAACAATGCAGAACAGATGAACAGTAAAGGCAAATTTGTTTACAAATTATCCCTATGAAGCGAACTTTACAGCTCAAATCTGCTACATTTTCGAATTGAGTGCTAGATCTATATTAATCTTAGAAAGTTAGTCTCCTTAATAAGTGAAAAATTATTCCAAAAGAAAAACTAAATTCTGTGAATCAGTATTATGACGCAAATGACGGTATCCATTCTTTTGGATTATCAGTATGTCAATTAACGAAAGCTGCTATCGGTCAAGTTGTTGTTATTTTCCTTTGGTCACGTGACATATGACGTATGATCTTTATCGTTGTTAGTGGTGGGTCTGTGGCTACTACTGTTTTCCCTATCTTTCGCTATCTGTGTTTGTAATTGAATAATCTGACGGGATCAAGTATCTGGCCACATGCTCTTTCCGTTTTGTCTTATAATCCGCCTAGAGACACTGCAATGGCGGACGGCAATAAAACTGTCGTACATCAGACGCAGCCTCATCACAGTCGTCTACTTCCGCCGGCCATTCACCGCCTAGGCTCCTGCCCCACTGCTCTATAATTTCAATCAAAATTAAGATAAAACTTAACAAAGAGATGCAATGTCAAAGGTGAAGTATATACCAATGAATCGAGCTTAAAAAAGTGTAGAATTTTATTTACGGAAATAATTAGAATTTCCTTTGAAACATACCGCGCTGTGATTCACTGAACACTACATAACAGAATTAAAAGAGGACTGAATTTTGGTCAAGACAATTAATAACTTTATCGCAAGATTACTCAAACAAAGTTCAATGTCTTATCGGCAGTCAGAGATGAACCACTTTGTAACCTACAACACTTAAATACACATTTACTTTGATACCTAAATTTAGGGATAATTCTGGGACTTTTTTAAGTACGAGCCCAATGTCAGGCCGACGTTTCCATAGAGGACGAGGTATACTAGTAACGAGAAAAGTTACAAACATAGTAGAAAGTATGGATATTTCATAATGTTGGATATGATGAAATTAACATTTGACGATGTTTTATAATATGATCTATAACTTGTATGCAGACTTCTTCAGGGCAGGGGTATAACGTTAAGTACATGTGATTTATTCTAAACAAGAGAAAAGCAAATTCATAACAAAGAGCAGAAGATTGATCGTCACTAATTGTATTCGTTTTAAGAAACAAAAATACTTTTATATATCATTTTAAAGGCTGGCAAAGAGTGCTATTTTCTTTCTTTTTAATTCTCATGGTGTGATTCGATGTTTTCCTTCTTGATTTTAAACATGTACGTATTTTTACCTCGTCTGTGTAACGGCAGCTAAGTTTTTGTAACGAAGTATCAACCTTGTATACTTCCACTCGTGTATATTCGCTTCGTTTGAAACTTTTAAAAGACGTAGTCAAGAAAGCAACATTTTTAGTTTATTATTATTTTTTTTCACAAAAACAAGAATTTAAAGAGAGAGGTAGATTTTGCTGTACAATGCTGCATAATTAATACAAATGCATAGGTAAGATGTGCTTGCAAGACATAATCATAGGTTATCGGTGATGTACCTTCATATGATCAGAATTCGGCCATTTATACTTGGCCCACTAAAAACTCGAGAAACAGGTGGCGAGCAGCCAATGGAAGCAGGTAAGTCTGTCACAGAGAAACACTAACCAGACGCCCTCGTTACTCAACAGTGCCCCCGAGGGCCTCCTGCCGGATCCTCCTCCAATGGCCACACTCCTCTGCCGTCCCTGATACACAATAAAGAGAGTAAAGCCTGCCCATCTCTCGTCAAGGGTCACAAGTTTTGATATTCCCTGCCACAAGAAAATACAGGATACGTTTTTCACACAAGAACATTTTTAATCTTATACATAGCCATCTGAAATCTTATCAAGATCTCTGAATCCCTGCGATGGAAGTTATTTCTCTCAGAAAATGGTGTTTTGCTTTTCTAAATTTGGTTTATAGATTTATCACCAGTAATGTTTTTTTCCGTCTCAGTGAAATGTTTCCCCAACGTGTTGGTTCCTAAAGATAACACATATAGTACTGTACAGTGCGAAATAGTATTACAGATAGATTGTAAATAAAAGACATTTTGTCGTGATGCCAGTGTATCACGTGACAAGAATAGTGATTAGTGATGTATGTTAAATTATTTGTTTCCATTTAACACTTGCAGGCCCCAGTGGTTACAATGAAGGATAACGTCGGCTATGGGCCGTGTCCAGGTCTGCACGGGACCGCTCGCTGTACGGAGCACGGCGTGACCCGAATAACGACCGTTGCGGTCCGGATCAGCGACAACAACGCAAGCTATGCTATTGATTCTAATGGGATCCGATTTACATGTCTACGGATCACAAATCTGTGTAATGTATTTCTTTCCAGACTCACCTGGGAGAAGAGATAGTACTGTTAACCTCAGGTGTTTTATAACTGTTCTATGGTTAGGTGTGCGTACTGTTGAATGTGTATTAAATGGCCACAGGTGAAGACCGTACAGTGTTGGTGCATTAGAAATGGTACATCAGTTCTTGTAGGTATATATGGTAATAAGATAACACGACAGCGCTATACTTTATCTAAAATAAATTCTTAAAGCGACTAGAGAACTTGTGCAGTCTTGTTCGTCATTGCAATATAGGACCCAAATATTTCTCCAATTATGAATATTAAAATGCAACAGTGGGACATAGGTGAAGGAATACATGAATTTTGGCAAGGTGTGCCCTAGCTGTATTGTTATGTATAATGAGATGCATCAGATAGAAAAAAGACGACAAATAACAGAAATGTTAAAAAGTATGCTGTTTATATTTGGTTCCAGTTCTAGTCAGTGGCACATGGCTAAATTAACAGTGTTTTTTCTCGCTGATATAATTGTCTTCTTGGAATCCAGTGCTTTAAAACATATTTCTAGGGGTATAAGCTAAAGATATCTTAAACAGATATTTGTATTTAAAAAGAAAATTAAAATGATACAGGTCTTCCAACGAAATGTCTTCTGAAAGCATTTCATTGGTATAATTTAGTCTTTCTAAATCATCACTTACGGTGATATTCAAGTCTTGCTCAATAAGAAGGTCAACCGCATTTGTATCAGGACAGAATTCTGGGTGGTAAGTTGGAATAATTCGTTATTTCAAGGATTTGGTTCATCTAGTAAAATGTTACACATAGTGTCATATAGCAAACGTTATGAGCTACACTGATGATGTAACAATACTATAATGTGACGTCACAGAGTCAACAGAAAAAAATCATTTTCCACGTCATATCGTTGTTACGTAGTTCCGTATTTTTGACATAAATTACTTTCAACTCCATTATCCAGTTTATCTCCCTTTACGTTAATAAATACACAACGATCGAGAGTATTTTTAGAAATTTTAATTAAAACATTATTTATTTAATGCCATGGTAACGACTATTTTTTCTGCAACATAATGTCATTGAATTGTTTCATTCTACAACATACAACAAGATCACTTTCCTGAATAATTCCATTTAAATATTTAAAGTGATTAATAACATGTCTTGTGAGTATTAAATGTTTAAAAATAGATTTTTGTCAATTATTTAAACAACTGCATTTGTAACAGGACCGCATGTGGTATTGGATCATCCCACCGGGATTTACCTCTAACGTTAACATCATCATGTACGACTGAAAAAGGGGTTGATGATCAAAGCAAAAGAAAGTTCATAATCATTATAAAATAACAATGATTTAGAACAAGAGAATATTGCCATGTTTTTCCTGTTGACAGTTTTAGTTTTGATGAGGCCAAGATCGTTACACTAATAATTATAACATCTTTTACTTTTAAACTTTACACGTCAGTGTTCTGGGCAATTATTTATAATGCCTTTTACTGATTAACTTTACATGTCTATGTTATTTGTTATTAATCATAACATACTTTTAAACTTTACACATCTATGTTATGGTTATTAATTATAACACCTTTTAATTTTAGACTTTACACGTCTATGTTATGGTTATTAATTATAACACCTTTTAATTTTAAACTTTACTCATCTATGTTATGGTTATTAATTATAACACCTTTTACTTTTAAACTTTACACGTCTATGTTATGGTTATTAATTATAACACCTTTTAATTTTAAACTTTACACATCTATGTTATGGTTATTAATTATAACACCTTTTACTTTTAAACTTTACACATCTATGTTATGGTTATTAATTATAACACCTTTTACTTTTAAACTTTACATGTTTATATTCAGAGTTATGATAATGTTTGTGTAATTATTTCATAAAAAGTTCATAAAAGAGAACATCGTACGATTAAACACTATAACGAACAACAACATTACGTCATCATTTTCACCATACTTTGATGATAGAAGAAGGTGGGAGAAAAAATAATCGTTTTTGTGCCACAGGTAAACAGATTTTATCGATTTAGCTATTAACCTTCATGCAAAACAATCATGTACCATCGGGTTACGTGTCGTTTTAAACAACATCCAAATCTTTCAAAAGATCATCCAGTGATGTAACGGCGAAAGTCTGTCTTAATTATCACTTACAATTATCTTTAGTCTTTCTCCTATTTTAACGTAAATCATTGTAGAATGAAAAAGTAAATATAGAATATTGCACCATTAAAAGTCACTGCAACAATCAACAGATTTACGTCATCATTTTGGCATATTTCGATAGTGGAAGAGTGCAACGGGTTCACCATATCTTATCAGAATGACAAAACCTTAAAGTACTAAATATCGAAATATCAACAGTTCATTTCAAATATAGATTGTTATTGGGGAAATGTACAAGCAAACTGTAACAAAGGAAATGATAATTTATTTTGTTAACGGATGTTGTTTCCTATTCTTTTCCATATAACACATATTACGTCCTCATGTAAACATATTTCTGTTAAGTATACTGGCCCTCATATTTAATCAAAAATTGCACATTGTATGTTTTTCCCTATAAATATTTTAAGAATATTTTTTCATATGGCATTTTGGTTTGCTATACACTGTCGTCTATACCTAGCTGTTTAGGTCATTAATTTATCTTGGACTATGATATTGCTGTATATGTTATGGAATGTTATTTCTTGAACGAATTCAAATTATTACTTTTAATCACATTTGCGGCCTGTTATCCATTTAATGCATTATAGTTATACTTTTGCGTATGTGGACGTTTTTAAGTATGAACAATGCCATGAATTTAAAATGATGTAACAAAATGGCAGTTTTAGTTTGTTTTTGTCCTCCACATTTCAACCCTTCAACCTGTCAAAATATCATTTTTTACATATATTATAAAAGGTACCTTATCTTTGTTTTAGTTTCCTATGATATTAAGAAAAAAAACCATCACGGTGTTTTAATGTTTTAAATCTCGCAGAAATTGAAAAAAAATTCTAAGACCGGATTCATTAAAAAAAATCACATGAAATGAACATTCACTAAAGATCCTATTATGTATTGACCTCTTGGCAAAACATATTTATACAGCATGATATTTGGTCTATGTCGATTTGAATGAAGCATATGTATGATATTTATGCTTAGGTCACTCTTTACAAAATATAGATTCTATTGCTGTGTTGTAAAAAAAAATTCAATAATGTAGTTGTAATACATATTAATGTAAAACATATCTCACATGTCTTTATATGCTGGATATACAACTTGCCTTGTTGAAATGTAATCAATGGATTAAAAAGTTACAACTTAACAGCGGCGGTTATTATGTGATCAAAATGAGTAATATGGCGACCTTGAGCAAAGATGCAATATATCATTAGGTAGAAAGCAAAATAATAAATACCATTGTTATTAACATTAAGCAATATACATTCAAAATAACTCCAGAACAGTCTGGCATCCTTGTTGGTGATATGTCATCGAAACCTGAAATCTAATTCGAAATTTCCACTGACGTATCCAACTTTTAACGAAGTTAAATCGGGAATAATGATAATAAAACGCGAACAGAACATTGTATTTCCAACGGCGTCTGTTGTTAAAATATTAATGCTATCATCTGTATATTTGGCTGTAACACGTGGCACTAACACGTTGAGTTTCATTAACGAACTCATTATGATGGACGTGGAATCGGCCAATTATTATGTCAATATGTTTCATTTCGAGAATAGCAATAAAAACGTCATATATCAAATGTTCTTATACGTGTAAAGATCAGTATGAACGTCTGCAACCTTTTACGAGAGTGAACACAGGTTCGAGTATGAATGGAAACTTCCACCATGAGAAATGTTCCTGCAGTCTTAATACGTTCCCCGCAAATGGTGTAGTTGGCATTTTTATTGTTCTTTAATAAGACGGTTAAAGCGTCTGTGTTTTGTAATACTAAATTAACCATGTAGCGTGGGTGTAAAAACAAAAAGCTTTGAAACATGGATGATCGCTCTGTTTTAGAAACATTAATGACACCCAAGCAATGTTTTTATCTTAGAGAACTATTCCTGATTATAAAGAAATGCACATTTCACATGCTCAAGGTTGCATCCAACGTACTTGTAGATTACCATCGCCCCTCCCCTACAGTCTCAAGACTCTAAGTATCCAATCATGCTATGTAATCCTGCTGCTACGCTTGATGGCCGTGAAGCAGTACATGCTTGCTTCTGTGCTGCACATTTGGCCTTCAGATCATCCCAACCGTGACCTAAATGTGCATATCCAATGTTGTTACTTCTTTACTTCTGCCAAATGCTTAAGAGACGCTACAGTCTTACTAGTTTACTCATTTATGCATTAAATGTACATCTTGGTATTACAAATATTCGGTAGATGCCCTGGTTTGATGTTCAACTGAAGGTAAGATCGTACCATGTAATCAGTTACGCACTCAAAATAGCTCAGTTTTACCAGGTGCTGGTGGTTCATGGCGAACTAATACATCATAACATTTCGGTTAGAAAAAAAAAGTTTCATTTTACTTCCCCAAATTTCCATGAAGCAGACTCAGATTAAAAGTAATTACACTTTGGGGAAAACAAATCGATTCAGGAAAATCTTCGCTGATACAGAGTACTTATTTGTCATATTCGGATATGCATTTTGGAGAAAACATGCTTTGAAATTTTGTAGTGTCAAAATGGCAATGTGGACAAGCTAAATTCAAATGATCAACTTTGTATTTCTCTATACGACAGCAAATGCAACAATATTGATCTACATTAGATGAAAAACCTTTCTCTGAATATTGTTTTCTATCAAATTCTTTTATTAGCAAAACGTACAATATATGGATAAACATGTTTTCAATTAAGGAAAAATTTTCCATTACGATGAAAGAATTGAGATTATAACTCGTAATTATTATGTGAATATGCGTTTAGCGGGAATGTTAATTAATCTCTTCATACGAACATATTATGGAGTTCTCAATATAAAGAAATATTAACAAAGAACACTTTTTTTCTAAATGATTCATTCGTTTTATTTCTTTTCGTGTCTTTTTATGAGTTTCGGATGAAAAATGGGTTATAGCATATATTGGTTACTCTAAATAAAAATAAGAAAACTAAAAAAATAACAAAATTTGAAATAAGCGTTTATGATACATTGACACAAGAAGCAAAATTTAAGTACTGGGTAAACGCATGCTATCTCAAAATTCAAAATATAATTTCAATATATATATATAGATATAGAAAATCTATGAAATGTCAATAATCTTGCATCTATTTTATGTCGTTGATTGCATTTAAAATTAGTTCTCCAAACTTGTGATAAGCAAATAATTTTCACGTATGATCAAAAATTGAAACGATTTATTTTGTTTAAATACATTACATACCTTTAAAACTGGACGGAAATCAAATATTCATTCACATTTATTTTCATATTACTATAAATGACTAGAGTTGGCAAAAATCCATAATATTGCACGTTTAAAAGATCCATGCAGATATAATCCATACAACCGAACGACGAAAATATCAAATTTGTTAGTTAAGAGAGATAAACTGATGCTGAACAAGTCTAATACCTTTATACTCATAGGAGGAAGGAAACTGCATAGAAATATACCAAATCTGTTCTTCACTGACCGAATTAGTTTCCGACGAATACGTGCCCAGATATCTTGTTGTGAGGGTTTTCCCAGGATATAACGATTATGTCGAGTTACATATTAATTCCGGTTGATATTTGAAACACTCTTCATTGACTTCATAATTAAAACGCGATTTTTGCTATTAGTAAACATCCAAAGGAATATGTTTAAATCTCAGTAGAGTTATAAGTAATTATTTAACTTTATGTTGTTTCATTTTATATTATAAACCGATCTTGTTGACCCCATTCAGAATATGACGTAAGGTTCATTAGGTTCATAGGAGTTGTGAGATAAACATCTGGTATTTCCCTTTGTTTACTCCGACCAACAACATTGTTTACTCTTTCAGTAAACATCTTTTCATTTAAAGTATCTCATATGTCAGTTAAATAGACATTGTGAGCTCATTGCTTGACCACAAGTATTCTTATTTCCGGCAAAGTAACACGAATTGAAGAATAAATTAGAGATTACTTCAGACGTTTTTGGATGTTTAAACAATAGTCAGAAACACATGATTTCCACATACGCCTCTCATTGTTCAACATCACCGGTATTTATTTAAGCTTTTGCTAAGGAAATGTCAAAACATCTTGACGTACTCTGTGTAGCGACTTGGGTGTTTCAGAGTCGGTAAGTAAAAACGGATATTTCTCTGTTTTTATCATTCCTGAAAACGAGTATGCCATGTCGATGTTTAAAACACATAGTATAATTTAAGTTAGTTTTCCTTTGTCCTTTAATATATATACTAAATATGAAGATGAATCTTAAAATTTATTTGACATATTTGAATTCAATTACTTTCACTGGTTCGCCTTAAATGTAAATTAATGCTGTAGAACAATTATGTAACTGCAAACACCTATCCTACACCATATCTTTGTTTACTAACATTTTTTTTTTATTTTGCCATATGTATTAAATACTATTCTGAATAAAATTCCAAAAATAATCAGCAGGTTACGTTCTTTTTAGAGAGTATTTATTGAGTATACTCAAGACGGTTTTATTTCTGATGAATTCTGCAATCTTTCTGACATTAACATAATTCTGTGAATGATCAATTGTTTTCAATCCCCCCCAATTGCTTATTCTCAACACTCCCTTTTCTGCGATGAATCCATCGTTGGGAATTCTAGAATAGCTTATTGTCTTGACCGAATTATGTTTTATATCATATAGTATTTCATGGCAGACTTTAATGACAAAACAGTTCTAAAACAACACTATAATGTTTATATCATACATGTATACAAAAGAGAAAAATAATATCACCAATTGGTTAACTATTTAATCCCTATCAATAGATTGTATAATTTCAGGATATTTCATCGGAGAATATTTACAAAATTCCGGTTTTCTTCTGCAGTATCCAACATAAATTGTCAATTTTACTATCACTTTCAGTAGTTTTAATCGCCTTTGGTTTTGTTGTAGTTGTAGTTAGATTATTTAAAGAGTTGAAAGCAAAGTTTTTTTTACAACACATACATCTCTGACATCATGGAATTGGAAGGGTATATTGAGTATATAGATAAGCAGGTAAGGATAAATGTGATTTTGTGTTTTGTGGGTTTTTTTTCTCTCAACCTAAACATGGAATCATCAATTTTAAACTAAAATAATACGTTTATGACAAACACATGTGTGTCTTGATAATGATAACAAATTATAATAAAAAATCTTTTTTTTTCTTCTACTTCTTTTTTGCGTTTTTTTTAGCTCTATTAGATGTATCATTTAATATTATTATATAAAGTATGTACATACTTATCTAAATATTCATGAAAGTACAGTGGAATATTACTTTAAAATAATGAAATGGGACCAAGAGTTGTGTTGTCACCTATTTGTTAAGGCTTATACGAGCATTGGAACTGTTTGATTCAAAATAAATAATATCATAATTGTCCCTTTGAAAAATATCATTGCATTAGCATATGCTTCAAACAGCTAGTAATCAGTAATATTGATCTTTGTTATCAGTGTAGACACTTTTTAGTGATTTGTGTCTCTCTTTTTTAATCTTGAAGTGGTATTAGATGTTTCGATATTACTTTTATTTGTTCTGAATGCTATCTTTATTTCTCCAAATCAAATATTTTCACTTTATATCAATATTCAGTAGGAACATGGTATGCTCAATGTTACACAAAAAAGGAAAAACAATTTTAATCTAATTTATTGAAACAAAAAGAAAAAAGAAAACAAATCCAATTAGTTGAAAGCAATTGAAATGACTTACATTAACGTTGGTATTAAAAACATTTTCCAATATGCTCTAATCCAACAACATTTTTTAATTATAGTTATTAGTAGAACAGACAAATTTGTTCGAAGAGCCTGCGTCTCCCTTTTTCTGTTTTTTCCCTTGAGGCCACAATTCTTCATCTTTTGTTTCCGTCTTCGCTCATTCATTAGCCGATATTTTCCAATTTCCGGAATATATTTTTCGGATTTAAAATTATGTCGAGAAGGACATTGTGTCAATATTGAAGACATAAACACATTATTTGAATATATTCAATATTTTGCTGATAAAATAAAAATAAGCATATTTAATTTTTCATGTTCATATCTATAAAAAGTTGCTTTTATGAAATATTCTTACATATTTATAAATATATCAGTCATCTAGAATAAAAGTGTCCTTTCTATCATCTAAACTGAATTAACATGTTCTCTGTTGGAGTTCTGAAAAAGATGCTTTGAATAATTATTAAAAATATGAATGACTTTCCAAAGTATGAGAAGAATTGTAAAATATAGAAGACTAACTTGTATAGGATAACAGTAAAATGTTCTTTCAAAGTGTTTTGAATTCTATAGTGTGTTTCGATTTTGCAACAAAATTAACACAAACATTTACTTTGTCTGACACAGTTGATGAAGAAGTGACATTACGATATTGGAGGAAGATTTTTTTTTCATAAAATATTTTTAAAAAACTTTGAAATCCCTCCTTTTTCACAACAATCAATTCCTCTGAGTAACACCAATATTCTATAATATCAAGAACCTTAGAAAAGTTTAAATATAATAAATAGCTCTGCATGATGTGAAATAGGATTGGACTTACATGCATTAACAAATATCTTCTTTCCTTTCACACACATATAACATAGATATGTGTTATTTAAATCAAAATTAGATGTAGTTTCCATCTGTTTGGTATAAAAGACAACCATTTGAGAGCAGTTGCTAAAAATCTATTTCAGTAAAACTCATCTCCTATATATATTATCAGTTGAGGAGAAATAATGCGATTGTCAAAAGTACAAAGTTATTGAAATAAAGTTAATACAAAAGATGACTTATTGTTCTGTACTTTTCAAATCAGATGCTTGCTCGCTTCTGTTAGTCAATTTTCAAATACGTCATGCCGATGTCATTTACATTATAACGAGATGTTCTCTTCACTTTTATGATTATTGATGAGACCTGGGTCATTGGATATTTCCCTTAAAGAACATGAATAATATTATTCGGAAATATTAATTTAAACAGAGTTGCGTAGTTGTATAAAAACAATGTTAACGATAGGGCGATGATGCGATTCGAGCTATTGCAATGTTGGAAAGGTGACAAGCCATATGTTAAACTGTCATAGAGGTCCACACAACATTTGCTCCATGTTGTATCACTGCTGAGCGATACCATCTACTTCGAGAAGAACTTTGAGATCAAAGTCAACATCAAGGCTAGCTAATCCATCTCGTCAAGTGTAAATCATACAACAGAAACCTAAAGCTCCTCTATCTCTTCTGAAACTGAGAGGACGCTGATTTACAGGCAAAAAATTAGCATGAAAATGAAATATTGTGGGTATATATTTATGTTTTGACGTGTGATGCGGGCCGTTTGTTCAGATGAGAGAATCCTACCCCACATCTCTTGCTAATGGCGGATTGTAGTGAGGGCTTGCTCCCAGGAAACACATCCGGCACACAGGTGGAAATGGGCTGAAACATACTCAAACAACAACTACCAACACGTTTCTATGGTAATATATTAATTTTCCAGAAGGAAAAGCGTTCCGATTTAATAAGGCTTCTAACATATAACTCTTTATTTCACCAAACGTTTTCCCAGCATATACGTAGAGATGTTATCACTAAGAAAACAGTTATGATGCTAGTAATAGGTTTAGAAATGCCTTGCCCCCAAATATTCAGTTATTTGTTGGAGAGTCATTGCAATTATAACTTTTTCTAAGCAAAATTATAGAAGTTTTAAAATTAACGCAGTAACATATGACTTATAAGAAATTACATTTTGTAGCATTTATAAGAACTACATGCATGGCTGACATTCACTGTCTCAGCAAATTACAGAAAAGAAACAATTATGATCAAATGATAGAGATATAATGTTTACCTCTTCAAAACAATACATCTATTAGCATTTAACGCGAGTTTTTGTTCTGGTTTTGGAACGTGGTATTGTTGATTATATAATTGAAACTAAATTTTCCTTTTGAAGAAAACACAACTTGATATATCAATGAACATTATCAATTTGAGATTTATCTTCATAACCTATTAATCTTCTGAAAAAATCAGAACTCAGAATTAAAATTTTTGGATATGCAATTTCCTGCAGAGGAATTAAGGCTAGGAGGTAGTCATCGAGAATAGCAAAGACAATAAATCTATATCATCGACAAATGTTTATCTGTAATTACTTTCAAATTTCATAATGTTGATTGGTTAAGACTGTTCACCTTCGTTCAAACTTTAACTTAAAAAAATATCCTGTTTTCTTCGTTTCACCAGATAATCACTCCGTTTACACAATTGTTTACCGATTATCATTTTTCATTATTTATCTATATTCACTATTTAATCATAGCTTGTTGCTTATGATACTTTCCAATCATTAGTCTTTGTGGTTGACGATGGTTTGTCTTGAGGTATCAGCGTTATTCCGTGAGGCTATCTCTTTTCTTGGAGAGAGATAAAATGAATGAGCTTTAATTTAAATACGCAAGAGTATAGTATTGATTCCTGTCTTTGATATTGAGTTTTTAATCATTGTTATAAATAATGTGTTTATTGGAATAATTTGACTAGAGACATAATATGACATACTGATTCTTACAATTAGAGAATATATAACTATTGGAAGAGATTGAAGAGGAAACACATTTCAAGCATTTCAATATTTTGCAATATTTTGAAAACATACATCAAAATGCACAACGGTCAATTAACCTAACCAGGTTCTTTTTTAAAAATTAGTTAAAATAATATAGATTATAGTATGAAAACCTTCTCCTGTTTATCAGTTTAACGAAATAAGTTTCGATCTACACATGAAAGTATTCATTGTCGTTACTAATATCTGTGTTTCAGTGAAAAACAAGTTTGAATTACTGAACGTTAGAAGATGAAAATTGAAAATATTTATATCGTTAAAGAAGATCTTAATAAATACTAGAACAAATATATTTGTAGCGTCAATGACGGTCCTCCCGCAATTTGAAAGAAGAAACATAACTATTGCTTTAACATATATGTATAATTGTCAAACGTTTCCGTCTTTGTGTCCTTCCAACTGTTCTGTGTTAAGTATTAGCGCCGAGAAGTCTCATTGCATTAACTAGTTTGTTTCAATCAAATTTGACTGCAAATTTGAAGATATGAAATGACGTTTTATTTGTTGTCGTGGTACGGAAAACTGGATTTAAGGGTATATGATCAATTGCAGAAATATGTTGAAAACATTAAAATTGAACAAATAACATGATGGTATTGATAGTCATTAGTACAAAGATTTAACTATATATATATATATATATACTTTATTCAGGGTGGTCGGGTGGCGCTGTGGTAACGCATTTGCCTTTCACCTAGCCGTCCGTGGTATGATTCCCAAACCTGACGTGGAAAGATAAGGGCTTACTTGGCCGACCACGTGGGTTCTTCCCGGTTACTCTGGTTTCCTCTCACAATAAGACTCTTCGCGCTTACATCGGGGTCAACAAGAGTGATTAATATCAGTTGAAATAACTTGTTTCACAATTGTTGTAAAATAAGTAAGGTTTATATCTATTTTGAAAGGTATTAACAGATTACACAGACATAGAAATAAATACAAAGAACACGGAAATGATACTTTTTTCTGTATTAAAAATATCTGCATTGGTAGACATTGTTAAAAAAAATAACTCTTGATACAGTTTTTCCGTGAAACCATATATCATACAAAGCTGTCCAATTTGTTGTTTAAATAAGGTCTTACTGTGAAAAATCTTCTTTAGGTTGGCAAGCATAAATGCAATAGAAGCCTTTTTTTTATCAAAACCACCAAAATCATGTGTGATGTTTCGATGCTAATTCTTTTTGTCACTCGTTTGAGGAAGGTGACACTATAGTCATCGAAAAGTCACACATTTTTCTACTGGTTCTAGATAGAGTTAAATAACACACATGAATTAAGTCCATTTAGTGAAAGATAGTAACTCGGTAAAATGAAAAGTCGCTACTATATCATACCATCTAGACGATTTCACTTGCTGTAGAAAATACTTTATACGTTGAATAACAACTTTTAAATGTAGAACGAAAAACATCATCGGTAGCAAATAAAATTTTTGAGAAGCTGGTGCCCGAGAAAATTCGAAGTTGCCGTTTGCATTCCATACGTTTCAAAACGCAGTCCAGTCGATGTTCAACACAGCATTGAATTATTTTGGTTTGTTTTGGAAACTCATACAAAACTTCTAGAACCCGTTGCCAACTAAAGAAGTGAGATCTTAAATTCATAATTTTCTTCAAAAGAAAAGCATATTTCAACTAGATTTAATTCAGTCATCATTTACTTTTTCTCTAAGAATGCATTCGTGTTGATTAGAATGTCTTTCGTTTGTCAAACATAGAACTAGATATAACAGGGTTGTGTGGCAATGCATTCCCGACTATTCTCCATTAAAACGGTATATGGTTAATTCTTTTCTTTATTTAATACCAATAATAGTGAATGTTTCATGTACAAAATCACATATTACACATATTATATGTATTATATAAAGCAATCACTAACAATATCGTCAGCTATTTCAAATCTGATTTTGTCAGTGTTTCGCTTTTCTATGTCGAGGGTTATTCTGTGAAATTGATTTTCATTACGAAAGTGTTCGCTGATTTTAGGAACATTATGTGGAATATATAACCTTTGTAGAAATAATGTGTTCATCAACAGGTGATAGAATATTAATCACACCACAACAGGATCGAAAACTGCTAGTGTCATCAAACCTGCTAAATTACCAATAATTTCCAAGGAAACGAAGTATTGTTAATGATACATAATAAATATACTCATATGCAATCCCTTAGATTCTCATAAAACACTCAAAAGTAAGATGATCTTAATAACATAAAACCCTGGATTAAAAATTGATTAAAAAGAAGGTTTCAATTTCAAAATCGAATGCTTTTCAAATTATGAATGAGTCCAAAACTTTCCAATAGCAGTAATCGCAATTAAGAACTTTTCAAAAGAGAGCGATTTTAGACGTGTTGTTTAGGCAATTCTAGGAAGGATATGACAACAAATAGCAAAGTGCTAGCTGTTACTTTTGAACGATGTCAATGTGATCTCCTTCGTGTATGTCAGAAGGACATTCTAGAGATTTCAGCCAGTATTTAACGAAGAATTAGGCTTAACAACGAAGTGACAACTAAGCAAACAATTACTCTTTTGGTTCAGTTTGCATTCTGTCGTTTCCACTTTGACGTCTTTACTGTATTTCTTTTGATTACGCATTTGGAGAAGGTGAAAGATTTTTCCATTCTGACAAATATATCATTGTTGCATTATGTCATTCGTACCGCAATCTCTAGTTATACTGACGACAAGCAACTAATTTTTCACATCGGTGCACGAAATTTAAAAAAGGGAAATAACTCGTCCACATAATTTTTTTTCTATGAAAATGTAGATCCATGTTGTGTCTCAATGCAGCCATACCTGGATATTTTACCAGTCTCGTGACGAGCCTAATATTTCTTTTCTACACAACTTTACTACTAGTATGTTTGAATACTTACCTGTGATTTTATCTAATACAATCGCAGTAACAGTCTATCATTGATAGCATTCAATTAATTTGGACAACGTACTAGTTTGATAAAGCATGATATGTATATCATGATATAATAACGAAGGTTAAAAAGAACGAGGATAAAAACTGCGATTAAACTCTATCAATTTACGATGGGTGACATCAGCAGTTGTGCTTAATTGTATTGCTGTAATATTTCTTTGGTTAACATTAACAAGTGAACATGCCTTTTCGTTACGTTTGAAAGATGTTACCATAAAAGAAATGTACAAAGAAATTGACCAGTATAATCATGAAATTCAATGTGGAAAGTGGCATGTAAATGAATACTGACAAAAGGTATGTCGAGAGATTTTTTAAAACAAAATAGGCAAATCTAAGGATGGTATATGTACAGAAAGTTTAAAGCAGTTTTGAACGTTTGTTTATATTCCAGCTTAGTGTTCACGTGCATATAAAAGTACCTAGATGTTTGTAATTTATTATATATATTTTCGATAACGCAATTTATCTAAGCAATGTGAAGTTAATGGATACTTAAAGGCACACATTGGAAATGTGGACTTCTTTGTCAAGTTGCTAGATCTGAATAAATCAGACGTTTGACTCTCAGGTACATGTATTGCTTCAAGTCACTAAAGAAAGACATTTTACTTATTATGACATGCATTCTAATAGAGTTTCATATTTCATAGAAAATAGTGAATTGATTCCTATGGGAAAGACACGAATGTACGAACGATGAAAAGTGTGTACAGATATTAGAATAAACATTATTAATGACTAAAGTTCGTAATAAAACATCATAATTTCTCATCTGTTAATTTCTTGTTGACGGCACGACAGTCGAGCATCATTATTCTTTGTCGTTTTACATGTAAAAAGAGTTCATGCGCATATGATAAATTGACTGAATAATCTTTTTCAAAATTCTAAATCTTACTATTTAAGAAATGAAAACTGTATCTAAACATGACTTGCTCATAGCAACTAAAAATATGTAAAATGATATTTTAATAAACAGTTTTATTTACCAGAATATCAAGACATTCAATATTTGTTGTGCTATTTGCATTGACCATTTGACTGTAATGTTTCTTAATTTGGTGACATACCTTCGAACGAATAAAAAAAAAAAAAAAAAATACGAACGTGACTTTCTTTTGAAGTTGAAAGTCCAACACACTAAAGAATATCTACCAATATCCGTATGTCTTTTTTCAACTTTAAGTGAAATATCAATATTTTTGCTCAAATATGACACCACGATCATCTCCCAAATGTTTCAATAAAGTTTTAAATATAGTTGTGATAAAATTAATATCTTCATGATCAAACATGAATAAAAGTAGAATAATTATGTAGGTGATTACGTAGATTTTTGTATTCATAATCCTAATTTTCATCCGAATATGCACTCTATCATCAACAAATCATATGTATATCTGTTTCCGTAATTTTGCAACGGCTGATTAGTAATCAATTCATACTTAAACAAGTGCCATGATTTATGGTCAAAGTTCCAAAAGGTGGCGATTTAGAAATAGCTCATGTTGCTGTCTATCTGACTATCTGTATCTCCGATGGATGTTCTTTGTACTAAGGTGTTAATGGCATAACGTATTATTTTGTAAGGTCAACGAGGTAAGCTAAAAGGAAAAATAAATCTTATAAATGGGAATACTTATAATGATGATGAAACGCAGAATGATATAGAATACTTACGCACATGTATTTCTATTATACTTTTTATCATAGAGATAAATATGAAATAATTACATTGATCAGTTTACATGGACGTTTAAGTAAACAGGCCATAATAAAATTTTGTTATAATCGAGATACTTTAATTGTCCTTTTATGTAAAAAGATTCCTCGACATAAATATCATATCTCATTGACGAACTGTTCATCGAACAATGTTTGTCCAGACACCATATCGCCGTTTAATAGTAAATGGGTTTTATTAACCTAAGTTATCAATGGTCAAAATAAGTCGTTAATTATCAGTGTACAATCTCAATTCACCTCAGATCGTAATTTGTCACCATCTGATGCTGAATGTTATCAAATTCATATCATATACACAAACTACTCATAGAAAAATTGTCAAGACAGCATACTAACGTTTTGTAATCAACTTGTCTTATTGACATTGGACAGCAAATATCAAATTTCGTCAGTGATCAGTTAGTATAAGAACTCAATTCACCTCAGCATTTTGTTATAATGTAAAATGATATCAACATATATTAAATCTTTAAGGGTTTACTAAATATCTTGACTGATATTATTCAAATATTTCATTAATCGTTTCGAATTATCATAAATGTGTGATCAAATCCAAAAATGTATTTGTGTCATGTTATCGATCTTTTCTAAAGATAGAAAGAATTGTGACAACTTTGTTTAAAAAAAAACAGATTCTCGATTAAGAAAAAAAAATTGATATAAAGTATCTAATCACTTCACTTTTTGATGTAAATTTGAAAATACATTTAGAAATCTAGAAATTTTTGCAGATACTAATTGTACATCCTGGAGGGAAAGAATTATGCAAAACGTAAAGTAAATCGAGTTATGCATCAGTTTTATTATGTATGTAACTACCAAGCTTGATAATTATGAACTACTTGTATACAAAGAGCTACAAACTGAAGATCTAATTAGTGAAATCATTAATACGATGAATATCTAGAAGTACACAATGACCACTAGTTCTCAGCCCAATATGTAAAATGCAACTAAATGAATATTAATGTTTACCATGTTATTTTCGCCACTATACCAAGGAAAACTAAAACATACAAAACAGTAAAAGAAAATACTGTATATCTTCACAAAGTTTACAGAAATTTAGCAAATACATGCATGTAGAGTAATGGTATATTGACTTATCAAGTTTACTATATAACAACATAAATATTTAGGTTAATCTTTGTATATAGAGTATTTCATGTTTTTTAAATTTCACAAAATCTTTAGAATCATTTAGATTATTGAAATCGATTTATTTGTATTTCAATAAGGTATATCATACATATATTACCTTATAGAATATCATGTTCGTATATTCTTTTCGTAAACTTACTTAAAAATCAGTTTGAATTTAGTGTTGTTAATGTGTACATATATTGTCCATGATGGTGTATTACTTCTTATGGACAATTCGTGTTGTATAACATATGGCTTAATCAACTTTAAGTAAAAACTACCTGATAAATGAATAACTAAATAAATAACTAACCAGTAATTAGATAAGAAAGTCATCCCGAAAAGAAACCTTTGATGTCTTTATGATCATGACAAAATACACTATAATGATGCTAAGACCAGAAAAATGATCATCAGAATTTTTCTGGTGTTCAAGCTTTGTGTTTTACATGTATTCAAAACACAGAAGTGTTCGTAAATAACATACATTGATATAGAAACTTTAGTTTGTAAATGATATAGATTTGTTATATACGACGATCTTTGTTATATGTTGTCGTCATACAATAACATTGCTCTGTCAATGATAATGAATATGTAATTAACTGAAATATGGTTAATAAATGCCTATTTTTACAAGGAATATATTCTGACTTGTTTATACTGTATTGACATTTTCGAACAATTTAAAGTCTATAGATAATCAAATCTGTATACATATCCATGAACGATAATAAATAGATTTTAAGTCTATACAGTACGATAAGACATAAATGTGTAAAGCAAAATGTATATAATAATGATCATTTATACGTGTCTTATTTTAATTTGTATGCATTTTCAGTATAAGAATATCTCCCAATCTCTGTAACTTCATTTCATATATGAAACTAGTCTTATGAATACATTCGAATTCCGACACAAATTACTCCTCGCGCTGGAAATCTGACCCCAATCAACTATTAATCCGACTTTAGACGTTGACCTTCAATATCGCGGCCTGTTAATTTATTAACCATCTTCCTTGAATGGACATCACAGGTATGCAAAACTTAAAGTAACTTCAGAAAAATTAGAAACACAAAATTGTTGCTTGTAATAAACTTTTGTCTATAGAGATCTAATTCTAATGATTATAACACAAAATACGTGACAACATACCACCGCAAATTCACATTGCATTCATATGGCCCATGGTTTTTCATATCTGACGTGTTGATGTTGTTATTCCTTTATGTCTTAATCGTAATTATGACCACGACGACTTTTCCGTGAAATGTGTTTGTTCTGTTAATGTCAAGTAAGACTGACTTTAATAAACATTTTACAAAGTACCGTACTTTTTAAATGTTTTTAAGATTGTCATGACATCAATACTGGACTGCTTACAAAAATACTGGAATGACAAATTCAACAACAAGCTAGGATGTTTTTTTTTTAATTTTTAATTTTGAAATTTGAATATCAAATCAATGCTAAATAAGCATGGAACTAGAGGGATACTGTGATGAATGTATATATCAAGGAGATATTGTGTTGATTACCATATGAATTGACGGACAATTTTTTTCAATGTGTTATTATTATAACAAGTTCACATGTAATACGTATTTACATGGATATATTTTTTGTGATACCTTGATCGGGGTTGTAAGAATAAACATAAAAAACTGTGAGCCAGGAAGCGATTTTTTGTACATCATTTGAGTGTAAAAATGTACCAGCTGAGCTTCGAACCCTGGTCACCTTTTCCAGGCTATTTACAGTTCGCAAATATGCTATTTTTTTGCGATTACCTAACCTTGTCATTGATGCACGCCCCATGGGAATCATTCGTAAGGGTTGTATAAAAGACTTAGAAGCTCTATGAACTGAAAATACCTCTGATCAATAAAAATTAGTTGCCGATTCATTATATCTACATTGACGCTGGCATCTCTTTACCGAAAGTAGATGTTGATGTAACTTGATTTCGAAACTAAAATGTTATTTTCCAAGATTTGTTTTGCTCATTTTAAAAAAGTTTATGGTTCAAATAAAGTGATACCACAAAAACGAGTAGTAAACCATTGCTATTCAATTTATTGTTAGAGTGTTTATTTCCTGAGCATGATCATTTAGAAGCTTTGTAATATTGACTCTTTCAAACGTTAAAACGCCACAGACAACCAATATGGCGATGGAATGAACCAGACGATAAATAAATCGAACCTTACACAACGTTTATTATGGCAAGTAAACCTTGTACATGCCCCCATGTGGTCAGATCATCTAATTAACCATGATGTATTCATATCAGTTGTTGTTTTATCACTACGACCATGAACATAAAATTTAGTAATATTATATAAATACTTATTTAATCAATATTTTGTTTCTTTGATGTGTTCTGTTTTGCTCATTGTCTCCTCCTTTTCTGTTATCATTATAATGAAACAGATTTTACTTCCTTTGTATTTGTGTTTTGACGGCCTGCTGTATTTTCTTTTAACTTTATCAAGTTAGTTCTCGCTGTCTGCAAATAGTGTGGTTAATGAGATAAACACATCAAGTTAGATGTGAGATGCACTTAAAATCGGACTGATTTGTAGAGTCTAAAAATAACACGTAATTTCTATCCGTCTGGTCACTGTTTGTCCAAACAACTAGTACTCAAGGTTCAATCGACGGTAAACACAGTATCTGGTTTCATTCTTTACAAATGTTAGAGGTTGGTAAATATGTTTTCACGAGCGCGTGTTTTTAAAAACATTATTCTAAAAACATAATATAAAAACACTGATGCAGCATGTTACTAGTTTAACACATTTTTCTTCAAAGCAATCAGTTTCATAGCATACGTAGGAAAAGGATATCAGGTAAACTTAAAAACAATATATCCCCTACATATAAACCGGTAGTGTCAACATTAACACCAGCTGAAGAGAAACACAGACCATCAACACAGAAAGATAAACAGGCCAGTGGACGTAAACAAACATGCAACTGCATAAATTAGAACCGATTACATTAACGAGTAAATGTGATTTAAAGGTTTACGATAACTATAGTCATTTCAGATACACGTTTAGTACACTACTTTTAGAAAGTTTACAACACTGTACAGGTACGAAAGAGAAGCAATGACTACATTTGAAGTTTTCTCATTTTTCAAGAATGTTGATTTAGAAATTTTGTTAACTTGGTGTAATTTCGATAGATTTAGTATATATGATAAATGACTTTTAAGGGCATCAATCTGATGTACTTGTTTAGTTAAGCGTCATGGTTAATGAACGTCTCAGTTAATCAATAATTTTATCATGATTATATAAAAGCAACAAGAACACGTGAACACAATCTTGGCTCATACTTAAAACACACAGAACGAGAAACACGGAGACCCTTGAAAAATAGAACAAGATCAGGTCTTCCGGATGTGTAAGCGTCTTCTACTTCTTTCGTCATGAAAATCTCGCTCAATCTACATATGTTTTTAGAATAATCCTAATATCCACATCCAGGAAACCAGGACCAACTACTAGGAGAAGGGACGTTCACTTGGAAACCAATCCTTTGTTCCTATCTGACGACAGCTTGATCCGCGTTACATACTGGTATCCCTGCAATAGCTGAACCTGAGATCGGACATGTAAATAATCATACACTTTATGATTTTCTTTTATGTTTTATATTGTATTTTTGACGAATACAATTTGCAACACACTAAACAGATACGGCATGAAATCTTGATGTGATCAGAGGCAAAATGACAGCTAACGTGTTCAAAATGAGACGTGCTTATTAGGAGTACAAAATCAAATATTTATAACTCGTTATTTGTACAATAACATCCTTCAGCAACTATCCCAAGATATTAAAACGGATAAACAACAAACGGTTACAGAGGGAAATTCCCAAGGCCATGTCAAATCCTCATGCAAAGACCTGACAAAGAAAATATAAGATTTAACAGGTAAGTTAACATAAAGGGTTCATACATACAATGTTCTTTTAAATGTTATTCTGTTCAATTTGATAAAATCTGAATAATAAAACAACTCTAACACCAATATTACAATTCTTTTGTTGTACTTAGGTATCGGCATTTGATACCTATCTGTTAACCTGATAGCAGTCATTGACCACATAAATATCATATCAGTAGCAAAATATGGAAAAAGAAATCATTATGCTCTTTTTCTTACTTTTAGTTTCAGCTAAAATATAGTCCCTCAGATTTAGTACTTTAGGTGATAAACGTCAAATCATCAAAGACAACAATATCCAGGGCGTTTTATATCCAGGAACAATATGTCTTTTTTAACTATCCGACAGTCGTTATGAGTACAAATGAAAACAAAAAAGAGGAAATTGATATTGTAAACCTTATTCTAGAAAGAGGTACCTCAAATTTTCACCTGAAGTTACATTTAATTAGCAAATATCAATCAAAATTACAGCACTGACAAACCTTCAAGCGTAATGAGTTAGCTCCCCTGTAGCTGTCTCTCCTATCTACGATGATGAAGTATATAGGGTATCGTTTTGCAGCAATTTGTCAAAGAAGCAATGCCACTGTTTGTTCTGATTAGAAGCATGTGTTTCCCATAATTCTGACGATAAACATCTTTTTGAATGAGACTGGCGAACTAACAGCACGAGCTGTTCTGGATACACTGACCGTTAGAGTCGGCAGCAGCTGCTGAAAATTAGCAAATAATATAAGGTCGAAACGTTAATCCGCTAAAGCGGTTGGACATCAAGCTGAGAAACGCACATAAGTGTAAATAACTTCTAAAATACTAAGGAATAAGCGTTCAATCTTAAGATCAGTAATCAAGGATTAATTGAAAGATCAATCTATCATTTATATCACATCTATCCATTCTCTAAATTCTTTTCAAATTTGATTTTCGATGATTTTACCACAATGTTTGTTACGCTTCTGCCGACTTCAAGATTTAAGCAAGATCATTTCTAACTTGCGAGATGGTTTTCCGCATATATCGTAACTATATATAGATCTATGACGAAGTGACCTCATAAGCGACGTTTTAAAGTAGAACAATATGTATCATATTATACGTTTTCCCATAAGTCAGTTAGATCATTCATACTTTGCATTGTTTTTTAGGTATACAATACTGATTGAATTCAGTGTTAGCAACAAGTGAGAAATATATATGCATTTGACATGTAGTTTTTTTATGCAAAAGCCAGTTCTTGATTAATCGTTCTCTCTCGATTTAATGCTACATTATACATTTATTTACAGTAATTGCTAAACCGTCTAACAACTTCTACTCCTCAGTCTTGATGACCCGGATTGATGAGCAATGGGTCTTAGTGTGGGAAGAAACAATAGTACCCGGACAAAACATGAATGGTCGAGAAACTGATTCCATGCCTTTTTCTTGTCGAGAAATCGAACCCCGATTGCCTAGGTGAAAGACCAACACTTTATCATTATGCTACCAAGCTGCCCAACCTACTAATACTATTTTAGGGTGATTTTCCAATGATTACCACTTTTTGTCTTCCAACACGTTTAAAAACAACTTTATCCGTCCTTGAAACGACAAAGGCCATTCTTCTTTTTGAACATGTAAACAATTCCATGGCAAGGTCTCGATGTAAAGGAAAGTCTGACCACTTCTTCCTTACATCTATCCGACCAGCGATTATAAGCACATTACTGTTAAGGATTGTTTACGACTCTGTAACCCCAAACCTTGTCTCTAATGTTGTTACATTTCCGGAAATAATAACAGATGCATGTGTCTACGGCTTACACAGGTCGCCTGGCTGAGGTTTATTGAGTCAATAGTTGGTTGTGAGATTTAGGAGGTATGTTGTGACGTTCTGACACCATAGGTGAAGGAAACATGTGAATCTTAGGCGGACTAATGATAACAAATGGTGTAAACCAGGATAGTCAGATAAACGAGCAACTCAGACGGGTAGAACTATATTGGTGATGGCGTGAGCTAGGCAGAGACATTTAAACACTGTTAACTATGTAGAGGTCCTGATTGCTTCTGACAGTTAATTTTCTGCTGGGTGCTAAAAGTCTTTGTTTTAGACTCCATTTTCTACGACAGAGTGCTATTCAAACGACCCTTTCACTACAACCGTCTAATTAATACTGCTACTCTCTGTTGGTGTTCATGTCACCAGTTCAACTTACCCGACAAAATACAGTACCCGCACGCGTGTATAAATCAGCAGCTTATACTGTTTTGTTTCTCTCAAATATCATATATACAATTATAGAAAAGATATACACACACATACATAACATATCAGTTTCCACACTCCAAGCGCCACTTGTCAACGCCCGTAACCAGAATTATCACTCATGGCGACAATGGCGCGGATTAAGTGGTGCGTGACGTCATAAGTCATACACGTCATGACTATGGTCTGGCTTTATTTAGCAAGACTGTATAACAAGCTTTTGAATAGATATTCTCTTAGCCGGTAGTAGGGTACATGCTCGCCTTCGCCTTGTCGACGCACAAACAGTTGTAAACAAAGCGTTATGATACATACCTACTTAATGTAAAAAGAATGAATCGAAGGCTTGTTTTGTCAGTCGTGTTCGCGGATGAACACGAAGTAAATGCGTGTGCTGAGGTCTGGTATTCATATATTTTTTTGTGTCTCAGAACATTCATAACACACACATCCACTAGTGCATCCCTGATACGTATCGTCCCACTTAAAAAAATAAAAATTCATGTACTCTTTTCATTTTTGTTAAACTTATGGATGATTATACTTCTCAGTGTGTTTTCCATATCATATTGATCGTGCAGTAGTTTTTCTCTATTTGTGTAGCAATAAAGTGTAACGATAGACATGATGTTTTATTTGATTGTTTCACAATAAAATATGAAACAATCAGATAATTTATTACCCTTATCATTACACATTTGTGGATGTCTCTATCACAAAAATTATAATTATTTTCTAAATGTATTGTAGTGCGTAGGCGGTTTATATTTCCAAAGACATTAAACGATTAAAATGATATTGCGGATATCATAAACTGCCGTAATTACTTGTATCTGATAACGATAATTATATATACATTGGTTAAAATTTGACAACTTTATCGTCACATTTTCGATGAAATAATAGGACCCGTGGAATGAAGGTGTCATGATTTGATCACTAAAATGTTGTAACTGATAGTCATCCTAATGATTACTGTGATAGGCGACAATGTTTTCTTACATCTTAGCAGAGATTGAAATATTTTGATCGCAGTGACTTGAATTATAACGATATAGGAAATGTTAACTCTGTATCGATATATTAGACTAGAATTGGACTTCATATAGTGCTTCTTTAACAGGAAATCTTCGTATCTGACCTGTTAATATACAGCCAACTCTTAAATCCTTACTTTGCTTTAACATCGTACGGGTTATGGATTGTTTTTTCAATTCCCTAATAATACATTCACTTTTATCTTACAATTGTTGTCTGAGCATATAAATATATACCTAGAATTAAACATGGTCGTGATTGCAACTGAAGACATGCTGACATAAAGCTCGGTACCAAGAAAAGAGGGCAATGGACTTAAACAGGTGTCTATATTATATCACCATTAGAGTCGAGCATGACACGGGTCAAACTTGACCATCACAAGGGTCATGTCCCTTATTCCCATCACTGCTCCATAAAGATCCCCCCAATTATCTCAGGATATCGTCGCCGGGCAGAGATGTAGCTACGGCGTGTCTGAGAGGAAGTCTTGCTTTGATATCATATATTTACCCTATATTACCAATCAATTAAGGAAGCGGCTAAGATAAGCCAAATTGCGGAATGGCATATAATGGTCAAGCCAATTGACTTGGCGACATATCAAAGTCCGAAGAGACTCATTCTCAGATAAGAACAGCTCATTTTAGAATATTATACGTTGTCGTTGAGCGAGCACAAGTAATTTCGTCTGACCTTGATAAAGGTTTGAGTAAAACGTTGACAGGTTCTTTTCATACAAATGTGAATTCTATAAATTGATATTCCGAAAATTTTAGAAGTTCCATACGAGATTCTTGCAGGCTGTCCAAACTTTGTAACACTTAGAGGTCAATGTAAATAACACATGTCCAATTTATGACTAACCAATTTATTGGCTCCCTGTGTAATTTTGATTTTTTAATGAAGGACGAAGTTCCTGTCGATTAGCCAATTAATTGAATACACTAAACTCCGTCCATGTTAAGCATAATAATTGTTGTTAGCTAAAATTACACATTCCTGGGATTTTGTGTAACACTTTATTACCGTGTTGTCCGTTTGGTTCCAATAAAGCTTTCACAAAGAAAGAAAAACATTCTCCAAATAAAATATGAGGCGTTCCGAATGTCTCCGATAGCATGGCTATTTTGACATTACGGCACTATCGGACGGGTACACTGAAAAGCCCTGATCCGTGTCAGATTGAGGAACTGCGATAAGAAACCTTGTTAGAAATATTAACGACAGGTGGTGTTTGTCCACGGGTCCTCGGCACCTATTTACGGCCGCCGTGTTTGACAAACTATGAATGGGTACTTGCATATCTACCACGACTCTGTCAAGCTCGACCCTAGTCAATATATCAACACTGATAACCTGTATCTAACATCAATCTGACTAACCAATTAATCTATACTCTATATTACCCTCGTGCATCTCTATACAGTCTTCATTACCACTCTCAGATTTCAACATCACATATAGAAACAGATGTAAAGCTCAATTTTATCACGAAAGGAAAAGTGAGGAAAGACAAAAGCACAAAAAAATATGTAGAAATAAAAATAAAATAAAACGATTCTAACAAGGCCCAGACATTTCTGAACAATGAATCATCTAAGTTTATAGTTCTAATCTATTTGATTACCAATCCCGGTTATATTTCATAAAAATATCTACGGCTTCCTTCTTTTTGTTCTCGTTTTCATCTTGCTTTCCTTAAACTATCTGATTAACTGATTATGTATCAGGAAGAAATTTTACTTTTATAAACATTAACTTGTTTGTTTTATTTTTTTTGTTTGTTTCTTGTGTTAAAATTTTACATATGGTTTTCCTATGTTTGTCGCAGATAATAGTTCTATTGAGCTAATGTATAATTGTATTTTGTGATATGCAATGTAAAATAAATATTTTTGTATCTTTTTTATAAGCCGATGACAATTTGCCGCAGATGAAGCCTTCAGTTGTTCATAATTTCGACAAAATCATAAATATATGAATTTTAAAAAAATTCTCAACAATACCTCTTTGCAGGAATACTTTCGATGTCATTGATTCATAGATGGTGCGGGACGTATGACAGGGTACTTTGTCTTCACTGTTCCATCCACTGACAGTCGGGGTCCGTCAGTCACGTGACCGATGGATAGTCTGTCAGCGACTGTGGCCATGTTGATACCGTCCAGTGGACGTCTATCATCGAACAATCAGGAATGACACTGATCTTCTTACCAGACTAGACCAACAGTGTCCGGAGAGGAAAATCTTCTGTGTCAATTCGTCCGTTGCAATTTATCTGAAGAAAATCAGCGATATGGAAAACCAAGTTTCCGTTCGTTTCGCTCGAGTGTTTTGATATGAACTTACAGTGTCCTGAAATGACACTGGGAAATTTACACTTGAGTGCACTTTCTTGTATTTTACCCGTTATAATCGGTCTTAGCATTAGCATAATTGATTGTAATCCACTACGACAAAAACGTCAGATTGAACAATCTTAAAACTGTGAATCATCCAAAAAATCAGACTTTCGTTTTTAATTGCAAACGAAGATGTCAAACGTCAAACAACAAAATACAGGATATATATGTTTTTATAAGGATGGTGTTCTTGTTCTTGTGGGTTGTACTATACTAAAGTATTCTATCATGGTTTTCTTTACAGAAACACACAGGTATAAAGAGCGAGACTGAAGCAATGCATTATCAAAGATAAAACCTGACAGATAATCCAACTTAAAACATTTTTAAGGACTACAGCAAATCTTAGGTAGATATGTCAAAGTTAACTTCTTGATATTTTGGATTTTTTAAACCAAAATTGAATGTTGATGTTTTGTTCTTTGAGTAAATCAAAAGCTACCAGCAAAATAAATACCGAGATGTGATGCAACACCAACCTTTGAAGAATGATAATGAAATTAATTGTAGGCCTGCACCTGTCAAGTATTTCCGTAACGACGGAACATTTTTATTTCTTGCTGAAAATTCCCATACTGGACATTATGAAGGAATGGTAGAGAGCGCACCACTTTGACATGGACTAAACGGCTGCAGAAATATCTTTTGGATGAAGGGGTCATGGCGTGCAACCTAGGACGAAGGTCATAAAACGTGAGGATCTATCTTCTCAGGTGTTGTGGCGTAATGAATGACAGGTGGCATTGAAAGGGGAAGCAATCTGACACAACCGCTCCCATGACGTTGCACTAGGTAGGTCAAAGTTCACCAAACGTTACATCCGGGTCAGAGGTTAGACAGCCCCCGGTTGAAGCCCTTTGCAGACTTCTTTTTTTAGAAGAATGGATTATCACTATTTGCGGTCTGATTCGCACTGGGAACATAAAGATATGTTGTTCTGGAGATATATTTTGCCTAACAATCTATGACACGTTCACAGGTAAAGTTACCGTGGTGATTCAAGTGTAACTCGACGCCATTTTGCGTCAGGGAAAGGATGTAGGAATTTCACAATGTTATAACAAATTCCTCCAATAAGTCTCTCATAACAAGTTTCAGTAAATGTTTATCACCCTGACATTATATACTGACACCAAAAACATTTAGATTATTGTTGACGTAAAATACCACACGTTGAAATTGTAAAATTTGCCGAATATCTTAAGTACAACTTTAAAGGTTTTTTGGTTTCTATTTTTGTTGAAACAAAAACAACACGGAAAAAATGCAATCAGCTGAGGATTAAACTAGTTTTGAATTTTATCAGTTGAATGACTTGGAGATACTTAATTACTTTAAATAACAGGATAACGTTTAACTTAATTTAATTTTGTCTCATTAATACAATTATGTTCGATCAGAATTTACCTATAATCATCTATATATCTTTAATTACACATTATTTTCATCAAACAAAACAGTTTTGTATAGGCAATATATATATATATATCTATGTATATATATAATTAATCTTAAGGTGAATGTTTAAGTTTAATTTAAAGTAAAAAAGATGCTTATTCTTGCTTTTTGTTTTTAAATTTGTAAAATCATTATAACTATGATTATGTAAATATACTCATTTATTCATTATATATTTTCGTTAAGGTAAACAGGTAAGAAACATAGCAGAACAATTTAGAAGCATTAACAATTTCCTAGAACTTGTTTATAATATATATTTATTTATTTTATCTGTATTTCAACAATCTTGATATTTGTGATAAAACATATGTGAGAGAAACATTCATAAAATTGATTGGAATTGAGCGCTGAGATACCAAAATGTTCATAAAAAAATAATTACGTATGTTCAAAACATAAAACTCCAATATGTGTTTTGATACATGATTTGACTTTGATTTCTTATTGTTATTAAAACAACAAAGAAAATACCAGCATACCAACCAAATCTTAATTCAAACACAAAGAAGATATTTATAGGACAAAATAGGAACTACAGATAAACACGAAGTATTGATTAGAAAACTGGACAGAAAGCGTCATGATTTTTAGAATAAGAGATTACACTGAGATGTATTCTGAAATCGGTTTGTACACATTACCTGACATGATTTTGACGCCGCCGTAAAGACATCCCTTCCTAATGCTGGGTGACATTTACGAGTTTCAACAAATGAACTTGAACATTCTTCAATTAAAAAAGTAATTTTCATGCAAAGATTTATCCTGGGAATTTTTTTTCAACTTGTGAAAATCTTATTTTCTTCCCTTCAAGGGCAAAATGTTTCCGTTTAATTTACTCATTTGTTATTTCTCAACTAGCGAAAAGTAATTATCATCAAACAGTCTTGAAAACCAGCAAAAAAACGGGAATGGAAATGTTAAGTATTAGAAAGTTATTTTTGTGAGGGTTAAGAATTTGTTTGATTATTCCATACATAACACTTGGTTCCGGAAGTAGACTGATATGTGACAGCTCGATTTTGGATGCAGCAGCTGACGGTTCCCGTCATTTTTCTCAGACAAATTGGTTTTTGTGTATCGCTTTCATCTACAAAAATTGCCGTTAACGGCGACGAAATAAAGCTTGAAGTATAGTTAGATTTAGAAAACAGAGCAGCTTATCTAAAAATATATTTGATTGAATAAAACAGAAAACAAGTCCTATTATGTGTTTGATATTGTTATTTTTAATTTCGCGAGGAAGGATTTTTTTCTCTTCAGCGAGGTCGAACTTAGAAGTTGGTGAGGTTTTGCGTTATTAATAAATGTATGAAGAACTGCTACAAGCATGGTTTTGAGATTTAGATCCTTTTCACAGCGCTTCAGTTATCAAGTGATCTGTGTGAATACCTTTCCGGCTGACGGCCGACTCCATTCTATGGCCGTATCCACGTCACAAATCATTGCTGTAGCCACTTGCGCATGCTATGTTCAACAAAACAAACATTATAAATGTTTGCAAACAAAGTTAGGTGTGTGACTGACAGACACACACACACCTTATTTGAGATAAAATATTTGTTTCATAAAACGGTAATGAAGCATGACCAGGTATTCCTATAATACTTATGCTACTCTGTTCAGCTACGCTATGTTGCTCTCTCTTTATTGAAGATTAAGTCAATACCGAGGGCAGGAGTTGAACGTTACACAAATACTACAAACACATTCATTTGCTACATAACACATTGTAACATTACGTTTCTGTGTGACTTTTATGCCAGACTACTGGAAACAGAATGGACACATCATGTCACTTAATAGCTTGTCTAATCATATCGATGCCAAATACCTTGTCGATCGACAGGAGCGTTCGATAAACTTGGGACAAATCAAATGTCTCTGCATCGCTACACTTTGGTGGCTGTACTACCTGGAAACACGTTTCAGTAAACCATGAGTAGAGGTGTAAGTTTCGTGTGACCGATATAACACCAGCCAATGCAGCTGCACTGCAGCCTTTAAAAATTGACGGGATAAGAAGGATATTAATTTGCAGAAACCCTACAAAGTCAGTAACCTTCTCATACGGTGTGTGAAGAACTGTTGTGTTTTTGACGCTGGAGATTGACACAGATTCAGGAAAAATAGTTTAGGAAGAATTAATTTGAAGTCTGCAGATTTTCCAACTCAGAAAACAATTTATAACGTTAAACTGAAACAACAACAAAAGGTGTGAGGTAAATTATGTATTTGGCGTGGTAACGTTTAGCTGTATTTGATCAACCTTGTGATGTGCTTCGTTGTGTGTGAGTTGCTCCTTTGAGAAGATATAAGGTGTACAGCGCGCTGCGGTGAGCACTGAACCTCGCGATATGGTGAATATTGAAGATAAGGTAGCATGGCGGTCCAACACAGATGGTAGGGCGGCGAGATGTGAGGTGGAAAACGATCCGTCAACAAAGAAACTGACGGCCATTTCAGAAATGTACGCAATGCTACCCATGGGAAAATCATTGAGAAAATATTACCGCATTTTTAGCGATATTCGCCGAGAAAAATGCTCACTTTTCTCAGCTGTTCCTTTTCCTTTCAGCATCATATGGGCGATAAGTCTATTTGTGTATTACCAGGTGTGGCGGGAGACGGCAGTAAATGGGCAAACCATCTTCGTTCACTGTTAGCTACCCCTAACGCCGAGCAACACACAAACAAAAAAAACTAGATTTCTTTGTAAGTGTAAAATAACGTTTTCCTGATTCGAAAGCCAAATGTTTCATTTTGTTGCTTTTATAATGAACCATTTCACTTTAAGAAGCCAGCATTCCGCACAGTAATCGCCAACCATCGCTCATTCTCACTTTGATGTGTACCCGCTTATCTGCTATCGTATTGCCAAGGATATGTTCTGTTAATCTTTTCTTCTCATATATAAATGACTCTTTTTGACAAAAAAGTACATTTATCATCTATATGTTTATTACATAAACAGTCACGAGTTTTTTCCCGGAATATAGATTAGTATTATGTGATCTGAAATGAGCAGAGATTATCAATCTTTGGTCTCACGGTGCTCAACTTGCCTGGCGTGAAATTTCAGATTATACAAAGACGGGTTCCGACTGTCACAAACCTTGATATACAGACATATATATATAAACTTATCCTTGAAATGTATTCATAAACTTTTTGAAATTCTAAATATACCGTATGATGATATTTATTTCGAATTCAAGAAAAAAACAATTGATTTGACCTAATTTAGGAAATTGTTTTGGAATACCATTTCGTTGCTATCATTTTAAATTTTACACTGAGAAAAAATGCCTTCTGCACGATAACTGTTTCCGTGATTTTTACTAGCCTTCCAAACGCTTAGAATCGAAACCCCTGGGCAGGCACCTGCCATATGAAATATACATTATTTAAATTACAACTACTGGCACTGACCCTATTCAACCATTAAACGTTGTTGTTTTTGTTGATAAAATAGAAAAAGAAGATGAAAAGTCTTGTGACTTAAGAAATCGTAAATATTAGCATTAAACGCCTTTCAGTTGGTATTCATAAGCTTATGAATGGAAGACAAATTTCATCAAGGGTGTTACGTGAAATATACAAATGCAGTTGGAAATATGTTTTCGGTATACTGGTGAAACTTCGACATAAAATACACGACTAGAATACGATGTAGAATTTGATTTTGCATCTCAACAAATAAGCAGTAAAAAAGACTACACAGAATCCCAGAGCATTCCGAGCAACTGGCTCCTTGTGTATTTGTGGAAATTTCCTTAATTTGAACTTATTTTATCACAACATGATATGAATTGTTCAGAAAGTTCTTCTAAAATTTCGAAGGCGTTGAGAACGAACATTATTCTCAAACAAAACAACGAAATGTTAAAAAACAAGTAATATTTTTTCAATTTTCCGTACCCATAATTCCTTTGTTCCGCGTGTCAATAGTTCAGCTATCAGTTTTCTTGTGAGGAACTTCGATTTTATTTTCAAAAATAGTGTTTTCTGGGTTTACAGAACACTTTTTATTTGTAAAAGTATAACGCACGCATTCAAAACAAAAATAACAATCAATTTTACTTTAAATAAATAAAAAAAAAACAATAAAACTAGTAGGTGTAAAAAAACAACACACACAAGTAAATCGTAAATAAAAAATAAAAGATATAGTACCACTGACGAGTCTTAGAACGAAACAATTGTATCGTACAGTTTTAATTCATTAACTGGCTCTACAGTATTTAATATGTACTTTTTAATTTGTATTTAGAAATTTTACTCACATGTGTATATTTTTTCACAACAACTATGCGTTTTGTTTTAGGAATGACCATATAGAATACAACTGGTGTGACCTTGACCTGAAAAGACAACTGGTGTGATCTAGTCACGAGCTGACAAAAACTGGTGTAATTTTAACCGGACTAAGAAAACAGATAAAATTTCGACAACTTAAGTTTCTTCCATAACCTTAGCATTACAAATACAATGCTTTAGACTACAATCAACTCATCTTATCTTTAAAAAAACAAATGGGAAAAATGCAGTGTTTTTCTAAACAACAACACAATTCTGACGTTTTCTGATAAAATAAGGACAGCACAAAACTGACGTCTTTCGAATGATAAGCACAAAACAGCTTTTCAATAAATAAATTGTTATTTGACGATACCGTCAGAACTAGGAATTGACAGTGACCCAATCTGCAAAGCATAAACCAATTTCATCAAAGAATTTTATGTTTAGGCGTTTTTAAAGCTAATTTCATTTTGATTGTTTTATTTTTGGAATTCCTTCCACTAATGAACGTTTAATGTCTCTGATTGAGTCTTTGAGGTGGTGCATCAGAAAGGACAGATAGTCCGTGGTGTAATTACCTCTATCAGAAAGTACAGTGATAGTGAATAGTGGACTGAGAACTTGGCGAACAGACATCTTTTCGATATTCCATATTACCTCACTTCCGTGGCAATTTTATTACTTTTGCGAACAGGTGTTTGACATATCATTTGCACAATTTTACATTAAAATTATTTTCATTAGTTGAACATTGATTTATCGTAATGTGTGTGAATTTATGGCATTAAAAGATTTCTGGAAATATCTCTGGAAGCTAACAAGTCTTGACGAAAGTTGATCTTGAAGAGTAAGAACAATTGTCTCCATTCTTTAGGGAGCTTCTACAACCACTATGTACCAAGTCAAACGTCATGTTTGTCGTTGGTAGATGTCATGTGCAAATGCGCGTGACAATCAGCAGATAAGATGTTTATTAGTGTGTAGGATCTTCAAAGCGCTCGTCTGACGAGACTGAGAGCGCGAGACAGTTGGGCCGACGTATCGGACTAGCCATCGACATACGGGTCTCGGCACCGCCATCTTCCGCTTTTGTTCCAGGCCTGTTTTCGTGATTCCTTATATCTTCATTACTTTGTGAATACATTCGGGATTTCTTGCAAATAAGAGATTCCTTTAAATGTGAATTTAGATAACGAGTGTTTCGTAAAGATAGTGCTACTATACTAAACTATACCAGATTCAGTCATGGAGTCCATCTTTTTGTTTCTGGATGTTCTACAGGAATTCAAAAATACAAAATATCCTTTACCTCTAACGTTATGTCGAATAGGAATAATTAAAAAACGGAAGATAATATGACAGATATATCATGTAACTGAATAATTATCAAAAAATCAAATCACATGTATTAAAACAGTAAAACCATATTGGCATATTAACGTCATATTATTACAGATGCAAACTCAATGAAACAAAGGCAAAAGTTGAACACATGAAAAGTTTACATAGAGTCTCTTGAAAAATTGCAATGAACATTAGACCAGGTATTCCAGCAGGGTAAACGTCTTCTGCATCTAAAACGACAACCTAGGAACTAGGTTTATAACAAAGAAAACATTAATGAAATTTAAAGAAAATAAAACTTTAACCAAACATACAAAACATCCTGTACTTGAAATTGGAAGAAAATCATGGAAGCGTATATAAATATATAGGATGATAGGATACAAGATAAATGAACCTAGTTTATCTGGCTGTTACACCCATTCAAAGTCAGAGTTTGGGTAAGATGTGTGAATAACAGGGTAACGGGATGGGCTTACCTTTAATATGATATAGACATTATCAAACGGTGCTGCACATACATACGTTAATTTAATATACATAATGTACTGTATTCCAGGGCATAAACTCCATCTGGTATGGTATGATTTTTGTAGAAGTACAGAGTACGCCAACTTCTAGGAACAATATCTAAAATGTGTGTCCCGATGTGATATCCTGAAATAATCTAAGATGTGTGTTTACCAATTTTCCCATTTTCGCATTTTTATCCATTCCTAATAAACACAAGATATCTATACCTTAGTTGGTCGTCTGGTACCTTGACGAACTAAAGGCATGTGGTCAAGTGTACGTGTAAGAAACAACATGAAAAGTGTATTATGCAAACATCTTCTAAAATTTAAAGGTTTTATCCAGTTTTGAAGATGGCGTCTGTTAAGGGTATATTGGACCTGTTCATCACATTGTAAATGTTCCCTGTGTGTTTGACATTGAGAAAGCACATTCTCACAACAGATATAGATAATATAATGTCAAAAGTCAAATGCTTTTATTGGATAATGTATTCTGTCGAGATACGATGTGACGATCTACTTTAAAGAAATTTGATTTGATTTTAATTACCACAGATAAAACATAACGGTGTATGATAAACACACAGGGCATGTTTGTTACTAATGGTATTGTACTCCGTGTGCCTAAACCGCCATTGTTTGATACATTTATAACTTACATGTACTTTTAGCTGGTAGCTCAGCCTTTAAATATTGACACACCTCCCTTATATCTGTTATACAACACGTCAGCTGTAAGGGGGATGGTGCAGTCACGTGGTGGGGTCAACTGTACTTTGGTCCTATTCATCGTAGTGTGTCAGGTGGGTCACCTCCTTTAGACCTCTCCCGAATCCTTGGTTGCAGCAAACGAACACAGGAGCCTGAGGGTTTATTACAATCATTTTACAACACTTGATGTAATTATGATATTAAATACTTAAGGTTGGAAAACAAACGAAAGCCTGGTGGGTGTAAAATATGTAACATATCTTTAAATTGGGTTTTTCTTTCACAAACCAACCACCTGTAAACCATATGGGAGCGTTAATTCATATAATGTTCAACCACTCCTTTTCGGAAAAATGTGTGATGACTTTATACCCCAATTAATGTATTGATATTTTATATGTAATCAGAAACGTATTTTTAATCAACTTCCAGATCCTTATCCCATACGAGAAACTTTGGAGGTTGGAGGGAAAGGGGGTGGGGGAGGGAGTGGGGAGTGCAGACATGTAAGGAGACGTTGAGTTGGACATACATACCTGTTGTAAGCCATGACCCATAAAAACAAAATGGTCCCGTTATCTGACCCTTCTTCTCCCCCTCCCCAACTCTGTGTAACGAGAATCAGATATCTAGGCATCAGTTAGGACTCCTTAAGTTAAAAATATTTTAACAACTAAATAATCTTTTAGCCCTTTACAAGTTGCCTACCCAAAGAAGTATGAAAATCCATAACCATACGTGTCGTATGCTTTCTTTGGCGCCTACAGTTCAGGTGAGCTGACTTACTAAGCGCTTGACCCTTCATTCGCCCCACCCTCTATATACAAAGAAAATATACACCTCTCACCATCCAGTCTTATAAAACGGCCAAATAGTAGTTAAGTTACGGGCATATTGTTCAATCATATACAGCTGTTTAACTACAAAGTTCCCTCGCCACTATGAGCTGCACGACCTCAGGACTTCAACCTTCAACTCCCCCGCCATCGCATTCATATCTACAACTTTGCCTACATGCTAGTAAATGCCTTCATTCATAAATGGTAAGACAGCCGGAGCTGATCGCTAGCCAGTTCCGTAATTATACAGCGATCAAAATACGCTGGGTCGCCAGGCACGAAATACACGCACAATCATCATACAGGTTCAAGTTATAAACATCTCCGTAAAAAACGCTTCTAGTTTACCATCACAAATGACATTATAACGCATAAAGTAATTTTAATATGTAGTTAACGTAAGTAATGCGTTGGAAACATGCAAACAATTGAAGTCCCCAACATCAACAACCAACTGGAGGATTTTAAACCAAGATGAAAATATTAATTATTAAAGTTATTGTATGCAATGGTAAGCTCTCAGTATCTTTTTTAAGGTCGAAGGATGCGTAACATACATAATTGCGTATAACGGCAGATGATTTTCATCTTCTGAAAAAGTAAATAAATAAATACAAACAGTTATATTTATTTATCGTGTTTGTCAAAGACATTACAGATAAACACCTGCAGCAGGTCTTTGTTTAAGAACAATTACGGAAACGAAAAAGAGGAAAATGTTAAAAACACTGAGGTTTGCCGATATATAATTAAAATACCATTAGATCAGTAGAAGTCACTTATCCCTATATGATGGAAACCCAGTGTTCTCGTCTCGTATCAACAGCGTAGTCTTATCTCTGACATGCGTGATAACTCAATTAGCTCACAACCGACCGACAGGCGGCAGCACCTGTATCGGCAATACGATTGGTCATTTCGCTTTGATCACCGAGTCGGATGAGAAAATAAATTCTTCTCTCGTTGATAACAACTACTGTAGAGTAAAGACCGACATTAAGTATCGGAAATGAAGAAAACTTTACGTCATGGAATTATTTGACGCCATGTTGAACGAATACACTTGTAATTCGTTGTAAAACCGCTGACCTTTTTAACTCATAAACCTTACTAACTGCACCTGCGTATAGAATTCGTCTTGTCACAGTTGGAATATCAGTTTCTTTAAACAGACAAATTTGTCATGGAAATATTTTCCATTAAAATACCAGCAAGTGAACAATGATTGCTTTTCTGTTTCCCTGACCGGAGAGCTCCGTCCAGAAGATAAATGGTAAAGGGGGGCTCCGACAGGATCCCGAAATACAGATAGACAAATCATACAAAGGATGCCTTGCAACATGTGCAGAGCAAACAGGAATGTTAAATAAATCATATAGAGAACATAAAAACGACAAACTGTATATGACTGATGGCAGCAAGACCGGCTGTGTCTGCAAGGGAAACAACTCTGTGCGTAGAAAGCACGCGCGGGCATTAGCTAATGCAACACAGCACAAGGTAGCATATCTCAAAAAAGTTTGAATTTCTATAACACGAGATGTATGAGCACAGTCCGTGTACTCATATGTTATATTATCAAAACCGTTTCTTTTTATGGATTGTAAAAACTTAATTTAGTTACAATAACATCCATAATGATATCGAATGTAGGCATAAGTTTTGACAAAATATATAAAAAAAATCATGTGATAAAAATCTCCACATAAGACATGAGTATCTGAGTACAGCAAAAAGGTCGCAAGAGAAGACACTATTTTTACATATATTAAACATAAGATTTTAAAGCACCAATTCACTCAAAAGACGGTATATCATGCCAAAGAAATATTCAAATGAAAAGTCACTATTTTCATTTCGTACAAATGCCCCACTCGATCTTGCTACTAATGACACTTAAAACATTTAGAGGGATTAAACCAAAATTAATGGATTTACCAAATACAAGTAACAAGTTTCTCTCAGTGTCACAGATATTGTATCACCTCCACCCAGGTGTACTGTATAATGGCGGAATCGTACTCCATGATCCGTCCTCAACCTTGACAGCAGGAGTTCAATCCCATAATTCATCTCGAACCTTATCAGTCTTATTTCATTCCCACGACCCGTGGACGGTCGAAGTGTACATATAATTACCACCAATAATTGGTAAGTATATCGTTTATATAAATCAACAGGTGAAATGCATTGCTTACCTTTTGCAGCCATGACAACAAGGTCACGTTCGGAAGACCTTGTGCCCCGAACCCGAGATAATGATTCTTATGAAGATGTCCCCTGCTACGAATGTTTCCAACCATGTGACGATGTGGAAGTTAAGAAATGTATTAAAAATCACAGTATTTTATCGGCATGGTGCTTGATTAGAATGGCTTATTAGCAATTGCAACGTGATGTTTTAGGAGGTCAGAATATAGATCGTCAAGTCGAAAAGATAAACATATATTGTTGTATACGACATGAACAAACCACCAATATTTGAAAACATTCTCGTTTATAATGAAGCGATATGATACTCTATTCGTTATTGTTTATGTACATTCTGTGTTTAATATCTGTAAAATACCTGGTTTTGTTTTTGATATCTATGACGAATCGGTCGTTAGAAATTCTATTCGTTTGAATGAACCTTTGATTGATGTAAGAAAGGAGTAACCAAACAAAAATCATTTATCCATGGTAATTATTCCATCTTGTGATTATGATCGGGCATTTCCGGGTCTTTCCGGTAAGCATAGTGAAAACACTTCTCAGATGCATTTTGCAAATATGACAATAGTTCTCCAAGATCGTTGAACCAAGAGTCATGTGAGTAAATTACACGAAATGAATAAATCGACGGAAACAAATATTCGTTGTAACCATCAGAGAGACAATTTTATATAGTGAAAATTATTCTTGTTCTTTGTGTGACATGGAGCTGGACGTACTTGATGCTCGTTAGTTTGCCCGTTGGTTACGTTGTTGTTTTCCTTCTCATTTGACATTACTTACTTGACAAAAGTTTACATGGCATGTGTCGTCGATGAAGCAGAAGACGCTTATTATTCCGGAACACATGGTCTTATTCTCCTTGTACTTTTTTTCAGGAGTTTCTGTATAAATCTTTGTTTTGTTGATATTTTGCCTTAGTTTTATGGAATTTGAGTTTGAATTATGATTATGTTGCCATGTTGGTTGATCTTACGCCAAACTGCTTTTGAAAGTCCTGTTTGTTGTATTTCTGTATTATCTTAGTAAAAAATTTAATCGAAAAAGTGATGATTGGACCTTATTATGTACGCGATATATCTTTTGCATGTTGACATATGCCTAAACCTATTCTAAAATGCGCTTTTCTTAGGGCAGGTGGATATTGCCAAACCCTAAATATATCCCGGACTTGCCGGAATGGCCCGAAAATGACCCATTGTTAGCGAGTAATGAAGCTAAGCCTTGCCAACTTAGTCTTAATCTCGTAACATATATTTGAAATCGACAACATCACAGAAGCATCAAAACAGTGCTCTATTGTTACCAATACTAAACCAAGCTGGCTCATCGTACATAGAATTGCAGATAAACGAGATACATTGGAGGTGTTAGCCAGGAACTGTTGTATATAATGCCGTGCATTTCACGTGCACGTGGGTAGCACGTTCGTAATTGTATCGGCTGTGGTGGCGGTATATTGGCAGACTTTTCAGGACGAACCTTTCATTCTACCAAACAACAGAACCCGATCGCTTTGAAGTTGAAAACAAACATGTTTACTCCTGCAGATTCCAGACAGACTAGGTGCACGTTGGTTGTTTATTTGAGTTGTAACACACATAATTGCATGCATATTTAGCGCACAGTACCAGTGTAACGTCTCCCCCTCCCCGGCCCAAGTGGTGGCCAGGTGTGGCACACATACATACGTTTATATGCTCCCGTGTAAAGCAGGGTAGCAGTCCCCGCATGAAATAGGCAATTCCAGAGGGAATGCAAAGACGTTACACGATGGCATGAAATGATACAGTTAATGACGTCACTACTATGTCTGGAGTTAGGTGACATCTGCCTAACAATCAAATATACTTAGTGTAGATCTACATCATCACAATTTGTCTTAAGTAACTAATTCAGCAGGTATACAGTCATTGTCACACACACCTACTCACCCACATGGCACCCTCCCAAAGGATCACAGGGCACTGAGAACTTGTTACAAGTTTATTTGTAATACCAGTGTGCTGGTTTATGGATACGTCCAAATACAGAATTGGATTACACGCCTTTGTACTTAGGAAGGAAAAGTAACATTAACTATGACATTATGTAAAAAGTGATATCTACATCTGTGGGTAATTATAACAAGTCTGAGGTATACTTAAGAGATTAAAATCATTCTGTTCTCGATTTCATTACAAATCAATTTTCTGTCAACATGATACTGAAAATTACCTGAAAGTGAAGAATTAAAAAGTTGTTACGGACCGAAAGGCAGGTGCAACAATTAAGAATATATAAAAGTATTACGGTATATTTAGACTATTTCAGAGATCTTAATGCGCTTCTCCTTTTATGACATTTTGCTATGGAGGCCTCTGACTGATTTTCAGTTTAAAATGAGTTGGTGATAAGGATGACGTGTCTTGTGACCATGTCTAGATTATAACGTTTCAGTGTGATGGCACTGTAAAATGACATTTGGTTGCCTCCATCTTCTCCGAACAGTGTTTACGTATGACATCAGCTCCGTTCGCAGATCCTCTAAATGATGACGAAAACTTTTCTGATGGTATGGTTTTGAATTATACTGACAATATCGTAGACTTAATGATGCTGATTGTTAATGAGTTGTATGACTATATATAAAATATATGCTATGCCCCAATTGAATGTGACAAAATGGAAACGTCTTATATCATTCTTATCATAAATACAATCAAGTTTGAAATAAAACACCGACGTAAGACACGTATTGCTTATTATAAAGTAAAGTCTCGATATAACGCACATGGTTAACGTGCTGTTAAATAACAACACGGTGTAGCTTGTTTTTTATACAATAGAGCTTGGGTTGGCAATTAAAATGTTTTATTTTTGTAGTTGCATGTTTTTGCATAGAAATTACATTTGATAAGTCAATTTGCATAATATTATATGATTATTGGAAACACGACACATCTTTGAGAACTTAACGTTAAACAGTTTTTTATTACTTGACATTTACAATTATATAGATATAACGATGGTTACCATGATGTCGTCGGGGATTTCATTATTTCTACACTTGCATTGTATAGTCTCTATATGCAATTTACCAGTCACAATTTATTTCTTTATCGATATTTATGTATGGAGATGAGGTTTGCGCATGATCAGACGGTCGTGTCATTATATATGTAAGAGACATAATGTAAGATATCTGGATTTAATGTTGCATAGTAGATATTCTTGACATGGCGTCGTCAATGATGCCCGCGTGGCGCGCCACCTACCGCTTCCGGTATAATACAAACTCGCTGTTCTAGCGATTTGTGTAATGAAAAAAATTGGTTATCAAATGCTAAAATAAGGGTTATTATTTCTATATATAAAAGTGTACAAGATATAGATAGGACTGAAAACCTAGATTCTACTATATGCATTTACACCGTACTTCCAAGTTTTACATACACTACTGGTGGCTGCGTATTGTACGATTTGTTTAACTGAACATTATATCGTTTTAATTGAAGCATTTGACTGTTATATTTACTTTTACAATAACTTAAATATGATTTTAAAAATATCACCACCATGTTATCAAACAGTAGTGATTTGTGAGAGCATTAAGGATTGGTTACGCCATAAGTTATACGTGGTAATCAAGAGTTATTTTTAGTAAAGTTGAAACGTATATCTCTTTAACTCAATTATCTATCTACATTGAACTTTCAGAAGCACTAGGGGTCTGTTTTGGATGTTTTTGATTTATTTCCTGGGACTCTGAAGTAAACAAGTCGTCGAGGTAGGGGGAGAAAGGGACGAGGTATGTTTGGGGATAGTGAGAGCCAGGGGTGAAGGGAGGATAAAATAGCAGGCCATGTGGGTCCCCGGGCTGCCCCGGCCCACACAAGTCAATCCCTGCGTACACGTGTGTGTAAGGTCAGAGGTCAGCGGATTATTGCCGGCTGGGGACGGACAGACCCCTATCGAGTTTGTGTACGGGGAGGAGGGGACCAGGCACACTACATTCCCTTGTGTTGTTACGCTATGCCGTACAAATTGTGGGAATCTGATACCCAGATTAGGGGTGAAGCGATAACTGTTATGAACAATCTGGTAACACAACAAGTAATGGGTTAGGGGTTCCGTCCCCGTCCACGACAAAACAATGCAATACTTCCGTACCATACCACTACTGTATCAGATATCCTCTTTCGTTCGCCAAATGTCGTGGGTGTTCGCTACATATTTATTAAACTGTAGTACTAACATTGAGTAATATATTTCATTTCAAAATCACAGTTGGTTGCGGTCCAACATGTTGGGATTGGTTCTGACAGTGCCATGTTTGTACTATGTGTAGAGGTTGCTGTCAGATCGAAAGATTAAAATGTCTCAATAAATCTTTAATTTTGAGATTCTTTCGTTTGTACATGAAGTAAGTATGTACATAACATTGCTAGAATATATATATATATGTTTATCTGTTACTGTAAGTATACTAACATTATACTGGCTTTAGTTTCAATTGGATACAAAAAAACGTGCCGAGACATTCTGACGGAAATTATAAGAATAATCAGAGGTACATATAGAACAAAAGATGAGCTAATTAAAAAAGAAATGATAAAATTTTATTCTAATCCCATAGTTGATTTAACAGTCTTATTACAGTAAAATGAATCTTTACGGAGACAATTGCTAACTAGCATGTTCCTTCCGCTGATACTTTGTATCTATATTGTCTATTATGTAATCGTGTATAAATGTTGTGAATATTTTGTATCACATGTTCCATTACATTTGTACTCTTTATGTAGGAGGCAAAATATAGGATAATTATACAGAGAACTGCTTGATAGGAAACGTTTTGATAATAAACTTATATGATAATAATTTTTGATACAACATTCAACTATATCATTACTCATAAAGATTTACTAATCAATAACTTCTTATTGTAAAAGTCGACATTAAGGAATGTTCTAACGGAAAGAGTGTTCTCCATGTTGTATGTCCGAAGGAAAAGACTTCCAATATGATATATAACAGAAAGAAAGAAAGAAAGAAAGAAAGAAAGAAAAAGTACGAAAGAAAGAATTCTTTTCAAGGCTTATGCACAAAGGAAAAGTGACGGAACTTTCCACCTTAATAATATAAAGTTCTTTGATTTTTGTTTTACATTAAAACACGTAATCTAGACAATTAAATGTACATCAGTATCAGCGTAGTTCCGGTCCATGTGTTTCTCAGCCATTATCGGCTGTATACATGTATAAACTACCACAAGTCTACACCTAGGTGAGGATATGTATATCTTATATATGTCATGGCGCGAGAATCACCAACGCGTGTTGGCATATTGATGGAGATAAGACTGTACGTCTCCTGTATTTACTGTTATTAAATGTCGCTTCAAATCTTATTAGATTTATCTGGTGATAGACTGTAGATGATCACTAATACAATGCCATATATATTGTCTGTAGTAGTGTATTATGATTGACGTCGCTGGACAACAGACATGATGAATGGCTATAAAATATAACAGATAGGAATATATTTCATATCTGAAAAAACTGAAGTTTATTTATAATATACATTGTCTTGTTATTCGTCTAAATGTCTATTATTCTATTTAGTTAGTTAATAGATATTATTTCTCTTTAATACAGTTTATTCGAATGTTTTCGTTATATTGCACAAATGGTCTAAAGTAACGAAAAAGAGAACTTTAAAATATAATATTTACAGTTACATCATGCCCGAGGGTTGAGCACCAGTAGTACCAGTTATCGATGTTAATTGTGATTTATCAATAGTTTGTCATGGCATACAACGATTCTTCGGTGATATCACTAGGCAAATGTTAAAAAAATAAAAGAAAATAACGGGGAAAAAAGACCAAAATAAAGTTTTAAAATATTAAGTTTTTATTTCAATCAATATACATTTATTCACAGATTCATTCTTCACAAGCAATACGGTTAGAGAGACAAAATGGTTTTGAAATCGAAAAACAAATATCAGTTAAATCGATGTAAACATTTTCAAACATTTCATTTGTGTTTTTTTTTATTGTATGTTTCCCCCCAAATAGACACAATATGTTATTTCTAATCATCACCTGTCCTACAGGTAGTTTTTACAAGTACATTTCGTCTTTTGGGAAATTTAAAAAAGAGGTTCGCAAGCTTTTAAAGAATATTGAATAAATCATGTTAAATAGAACCTGAGTACATATTTCAAGCCATATCGAAGATAAACCAGCAGAAATTGAATTATTTTGTGAGATGAAATTATATATCTGTATAAATCGCTCTTAAAAGTTTTGATGGACAACTTTCATCTTACAAAGTTGTGAATTTGTAAGCATGTATGCTGACAAGTAACATGCGTTTCTGGCTGATGTGATCAAATTTATAGAATAAAACACATATTGGTGTAATTTCCTGCCTTTTCTACTCCCTATGTCTAATATTGAGGCGAGGAAAAATAATACACCAAAACACAGATCCTAAACGTCCACTGGACCAAGATCGATTATGCGCATTACGATTCCGGAAGCATTTCCGCATTATTTGTCGTTGTAAATTATAGAAATAGAAACTTCCTGAGTAGTTGATGAAGGGTATGATTCCTCCATGGACGGATACGAAAAGAATTGGCACTTTTGTCAAGGTTTACAGAGTATTTCTTCAAAAATCCATATAAAAATCTATGAATATGTCATCTATTCATGTAACATCCGGTCTCAACTTTGCAGGTACATCGGTGATACAGTTGGCTTCATACTGTAGTAGTTCATATTATAGTTCTGACCTATACTAGGTCCATTTTCCGCCTGTATGGGTTGACCCATACCCTGGGGGACGCTGCCCCGGAAACCAAGAATGTCATTGACGGAATGTGAAGATGCTGCCCAGGCTCGCATCATACAAGGAGTTACACAGTTGCTTGAGGCCTGAGGTGGCCGGGTTGCCCCAAGGGGCGCCAATGTGTGGTGCTGTGGGGCCATTTGAGCAGTTGGAACAGCCGGCATGGAGGGCGGTGGACACGAGTAAGGATAAAACTGATTATAGATAGGTGTTGGTGCAGCAGTGCATGGCACAACTTGGCTCTTACTTTCGTACGTGGGGCTGGGATTCTGTGGGGTAGGGCCACCGCCAATCTTGTTCCTGAGAATACGACTAATCGAACTTACTGAAGGTACATTATATTTGTCACATACACCATCCGCCAGTAATTTGTCTCGAATTTCCCAGGCGAATATTCCTGGATCTCTTTCCTTATATACTTTAATATGTTTCACGACATTTGGGGTAGTGACCCGGGGCTTGCTACCACCAATGGCCCCTGGTAAAATGGACCCCGTCTCGTTATATCGAGCTAGTATCTTACTGACACATCCATGCGACACCCTGAGTTGTCGACTGATGTCACAAGGTCTCACTCCGAGCTGAGCCAGTTCTACAATCCTCAGACGAATGGCGTTAGGAAGGGGACGTCCATTGACGAACACGCCTCCTAGCTGGTTTACTTCGCCGAAAGTCGATTGCTCTGAAATGAAAAAATAAAGTATTTATAGAAATATATAAGCAACGAATACATAATTGTGTTCAAGGGGGATATATGATATGTGGCATTACATTATATCTTAAACTTATCTTAAAGCATTAATTTAGCACATCATTAGTGTTTCTGGGTACAAGATTCTTCCTTGCACTAAGTCAGACCACGGTATGAAGGAAGAAGTCACATATTTTCAGTACACCATAGATATGTATGTGCAGTTTTATAGTCAAATTAACAAAGTGCTTGCATACAAGTGTAACCCTATGCTTAGGTCAATGTCTGGTATCACTTACATAAGAAGGATGCTGATTTATTTATCAATAATGTTACGATGTTCAAGGATTTTCATTGAGATGTAGAATAACAATCTTGATTGACAAAATGTAGTTAAAAGAGAATTAAATATAGTGATTTTATTATAGTTTAAAATATCCTTATTGATTTTTTTATATAAAATATTTTGAACATAAGATTGATCCATAGTTGGTTATGTATTTACATCTAGTTAACATATAAATGGTTATTTTTCATAAATTTCTTAGATAGGTTGTCTACTCGGAAGTAACGTTATTCGCATCTTGTATCTTTTTCTAAGTTGTACAATAGCATGTCTAGTGTTGCGGTAGTTATTTAAGCTAAGTCAACAGCTCCGTTAAATACTACTGGTAAATCAGCATTTATTTCACTTGTTAAAAAATACATAAAAAGTTGTTGTTGATATGTTTTACTGTGGGGTAATTTTGTACCTTATTATAATCATACATTATTTTTGCAACTACTGTATTTCACAAGAATTAAAACTTTTTATCAGCAATGATTATACCAATTAGAACAGAACCATTTAAGATCTGCTTTAGATAAGATTCAAATCTGTTACTTGTACATTCATCTGGGTTTTTCCCACGGAATTGTTTGTTTCAAATTGAAAAAAAAAATATATAAACTAATCATCCTATTTATTAGAAACAAATGATTTTTATTGCTTAAACTATCCTTAACATAGTCCACCAAAACTGATAATAAGAAAAATAATAAACATATTCCCAATTATGACTTTAAAGTCCTTCTCGATATGAATATACCTTCTTTAATTAAACTGTTATTGTCGTTGGAGTATTTGTATAATAAAATATCCCATAGATAACTAGGAGCCATTTGACATCTTTCTTAGTCTATTGACATTAGATGGTTTATAGAATATAGTCTTGGTACAATAAGCCTGGATTCAATATCACGCGTTATGTCATATGCATGTTGTCCTCTCAATCATTATCAAAATTATACCGCCGTGACATTTCTGTAATATTTACATCAGTATTTTATCACGAAACGTGTAAATATGGTCACAATCTGTCTTCCTTTCATCTCCGTTACGTGTTTTTATCCTAACATTTACCTTGTATTTATACTATCATTGTTACCTTTCTAGTAATTTTGATATAATGCTATTTTTGAAATCTATTACGAACCTAACATTACCTTAAATACTTTGCTCATCTTTTCGTTTGATTGCTTCGTTGTCAGAGTTAAGTGATATAAATTTAGTTACATAAATATTGTAACACGGGTTATTCATCATTTGTTAATATTTCTTGCATTACAATTGAAAACCTAAATCATTTGTACAATTATTTTAGTTTGTTTGAACTGTACTCTAGTAATTAATTTTTTACACTTTGGAAACATTTTATATCAGTTAGACGAGAAGCAGTGGATGAATTATGCATATTTAGATAATTTTTAGTACATTCATTATACATAGGTATACACAAATATGTGTTTAATATGTATTTAAATTGGTTTTATAAACTAGTACAATAATTATTAATCATATGTAAAGTTACTCTAAACATATGTATAATATTGATTGAATAATATATCACAATAAACGGATTGGATACAAATATCATTTTGAAAGTTAGGTTGGTTAGCTATATCATAAAAAGATATTATAAAAGTTTTTATAATCATATCCACTCGTATTTAGTACTGTCTTGAACAGAGATTTCTCCCCTTTCTTCTCATAAAATAATATACATGATAATCTTAATATAAGCACCATTATAATTAAGCTCTGCTATCTGCAGAAATTTTCGAATTAATTTCACACCATTAGTGGAACAGAAAGGAAGTTAATTGTTATGAATCTAATTCTACGTTATTGATTGTTTTTTGTTTTACACACTAAAGTAAAGGTTTTAAAATTTAGAAACTTTTACATATTTCAATATATTTCTGTTTACTTTGTGATCATTTATTATTTATATCATGTTTACTACACGAAGAAAGTTAGACTACGATAGAGTTTATGGTTTTGCTGAACATATATAACCATTCTTATACATAGAGAGTATTTTCTTTGTATCAAGTTGTTGATAAAATGGCATAATTAATTATGTTTTACATAAAATCATTTACATTGATTATTATTTTAACATTTTGAAATATACAAAAAATGGACACTCTCCTAAATGTCATATGATGAATTATATTGAGATTTTGCATATGTTTTCCTAACAATACTGTTCAGAAAACAGATACAAGGAAATATGAGGAAGTACTGTTGGCAGGTGACTGATAATACAGATGGAGATAAAGCAGACATTTGTTTGATGTTGAAGAAAACTGATTATTCCTAGTAAATCATTTATTTGAATTATTTGTGAAACCTGTGGATGGGTTGCCATTTTGTCGACGAGACTACAGTCCCACTGTCTGGTAGAACTCACGTACACTGGGGGACATAAAACTTAGATATGCTGGCAAGGAACTGTATTCTATACATGGGGAAAAGGGTTCTATATGGAGGGGCAAAATCACAACAAAGAAGTTGACATTTGTGGCAGAATGCCACTCAGAACTGGTAGTGACTTTCAGAAAGATGTACCCGTGTGCAGCATACATGGTAGAGTAGATAATCATCAGCTACATAGAGAACAGCCTATTGAAGCGTGGTTAGGATAGAGTATGGAAGAAAAAAAACGATAGCTATAAAAACTTCATACTTAAAGGCCAGATTTAACATTTGTGAGTTTTTAAATAATCCTTATTGGGCATGTACATCTAAAACGACGAACTATTCATCAATCTAGCGAAAATATGTCTGGTTTAGAAAATGTGCACAAGCTAATTCGTGAGTGCAGCACAGTGATGTAGCCCGTGTGTAACAGTGTGACCTAGGCGACATTGCCTTCCGTCTGACAGCGATACAGCAACACTCATGCACCATGGTCAAATTACCCCATTATCTAACTACTTGATGCACCCAAGGTTTCACATATGTTGGCCCTACCATCCCTTTATCTTCTTGCATCATTCACATAACTTTTTTTATTTCCTTCTCCCTTCCTAGCAATTATGGATTTGTTTAATCTGCCGGGCAGTTTCTGTTCTCCCTATTTTGTGGGATTAAAAATTCTTTTAATCTAGAGAAAGGTTCTGGCATTGATAAAACTCAATGGAATGTTCACCGTGTTCTTATCTAGCTCAGTCTGATATATTTAGTTTCATTTCAATCTACTGACGTTTGCTGGTCGTTTCAGTAGCTCTTCAAAATATATATCATTTACGAGTTATCCATTTTGTTCTGAAAATCTCACCTTCTTTCTTTAGATTTATCGATTTTCTGAAATTTGATTTACCTACTTCAAGGCCGTTGAAACGTAAATAAATGACACGTTTTTGTGCTGTAATTATTAAATGTCTTTAAAAAAATGTTTTTATTACTTTTACAGTTTGTATCCTAAAAACATTGACCATCCTTGGTAAATGTTGATCGAAAACGTGAATTTATTTAACATATTTGTTTAAACAACTCTTTATCATCTATAAAATAAGGTATTTTCTTTAATATTGATTTTTTTTTCTGAAATATAAACACATTAATATATATCTTTTGAGCATGTGATTTCATGATTGTAAAATAATTAAGATAATAAATTAAAACATATGCGAGTAATTTCAAATCAAGTAAAAGAAACAAGAAATTGTTTTGAATCAGTTATTTAACTTAACATTTTTATTGAAAACATATATATTTCTTTTTCAAACGGTTTACAAATATAACTTAACAATGAATATTTAATACAGTAAGTGAAAATGTCAGTAAACACAAGATTTATAATACAAAATTGTTTTTTCTAATTTGGAGATTTGGGCCAATGATGAAACTACACAAAAATATTACTTGACAAACAATAATGCTTTAAGAAATAATTGTTATTTTAGTAGTGACGTTACTGGTATAATGAGTACACTTGTACTTCTTTAAATTAAAAAAAATGTCTTTGTATGTTAGCATTTACTGTGCATATAGATATCTTTCTTCGCTTTTATTCAATTTAGCATACATTCGATTTTACAGAAAAATGCTAAGATTTGAAAAAAAAAAAACCCAAATACAAATAATACTAATATTAGTTAAACTAATATTAATAACTGGAATTCCAGCTCTAGAAATATATCCTCGTAATTTATGTAAAATATTTACTTAGCTACCGTTACAAAGTTAGGTTAACAAAACACACCAGTTATTGTTTTGTTTTGATATCAATAACCCATGATGTCGGGTTTTTCATATTTTCTAACAAGCGTAGACGACATATTATCATGAAAAATATAATTAAGTAGTTACCTTAAAATTCGTAACCATCTTGGTCATTATGATATATTTGAAGATATCTAAATTACAGAATTATACAGGGTGCCTACGGGTGCACGTTCCTTGTGAAGTTCGTCCATATAGATAAGACCAGAGGACTTTCTCCACTGATAAACTCTGCATTTTATACACTTGTACATGTTGATGTTTATCCAATAAATTGTAATTATCTAAGCCAAGATCGTTCAGTTTATGTCTTACATTGTCACGCGATATCCAATATGTTTGATACTGGTAGAGGAGGCAAGAGTTGATATCACCTTCTCTCGGAGTCGATGTGAGAAAGTATTAATTTGCCGTCACTTCTAATTACTCGAGTGCGTTATCAGTCTAGCCGTCCCTACAGGGATACTACTGAGCTCCCAGCGGTCAGTAATTGGCCGAAGTATACCCCTTGACCACAGCTTGATCACTTGTTTCCATCAGTTCTCTCAGATACAATTTATTTTCACTTACAACTGTATGGATCTTTTATCTTCGTTTAATATCGCTTTGTAGCAGATTCATTCATGCAATTAGCATTCTTTAATCCGTATATAACTTACAAACATTTTAAACTTTAAATTGTATCACAGCATGGCACTTTGACTTTGATACCGATATTTTCGAGTTTTTGGATGTTTATGTCCAACCATTACACGTATATAATAGATATAATAAGGTACTTATATTATGTGTACGGATACTTAAATGTACAAACCCGTCGATAGTTTCGTTTCGCCATTTCCTAACAAAAGTCCTCGTTTTACTTTACAACAGCTGCAATACATCAGTACTATTTGTTACAGGAATGAAATTAAGAAGTAATTTTGTTTTGGAAAATTTATTTTCTCAGTGACATGGACTGAGCTAGGTTTGTTGATTTTCGGCTAGAGGATCCCGCTTTTAACATCTGGAAAGAGTATGACTTGTGTATCATATTTGACCGCCGATCTCCCTCCCCATCCCATATCTTAACGTTTCTAACCTAGCTTGGACACCTGTGCTGTTTGATAGTAAGCCAAAATACGGATATGTGTACATATTCCTTTTTTTAAGAAATAGGACACTTTATAATTTTTCAAGATAAGCTTATATACGACCATCGCGAACTTACCCATGCAAACGGCTTGGATTTGTAGTGTCTCCAGATTGAAATATTTGTTTCTCCAATACGAATATCTTTTTTCACCTAATGGAAAATAATTGTCCGGCAAGCCTTGTCTATCCACAGGTAACTTTTCCGTCACATACCGTAAGAGCACCTCTTGGCGTATATGTGTGTCAATGATATTTGGCTGTGACTTTTGGGTCTACTGACGATGAGCCATGGGCCTGTGGACGGGCCCCCGGCTCCGTGCCCCTCCGTTCTAGGCCTGTGATTGGAGCGCGCCTCCCCACACGTCAATCTCGTTCGGCCACGGTACCTCCCACGGATCACTGCGAGTGGTTCCGAGCTAACGAACGTGCACTCGGCCAGCTACCAAACTCATTTACGATTTCTTCCTCTCACAACTTTACAAATTCATGCCCATTTATCTTTGGTAGCAAACCCTATCTCATGGCATGACAAAATGCCCCTAAATGGCCATTGTGGCGTTTTCTGGGAATATATATAGCCCCATCATAAATAAATCAACACTGTATCAACTAGGTCTGTTATCTAAATATTTATCTCTTTTGGTTTTAGAAATAAGTTACATAACAAGAAATTCTCCGACGTCTGTACAAAATATCGTCAAGCTATTTCTAGATTTGTCAATGTAGGCCTTGGTTTTCCTTGGACAAATGGTTATCGTATTGGCGTAAAGTATATCGCGTGTATTTCACGAATGTTGACGTTGCGTCAAGCCCTTTTGGTCTCGCGTCGTAGCCCGTGTCCGTGCCACATAGAAACTGCTCAAAGACTCGGAGAGCGAGGTGTCTTGTTGTTACAACGATCCAAAGCTCGTTTGGGAGGCTGAAGCGGAACAATGCGACTCCGCAACGCTGTCATGCCAGGGCACACTCGGATTCATGTAATTTGATTGTTACGTGAGCTTCCATCACCAAGAGTAAGCGATGCCGGCGGACCGGCACGAAAACTATCCCACATCTGCGAACCGATGAGAAAGCCAGTCATATCTCCAAGCTTCTATATAAAATAGCTGGAACTTTTATTTTTTCCATTATTTTCTTGGTTTGACACTGTACAGACTGTGGAATTAGCGGAGGATTTAGGGGGATGAGGAATATGTAACTGGGGCTGCCAAGTTTGGATCGACCAGAAGTTCAGACGAGCCATTTCTCGTGTCATCTGTACAAGGTATCGATATATGATGGCCCCCATCCCACCTTCTTTGTTTTCAACGCCTTCCCACCTCGTCTTAAGCTGTTTTCAGAGTATGTGTTCGTTAGTGTAGTCTGTACTGGTCATATCCTAGCTATAATACAGACCTAATTTAATTACCTTCAGTCACAGGTTACGCTATGTATAATTTAGTAATGTTTATTGAAATATAAAACGTTATCGATATCTAATGACATGACATTGTATTGTGACAATGAAGTGACAGGCTTTTAATGTTTACATTTGTTAAATAAAGTAGTTTTGAATTTGGTTATACTTCAGTTATTTCCATTTTCCAAAAAATGAACGATATAGTTAGATTAATAATGTTACGTTGAAAATATCAGAAAATGTTTCAATATTTGTTTTTAAATTACCATAAGGATTGTAAAACTCAAGCTTCAGAGCACTGTTATGGGCTATATAGTACCAGAGAACTAAATAATGCTAAAATTAAACGTGATTTGTTTGTTTTCATAATATACTGTATTCTCACTAATTATAGCGAAACTTTTTTCGGTAATAATGGTAATCTGACGTTTAATTCTACTTGAAGCTTCAGATATTAGCAATCTAAAATACAGTATAAACAATTATATACATAATACCTCCCACAAGAAAATATCATTTCTAATTAACCTAATTCACTGTAGATACACGTAAACCTTTTAATTACAAGGATTATTATCTTTATCTTAAAATCAAATATTCTTATGTTCTTTAAGTTAAAAGAATAAATTTGCATGTTAATTGATTGACGTGTTTGTTTATATTTGGCAGGTGCCTTAACCAATTTTACCTGAAGCAGGGAGGACATTAATATGAGGGTTTGTATGCGGACCCGCGCTCAGGGGGAAATGACTGATAAAACAACACAGATAAGCTTGGAACAAACGTGGGAACGCCATTGTCCAACACTAAACAATTAACTTTAGGTAATTACCTCTTTTGGTTTGACAATAATATTGAATATAATTTGATTTATGTTTCAATCATATTGAGATTATTTTGTGTTCATTTTTTCTGTGATGTCTAATGCCGTGTAGGTATAAAGCGTCAGATTATTAAGCAATCAAATGCCAGTAGAAATCTTGTAGATGAAATACTGTTTAAAATATGCATCATATAGGAATGATAATCAAGAAATATGTACGTGTAAATATTGATTTTCTCGAATACTTGTAATTAGAAAAAATATATGTTACCAGGACATATGGGCAAATGATCCTGTAAGAGGTTGTATTGGTAAGATTCAGATACAATTCTTATGGAAATAAGTTATCGATAAATTTCTTGTAAAACCAGACCAATCTTTGAATTCAATTTCCAGTTGTGTGTATTGTTCTTCTCTAAAGCAAATTCTTTCTTATTCTCCATCATTGTTTTATCAATTAATCTTTCGAAATTTATCAGTTTGATTTAAACTTTGTTTTTACAATAGGTCAAATAATTTCAATAATTAAATAAAGCAAGGTGACAAAACAAAATAAAGAACATACAAATATTATTGTTACAGATGATTATAAATAGCTGATTTAATCATTCAGAGAGCTCAATATGACACCAATGATAATTGCATAAATTGAATCAACAGTATTTCCAACTCTGCTTCTATCATTTCGTGTATTTACATAGTATGATATATAGAAATAAAACATTTTACGTGCTATAAACTTGTTATTGTTTCATGAAAATTATAGGTAATATGTCTTTTATATTTCTACACAGAATGTAATATTATTTTCATTATATCATTTCCTATATATAACTATGTATGTGTGTTATAACATAAACCAAACATGATATAAAATAAAGCGGATGTGTTGTATGTTTAGATCAAATAAAACAAATGGAACCTTTGATGACGCTAAATATTTAAATTTCCTTGTAGTGTCGACAGACAAAGAACATTTAAAATTTATTTAACTATGTTTTAATTATGTTGGTTTTATTTAATTGTTAGTTGTGGGTATAGTAAGAAATCATATGAAATATGTAAATTGTGTAAACTTACCTATAAATAATAAAATGATATTGACAAAAAGAAAATATCTAAGTTACGATTTTGTGATTTGTTCGACACAATGCAAACAATTTCTGTACACAATGTTTTTCGTTATCATGAAGGGGAAAACATTATCTTTAAAATAGCATGAGATAAGAAAAGATACATTTACATATCAAGTATGAAATTATGATAAACGAATTATACAAATAACAAGCAATTATAGTTATACGAATTGTTATTATTTTAAAATTCACACAAGTTAAAATGTTATATGATATCGGTGCTGACTGCAACTGAATATAGGTATTTATTGAAATCGGAGTGACACATGCGTTGAAGGCTTGTCATACCGCGAGTGTTGCCGATAATTGCTATCACATAGCGCGTAAAAGAAATTTGGTATTGATAAAATATCCCAAATATTCCAACAGGCGCATAGTATGTTGTTCTTTGTTAATGTAATTTGCATGCTTTCAATATTAGATTTTACAACATTTCTTTTCTTATTTTCAATTAAATTGTGATAGAATTGGACAAGTTTTTGTAATCAAAATGGTGTTCATGCTACGATTTTACTTAATTGATTCGATTGAATAAGTTTTTGACGATTGCTTGCAAGAAAGAAAAAAAAGAAAGGATATGCAAACATAGAGTTCACTAGAGGTGTTTCCATCTTAATATAATCAACATATCAATTACCGGGTACTATGTATACTATTGTTTATAAATGTAAGGAATTCTGTGGTGTATTCCCGTTGTCTGTTTGTCTGTGTGTAATTTTATATACTTCTTTTATTACAATGTATATAAACTTTTATATGGAAAACATTTATCATTTAGCAAGAAATCTATCATATTTCCGATGACGATAAAATTTAATAAAATCAACAGTAAAAATTAAGTTGACGAAACATGCAAAACATTTATCATGTAGCAAGAAAATTATCATGCATTTGTATTTCAAATCATAATAAAGAATATATTCAATCCAAAGTAAAAAATTCAGTCGAAGAAAAATGGTTACTTAAAATACATGAAAACATAATACGTCTGTGAGTTTTACATATTTAACAGCTTGTATCCAGATGTTTATGATGTTATATAAAGTCATGCTGCCATTTATGAAATAAAATTGTTAAATGATATCACATGTGAAAAACAGCGACAGTATTTACTATTTTCAATACCAAACACCTTTTACAATTCCAATCCGATATCCATTTGGCTGCTGCTTTGTGTTATTAATCAATCAAGAATTGTTTTCACGTATGTGATGCTATGATTAAACAAATGCTTCCAAATAACACATTTATTGGCATAACCACAAACGTATCAACTTTTCTAGTAGATATTTTCATGTTGGAAAAGTTGTTCAGTGAAACAAAATATGTTTGATTTTAAGATGTCTTAAATATCTCGATGTTGGCACATTTAAAAGTTGACTACCTGCCACCAGTTTGATTGTACAAAATCTTTATAAAAGTGAAAAAGTAAAATCTTAGGTAAAATTATACATTTTTGGCTTCCGTCCATGCTAGTTTAAGGAGATTTTGTTGACACAATAGATTTGGTCTTGTCTTTTTGGAATGCCAACAATGGACCTTGGCGCAGATCTAGTTCTTGAATAGAGGATTCATCTGTTTCCGAATCATTGTTAGTTATTTTCAAATTATTAATCTATAACATTAATTGTTTATTATGTATTCGTCACTATGCTATATGGCACTATTTGTCACGATTTTGATACAGTTGGCATTAGGAATGAAAAACCTAAGCTTGTTAAGACAAGAAACATGATATCACAATAATGCAGCTGTCTATTCATAGCCTACTGATTGAATATTTACTGTGGTATGTTTATTGGATTCTTAAGTGTTATTTTTGTTTTCAAATCTTTAAATCATGATTGTGAGGCGAATCAATGATGATGTTATTTGTTCAATGTCTCGTCGTCTTTCAGTGTCTAAGTCCAAATAAACGAAAGCAATACTAGTTCCACGAAAGAACACACACTATTCAATACAACATATTAATCGAACAAATACTAATTCTGTTTTGTTATTAAATTAATTACAAACATTTCACTTTAGTAAAATGCATATGTAATGTATGTTGATTAGATTATTTTCATAAATTGGACTAGAATATGATTGGTAGACAAGCAAACTTTCCACTGAATTGTTCTAAAATCATATTAACAAAAAAATTAAGTTTTCCTACATAGTGTACGTACACATATACAATGAATTATCATTTGTATTTCTGAACATGGAGTTTTAATTTCCGCAGATTGATATTGGAACATTTAACTTAATCTAGATAACAAATATTAATATTTTAACATGATTACGTAGGTACATCATTTTCATTTTTTATTATATGATAGCTAACATAATTTGAAGACAATCAAATAACTTATCATCGCTGACTACAAATCATGGTATATACTTCGTGAATGATTCAGATCCGATTGTATGAGTAGTTAGTTTTCCAAATTATGTTTTGTATAGCATAATGTGACTAAGTCTTCAAACATAGCAATGATGATAATTATATGAAAACAGTAGAATTGTTATCTAAATCATTCAAGGTTTTCAGAAGAGTGCTTGCTCACGAGCTGTCTGATTTTTAAAATTGCAGTTATAAACATGGGAATACAGTGACTCTTAATTAAACAATATATCAAAAGCCTACATGTCACATGCTATGTAAAATAAAAAGTTTTGCTTAACATTTAACTTGAAGAAAGTCCATTTGCAAAACAATATTGGGATATCAAGTCTTAGAAACTTTGCTGTGAGATACCATTGAATGTATTACTGTAAATGTTAAAAAATATGTTTTGTAGTATTTCTTTATTCGAGCCATCATTCGCTTTGGATGGAACACAATTTAACATATTTCAAATACATGCTTGTTGATGATGAAAGTGTTAACACATATACACATTTGTAAACATTGAAAACTGAAATGTTTATCTCTAACCTCACGTCTTCGTTATAAAAGCTTCTTTAAAGCTAATATTTTTTTTGCATATTGAAAACGGAAAACGCAACAAATGGATAAATCGGTGAACTTGTTTTCTCACGAAAATGAAAAGCTCATTTTTAAAAATCAAGGACTATCTGGTTATTGAAATTTTTAGTGAAACATCGGGTGAAATATATATATGCTGCTGTGCTTTTGCTTAGTTGAATTGTCCTTTATAATGTCTTTCTAATACTTTTGGTTCAGTTTCTTATCTAATTATGAATATATATCTAGCATATGTAAATTATACACTCACATCCCATAAATTATTGACCTAGAGTAATTTCTTTGACAAATTTTTCTAAGTATCCATAACGATGACGACTTTACATCTGAGTTATTATCTGAAAAATTAATGTCTCTTTTTACTTTAACAATAGCTAATGCACGAAAGATTAGATTTATTATCGCAATATTATCAGTAGTTGTTACAAAGATCCACTATATATACAAATTTCACTGTACGTAACTGCTTTTTAATACTAAATGCTTAACTTCCACGTGTCTTGATAACAAAGATAAATCAATAGAAAATGTCTATTCAAATATAAGTTTATTACCAATACTTTACCAATATCGATTGTAATGGAAGTCATAATATTGTCATTTCAGTAACATCAAATCGATTGTGAGGTCATAACTTATAAGCGTGACTTGTAATCTTGACATGCAATCAAAAGTCCTGCCACAATGTTTTCGACGTCTCGAGAGTAATCTCCTGTCATTTGCTCGAACCCTATTATACGGACATTTTAATGGTTCCCTGGTGAAAATCGTATATATTTTACTCGAATGTCAATTTTGATCTTGTTTTGCACGTATGCGAACAAATGCATACCTTCTGCGTTAATATTGCAATCTATTCAAAAGCAATTTTAGAAAAAAAAATACATGGTACCAGGTATTTCTTAGCAAGAAAATAACATAACATTAGAGCTAAAAAGTGAGATAACAAAACGCAAAACTTCTGGTATGAAATAAGAAATCATAAGCAAAATTACATTACAAGAAGCATGTTTCTAATCTAAAAGATACCAGAACCCTAAGACAACGACCTAAAAAGGAACAAAGCGACTGTAAATATATGTTAACATGTACTAGAAATACACTAAACAACATATTCTTTAGAATTGTATTGTTTACTGTTTATGCCTTTGTTTATGCCAAATACGTATATCAACAAATAGAAACGATAAGTAATTTTATAGTATCTTTGAGGAATTGCCAACAAATAAATCTTTGGGGGTATCCATTTAGTTTCAATGATTTATGACTATGTATTTTAAATATTGTCAGCACATTGAGTAAAAGATTTAACTGTACCAATATTGCAACTCGCTAGCAAATAAACTTTGGAAAGTTTCTACCAAAGGCAAATATTAATGATCGTCTTTGATATTATAATCTGAACGCAGAAGGGAATTGTTATCAAGTAATTATTTCTTATACTAATTCAACGATGATTAATTTAAGCGTTTTAAAAATATAAATAAACAGAGCCCTTTTTTTATCCTATATTGATTCGTCTGGTTTACATACACTTCTAAATAGGCTGCCTGTTTATCACCAGTTAACAAGCAAAATGTGTCGGCTGACAACCATTTGAGATTTTAAGATGTGTCTTCTTCTTCTCAACGTGCATTCACTAACTTGTTTAACTATTTATCCCTAGTTTGATCGTAGATAGTTTTAAAAAGGAAATATTGAATGCAAAGAATATCAATCATATTTCAGAAAAACGAGAATATCATCGTCACCTATTACATAAAATGTAGGAAGAAAATATCATTTAGATAAACATTTCACAGATTATTTCCGGGTTCTCCAGTTGTGTGTCCTCTTACCTTTTTATTACAAGTCTACAAATTGTCTCTGTAAAGGAAACACTCTGTAAATTGTTCAGGTAGATATATGATTGCTGCCAAATAATATGTATAATTGCATCTTACAGAAGGAAAATGGTATTGATATTGATAATTTAATCATCTGTTATGTGAAATTAATAAGATGATCCTTCGAGTATCCACTAATATCATATCAACATATTGTATCGCAAAATGCAGAGGAAATATTTGAAAGAGTTGTCAAAAATGTCAAAATTAAATGTCCGTTTCCTTATACAGAACTAAAACTGAAATTGCTCCAAAAGAATTTAAATGGACACACTGATCGATGTCGAAACCATATAAACCAGTAATTGGTTATTGTAAATTGATATATCCTTCTCAAACTGATCGAATGGGTAAATGCATACTGTCACTTGTGTATTTATCAAACGACAGTTTACGATTTGTTATTATTTGGTCTAAATCAGCACTATATTAATTGTGATATTTCAATATAAAATGACAACACTCACCTTTGATCATAGATGCCATATTTGACCAGATGAATATATTTTCTCTGTGTACTACTTCCAAGTTAACGATCATTCTTGATGTTTGTAGGTATCATGTTTAATAGGTTTTGACTCAAAACGTAAAATAAATGTGTAACGTTGATGAAATAGGGGTCATAAACGAATCATTTTCTCGCAACTACCAAATCAAGATCCTGAAAAGATGCCAGTTCGTGAAAGCAGTTGCAAATTGGATTCAAGACAAAGTACATGTGCTATAATGTTATTCTTTATCTAGTTTACAAGTTGAAAGTTAATAGAATCTTATGTGAGTCTGTACCTTGGACAATTATATCACATTTCCAGTGAAAAAGTCTTTAACATATAGACTCTTACACATATCTTACACGTGTTAGAGACTGGCCGGTCAAACTCTTACACTCGGGTTGTGATATCCCTGTACAAGGAATAGACACACATTCATTCATTTTTCGCCCATACTTAAGAAAAGCAACAGACTATAGCTTGTTGTGAAACTTATCCATCATAAATATCGAATGAAATATGCGTCGAAACTGATGACGTTATCTGTTTGCTACATGGTTACGCTACAAAAAATGATGACGATACCTCATTGTGAGTCGTGTCATAGCGCGTGTTACCTGTAAAAGGAAAACACAGATTTACCTTTTTTCGGACAAAAAACGAAATATATTGCGAAGTATGAGAGAAATGCACCCAACTATCAATACATATGTTCAACGTCGATATGAAAAAAAATGAAATATTTCCTAACAATCAAGAAGTCATATGCATCAACGATAACGTGTGTTCTATCCCTTCTATCTGGTGTGTAATATTGTTTCTTTTGATAAGACATGTATTCAGATATAAATGCTTTTTCACTTTTTAGTAACATTATTCAAAATTTTAAATAAATTGTAATGCTCCTCAAGTCGAATTCTATTACGAGAAACTTTCCCTCCATTTCTAATTTTTCGTGAAGAATAAAGATTTTAGAAGTTCCCAGATTTGTATTTACATAAGTAATAGCACGAGCAATGATACGATAAACAGACCTCTCTTAAAGTGGTCCTTTAAGTAACTAAGCTGTTGTCCGTATATGACACGATGCTGACTTTTGGAAATTTATTACATCAGTGTGTAATTTGATTGGAGGATTATCATTTTTATCATGGCAAAATAAAGGTGACAGTTGTGTTTATACCTGCAAATTCATCTCAATAAATCTACGTCAATGATGTAATGGTTTTGCTTCATGTCATTTCTTCGTTATAGATCTGATAGGAATAATTTACATTTTTTTGGCAATAACATTGGTATTAATGCAAATCATATAAATAAAACATGTTACATCTAATTCGCGATCTATTTCAATGTTCCATCACATTTTCTCGTCTTCGGTAAAATGAGTTAATGGTACTATTTTTGGACAGATCCGAATTGCGCGGTGACTACCATTGCCACCACCTTTTAAAAAGCTCTTGTTCCAATATTTCAATTGAGTTCTAAGTTGGTAACGACGTCTATGACGACCATTTTGTAACACAGTTGTGCAATCCTTAAACAAGACACTTTCCGAAGTTCTTCATTAGTTCTATTAATTGGACTTAAATAATTTTTATATGAACCAGGCCAAGATGTTTGAATCCAACATGGCCGCCAATAGAATGCAATCCAAGATGGTGCAAATTCGAAGGGGGCGGTGCTTCTATCTTGTTTTCGGTGGAAATAAAATCATACAAACCAAGTGCTATATAAGACTTCAGGATGTATATTCAAATAAAGTTTGTATTAGTCTGGAAGATGTTTGAGATCTGATGCTGATGCATGGGAATTAGTAAGTGTGTCTTCTATTTTTCATAATAACATGCAACATTGCAAGAATGAAATGTCCATTGTTGAACAAAGCACACAGCCAACTACCCTAAGCAAAATCACCAGAAGCGGATACAGGCATTTCGGGAACTTTTAAAGTATACTGCACCATATTTGGCACCCATCAAGAAGTCAAATTGAGAAAGCAGGTTAGAGACAACTGAGTTTGCAGATGCACTTTAACATACATAATTTGCTTTCCGAGTATATTTATAACAATCCGAGTAGGAAACCTTGACTATGTTAGAAATGATGCTATGATACAATGTACTTATGCTTGACACAGGAGTGTTAGATGAAATACTATATGAAATGTTTTTTTATTATTATCATTTTACAACAAAGGGAAGTCAATTGCAGTCTTGAACAGACATACTCTACTATAATACTTGCAGCGAGATTAACAGGCAATTATATTGATTCTTTTTTGATATCGAAAACAATTCACCCGAAATATTGATTGAATGTTGAAATATTTTTGTAATGTGTGTACTGAAAATGTTTTTGGTAAGCATATCAATGAGACTTAATCACACGCTATTATATCAATTTGATTCCTGATAGCGATGTTATTTCAACAAAATACGTTTACGACAACAAGAACACTCCTGACAAGTTTGACATAACAGATTTAACAAATTTGAGAGAATTGATTAATGTTAAAACGAACAGTGTTATGCCAAGCTGAAAATCACTTTAATGGGACTTTTTTGAAGAAAATAATAAAGATTATGTTTTCCTTCAATTTCTAAAATCTGATGTCGCTACTTGCAAAACATGTTTGGAATTTAATATTGACATTAATATGACTGCTTTAACAGTGGAACGTTTATGAGTTCTCTTCTAAACATGATCATTTTATAGAATGTTGTTGTTATCTAAATAGCATTGAAGAAAATGTAGGACATAAAGAAACTGGCATGAATATTCTAGACAATGGTCTGATGATTTGTTTTCGATAGTTGCTAAAGCTATCAAAACACCAACTCATTGAGACACTCACCTCATCACATTTTAAGTTTTTAAATTCTTTTCTCCACGTTTTCCTTAACTATTTTGATTTGTTACAACCAATAATTTGTAACACCATCTTACTCTCTATTTAGAAATCAATGAATGGTGAAAAAATGGCGTTATTAAAAAAGCTGCGTGATTCAGCTTTCTTGTAAAATCTACAATTTTCAAAATTGAAATGCTTGAAAACCCAGAACGATTTTTTCAACATTGATTATCAGAATACTAGTTTTACTCTACATGTGACATCATACGTCTTTTGTCTATGTTTACTCAATTAAGGTTTTTAAATTCCCGATGATTTTAGCAATGTTTCATGAGTTTTCTTTTTCATTCATATCGATTTTGCATCATGTGTTTGTGTGTGTGGTTTTTTAATGTCTATTTTTAAAGTGTGTAATATTTTCCCGTATATCTTTTTAATTGTTAGCATTGGGTTTTAATTATAATATACAGTTCATAACTATAGAGCTGCATATATTTGCTTCAAGTGATCGTCATTCACTTATCTGTGTGCTTGGTACGTTTTGTTAAAATGTCTGTGAAATTAATTATTGTTGACAACGTTTATTTATCATTATTTCATTTTGATACGACATTTAACCAATAATTGAAAGGTCATGGTTTGTTTTAAGCACGATTGAAGTAGTTTGTGAAAACAAACAAATGAGAATTAAGACAAATCAAATTTTGCAATCACCGCCAAAAATACTTGGAACAGTTTCCATACCTTCTAAATGGGTAACCTGTTACTTTGATATACATAGAAAAGATTTAGTAAGATACATTTTTCGGTCTAAATTCTCAACGAAAGAATGAAAAAAAATCGTACAGAGTACCTTCCGAAGTTCTAGCACTTCAACGTAGTTATATGATCTAGGTATGTGTGCTACAGCATTTCATCACGTTGAATCAAAACCATAAATGATCGAAATTCACGAATATACGTACAATATAGTCTGGTAGTACAATCGACTTCTTAACATCACAGTCTAGTTAATGAAAATGATTTTGGAAAGGAAAGAAGAAGAGAGAGAAAGAAACTCCTTCACACATTTCATATCAAAGGAATATTACATAGCTAAAGGGACCGTCAATATGAGGCAATAAAAACAGTTGGAAAAATGTTTCATATTTCTTGCTAAATAAGTAAAATTGATGAAACGCCACAGTTCACCATGAAGTTGTGTGACAGCATGAAGGCAATACTGCAAAGGTTGCTATTTTTGAGGGGCTTTTTCTTTTGCTATTTTCGAGGACGGAATAAAATGTTGATACCTTAAAAACAATTCTGATAAAGCAAACAGTATACAATATCATGACTTCCACGAAAATTGCGTCCCTCTTCATTTATCAAGCTTTAGGTAATTCCGCGGCAATTTTAATCATCCAAAAACACAATTTTAAAGTAACCTTACTTCAAACAACGCTCTAACATTATTGAGATGATGCAATATTATTGGCAGAGAGAAAATACCAATGCAGCATCAATGTATTTTAAAGATATTGCAAATTATTAGATCAGTATTCTGTTATTATAATTTCAATATGATTGAATAGGACAATACCCTACAAAAAAGTAGATATACGTGATCCCATCTTCTTTTCATTCAACATTCATGTGTTTTTTTTTTTAAAAATGAGATGAGGCATCTGTTTATTTGATTTTGATTACGGCATTCAATACCAATATGAATTCTCTTCAGAAACCATATATATGTTATTTTTTCAAATTAACTCGAGTACCAATGGATAACAGAAATCATGGCAGTTACACAGTTGCCTTATTGTATCTCTGTTGTGTCTCTAACTTTAAAAAAATCCCTTTAACACCTCCGTTAATGAATTCGGCAAAAGTACTAATATCCCATTACGTTTGTACCTGAACGGATATATAGGTTAACTGAATCGTTATGAAACCTTTATCATGACCATGTGTCGTTGTTATTCCATCAACATATACAGCTTTGTTAGCTTAAAATGCATTTTTCGTCTATCTGATTTATAGTTTACAAAATAAGACAAGTAAAGTAAAGGGTCACATAAGTTTCTTCAATCGGTTATCATATCTTACAGTGTATAAATTAGATGTGAGATATCCTAAATATCATATGTGTAATCTGCTGTGATAAATTATTACAATATTCAAGGTGAGCTTACAATGTTAAAGGGAAATCCTCCTGCAAAGGGTACCAACTGTTGTGAAGGTTATGTTGCAGTACCTCTCTCACTCCCTCTTACCCGACAAACCAAACATTGCCAGGCATGCAGATTCCGTGAAACACTTTATATTTCCATTTACTCTAATGTGCTTTTAATGAACAACAATTCATCTTCGACACCAAAAGTGAGTTCCCTGTGGCAACCTGTCTATTAGTGATGCATGCCCATATTGAACTTACGCTTCCCTACAAAGGGGTATTAACATGATCCGTTCGTTATATGTCATTTTGGTGCTGATTGATGACTACTACAAGCATGTGTAAGTTGACAATTATACCATGATAATAACAGACAAAAGCGTAGGAAGGTTTCGCTAAATGGAAGTTTCTTGGGGAATTCATTGTCTTCGCTTCCACCTGTGAGGGACCATGTTTCGAGACGACATTCTAACCTTTAAGAAAATTGCGCTTTATGTGGATTGAGTTTTAAACTTTTATGAAAGAAGATGAATTTTATAGCTTGATCTGAGCATTGCTTACCAGTAACAAAATTAACAGCGACCAGATTCTGTTTTGATTTTCTTTATTAAGCTGTAAGACGACATTATTACAGCACGATTGATATATATCGTGTTAAAACATGCAAATGGGGGCAGATCATGTGATATATTATGACGTCATTTGTTTACAGGAAAAGAGCGTGCCAGCTTTATGAACTCATTCACCTACAGCTGTTGTTAGTTTTTTTTCAGGGAACACGTTCAGTTTTTAATCTGGTATCATATAGGTGCAACTGCAAAATTTCTTAAATTTTGTTTTCGTCTCGTTAGTTGGTGATCAGAAGAGGATTTCTGCCTGGATGAGATGTATCATGGAGGCTAAAACATATTTTAGCAATAATAATGTTTTAAACACCTCTGTTTGTAAAAGGCAACGCTTATCTATATGCAATTTAATAAGATGCTTGTAAAAAGACTGCATTGTGACACATTCTGTAAACGTACTTAATCAGGCACAATCGGAGTTTAGCGCTTTATCATTTTTTGGAAAATGGGTGTGATGATGAATTGGGCATGTGTAAACAACAAAGGAAATTGTAATTAGCTCATTAATATTTTAGCGCAATAATTTTAGCACGAAAAAATCTCAAATACAGCTAAAATTTGCACGTTCACAATAGCTATATATATATATATCTATGATTGTTTGAAACACAGTTGTAAAACAACATATTCCATGATGAGTTTTGACAAGGGAAATATCCTTTTTCACCTTTTTGTTTTAATATTTTTCTGCTTAAAGCGTCAAAACAGATCATATTGACACATGGTAGAGCTCTTATATTTCAATAAAACATCTCATGGATTCTATGGTTTCTCATTCTGAAAGTCACAACTTATTAAACATTTACGATATTTACATCTGTAGCTTATATCGATATAGGATACATTAAACATAACTTATTGGAGATTTAAAGACAAAATAAATGACATCAATATATAATTCGGAGAAAGTTTTGCTAGTTTGTAACAATAGAATTTCAGTACTCAAAATATTAACCTGTTTAGAGAATATTTTTATGATATTCATTTCCAATGAATTTGACGAGAATACGTTGATTTTAGGGCGAAAATTAACCGTTTTATGCGAGAGCGAAAAATGTTAAACATTTTCTCCCTTACATAAATCATATAAAGACAGATGGTTCCCAATATGCAACCTCTGTGAGAGAAAATACCCTTTTAATGACTTTGGATAAATGTGATGTCACAACGGAAGATTTTTTTTTATCACTACTATGTTTTTCAAGGTAAAAAGAACTGTTTTATCAAAGGAGTTTCAATTTTTTCCACATAAAAATATGCTGTATCATGTGTTAACTTATCGAAATTAATCAGATGGACCTTAGATGAGAGAAAATGCTTAGTTCTGATTTATGAATGATCTCCTATCTGACGAAAGAGGTGAAATGAGAAATGTGGCATCACATTTATTGTATTGTCTCTATGGCTTAGAATAGAGTTAATTAAAACGTCATGATGAAATTGGAGTATTCTAAAGAATAATGTTTTCAATTGCAAAACCAATTTACTTGATCAAATGACCGAATATCTGTGAATTAAGAGCAAATGCTGCATGCTCTTGCAAAGGAACATATCATAGTATTCATCCTCTATATCTTATTGATATGTTGTATCAGATGATCAGTGCTAATGACCATTATCTATTAATTCAACGTACGTTTATCGGCCGACTTCAAATTTCCTGTATTGCCATACATTTACATGAAAGTATGTATGTATTAGGAAGAAGACAACGTAAGCTTCTCAAGAGAACCCAATGGGACATTTTAAAATATTTTACAATAAGTCAAAGACCTTTATATACCAACAAACTTGTCAACAATTACAACAAACTTTTACTTAAACGTTACATATGCAACAAAGAAATGTTTTATCCACTTCAATTATATGACTAGACTAATCCAAATATAATCAGTTCTAACAAGGTCTTCGAAAATTTCAGATCTCATCAATGTAAATCTACGGTATGGATTTAAAGTCTTGGAGTTATGTGAAAGTGTCGTCTAATTGTAGATTGAGAGATGCTATCATTTGAAATTGAATGTGGTAGACACTGCTGTTGGAATTTGTCCCTGAGCTTTGGCGCCAATTGCATGCCATGTTTTAATTAACTAAATGGTAAATCGAAATAGAATATGGACATTGATTTGAAATCGTCCTATGTTTGAAAATCATGAAATTAATTTAATCATATTCCGCCCAATCAAGACTGACCTTCGACCAATTTTGTTTTTAATCAATTATCTCCTATATTTCAACACTTCAGGTCCTAAGTATCACTGATCCTGGTAGGATGGAAATAGATGTATCATGAAGTTTGATTCATGATACGGCTCTGTATAAATAAATTTTGAATTTATATCGAAAATGTTACTTATGTGCCTCAGGTAAAATCCATCACCTTAAATGAAATCTAAATTTCGAGAAAGAAATTAGTCAGGATAAGGTTATCATAATTCGTATTTGAATGTCCCTGTACTGTACAGATTCTGGCACAAATCATGGTGATATGTTAGAAAATCAGGATCCAGTCTTTTTCTCACTTTCACTAATTATATCTGTATCTTAATACTAGTATCGTGGTGGTTGTGTTCCTGTTGCTTGAATTATTCATCACTTCAAGTACTACTTTGAAGAGAAAGTACATTCAGATACCGAAAACTTCTAAACTAGGAGAAGAACTCTCGTATGTATGATTCAATCATATAATATATACAGATAATATAATTTTATCTGCCCTATATATCGTTGGTGATCCCTGAATGAACGAAATAGCTATACATATGACAAACAATGTCTTTTTGACTCACCCCCTCCTCCCTTGCCCCAACCCCATCATGTGTAGTGTTGTTCTATTTATTAAAATATGGCAATGAACACTAATATCCGAGCATAATTTGGATTTGTATTGGTTGCAAAGATATGTAAATGTCATTATAGGGGTAAGCCTTGATCCCAAAATTAGTCCATAATTATATGCGTAGATAGACGTTTTAAAATAGGCTGATGTTGAAATCATTTCCTATATCGTTTATTCTTACCAAACGATTTATGAAAATAATACAGCTACAACTTCACGTAGAGCAGAAGTTTACCTTTATGTAGTAAAACACTATTTTCATTACATTGGTCTAATTGTTTTATTTGTTTTGTTCCATTTTCTTCATTTCTAAATAGCGGATTTGAGTTTATTCTTATTGAGATTTGTCTTCTGTCTTTTTGTTTTTGATTTGGTTTGCTTTTATCTTTGTTTTGGTCCTTTTCCTTCATTTTTAAAAAGCAGATTTGTGCTTACTGTTATTAAGTAAATCCTTAGTTGTTAGGAACCGTATCGATTGAAATGTTCTTTTCAGTTGATATTAGTGTCAGGTACCTCTAAAGTTTGAATAAGCCATCATACTACCCATTATTAACACTTAACACAAGATTGTCATGTTTGTTTGCAAAAGACTTTTTCATACTGATAGAAACTTTGATTTTTAGTATAATTTAACTCTTTTATTATTGAAATGATAGACCCAAATAAAAATACAATGACATCATAAATGAAATCCAAAAGCAATGCAATTCTTCCTCTTATTTTTATGATTGGGTGATTTCACATGGTGAATTTATTATTTCTTGTTCATCCCTATATGTAGTTTTTTTAGATATGAGAGGCGTTAGCTGATGCATAGTGTATCTATTTTATCAGTTATGAAAATGTACATCAGGAGTATTAGATGTAATGGGGAGTATATCGTCGTCACACAGAATACGGTTATCGCCGATCAACTTTATGATCATGTTTACAAAAATAACCATGTAAAGTACACACCTAGTCAAAATGCCAATACCATTTTAATACTTCCATAAATATATTATCAGATCTTCTAATGTGTTATTGGTACACAATCTATAAATATGTTTATAAGAGTACAAAAAGTAGTTCCAAATAATCAATGGTATTGCTAGTCGAGACAAAAGAAAACGTATTGCAGGCGTTGTCAATTTCATGGCGGCACAGGTTAAAAAAGGAAAACAGTTTGTTTCAAATAAATAAAACAGAACAATGTTATTATGGTCTGTTTTTCGTTGTTTGTTCAGTTATCCACTCTTCTTTAATATTACATGTAAATCGTTTGATATTTGATTTTAATGCATCAATGAATAACTATAAATTATTATATTATATATTATTTCCAAATTGCCATACATCCTTACATGTATAAGTAGCATCTATGTATTCTGTAACATTAAGGTGTGCTTATAAAATATAAGGATAAATGTATATCTATCGCTTTCCATACATCACTGGGGAGACATAGAAGGACGAAACTGTTTCATTATTTGGCTCTAGTGTAACTTATTCTAAATTGATATTGAAAGTTGTCATTCATTTGTGTGTCTTTTGTTCAATAGATTATTTACTAGATCTACTATATAAGTATATGTTTCATATCTAGTATTACACAAGAAAAATATGAAAAGACAGATTAATAACAATAACACTTGTTCATTTGTATTTGATTCGAGAATTGACTTCTTGACCTTTTCAACTGTCACTTATAGATTCTGAAATTAAGTGTTTAGTTCAAAACCATTTACAGTATTACCATGTATATAAGCTTAATCTTATTCTGAATCTGTATCGCGATGGAAGCGTAAGACTTAAAACTATTATCAACCAAGAATTATTGAATGGACGTATAAAGGTGATGAGAGATATAAAAGATGATGTAAATAAACTAAAAAAATCAATAACTTATGAGCTATTTAAATTACTTCATTAATCACTGATGTATTTATGTCATAGGCCCAATTACATCGCGACCAATATTTCTAGATCATAAATGCATGGCAGATATTGAAAATAAGAGAAGACTTCTATGTAAAAACATACATCTACTATATTTGCAACCAAAAGTTTAAAACCTTCCTAATTGCAACAGGGGCGCTGGTATTTTCTTTATTTCTTTTTTCGTTACTTAACCAGTATTCAAAATGAAAACAAAAGGATAAGTTTTCACAATATCTGGAAATTGAATGTCTATTCAAAATGAAAATTTGGTAAAGAAGGGTTTATCTACTATATATTGCAATATACAATAAAACACAACACATCAGTGATTTTGTTACAACGTTTAGAATGTTTACTTCAATTAAATAAAAGTTTAAAATTTAAAAGGAATTAATAGCCGACAGTATTGTAGACACATGATCATCTGGAGCATTGACTCATAGACACCAATGGATCGTAAAACTGCCAGCTGATAACCTATGTCTCAGACAGATCCCCCATCTGACTACCAGCATGCCGTCTATCTTTGTTTTAGTTTCAATAACAAACATATTATTACAATTACTTTGGTTTTTTCGGAATTATTTAGAAAGTTGATCATGTGATAGATATTTTCACGATATGTAAAATGTCATGGAACAAAAAATAGACATCCAATCAAATGTTATTTTTCTGATAGGTAGTATTATAGTTAAGAAATCGATACAAAGATAAAACTGAAATTGCAAACGCTAATTTAATGAACACAAGAGGGAAAAGGAAAGAAACCTTGTAACACTGACTTGTATACATGGATGAAATTACAGCTTTTTTCATGAATTTAAGTTGATTTTGTCAAATATAACCAAACAAATATTATATCTAAATATCTTACATACTTAACGTAGTGATGGTGTCTAAAGGACAATATGTAATAATTCTGTAAAATGCTTGCATACAAAAAAGCACCGAAAAAAGCGCAAAGACATGTTATACTGTTGACAAGTATTGTCCATAGGACTTTGTATTATCACAAATGATACCAACTTTAACATCAGAATTACACCATCAGGAAGGACGCAGTGACAAAGCATTACAATGTAGCACTGAAACAACAGTATCATATTGAAGGTAGAAGAAACATGGTAATTATATTCTTAGTGACTTTGTTATCATAAGAATATCTTATACGTTTCCATTTATCTCTAAGTCTCACAATTGTCTGCTAATGTGCACAATAGATAATTTCTATACTTCAACTTGGAGAAAAATGAAATGATAATTTTTTTACATTTTTGCCAGTGAAATATAGGAATTTATCAATTTGATGAAATCTTACACCATCATATTACTTTCGTAGTTTGACCAACCAAAGCGATCATTTTAGTCACCACAATGAAACTCGAAAGTTTTCTATTGAGACAAAAGTTTTTTTAACATATTTCCGGTTTTCTTTAATTTCGTAAAAAAAAGTTTGGTAAGTGATGGATACAAGATAACAACATAAAGTGTTAGAATACAACGAAGAGCAGTCTATTCAAAATAGTGTCTTCCTAATGTCAAGCGTAACATCAAACCATCTGACGTCGAAGATCGCGATTTTTCCCGATTTTTTTTTTTGAACGCCGCTTTATCTTATGTCCGAATAGTCTTTATTTTCATTGTGGCTTCACACTCGTAAAACATAGATATTCTCTTATACTCGTTAAACATATACGTAATCAAACGAAAAACCAGAAAATATCCTTTATATATCTAACATATATAAACTTATACGTTTAAACTTATACTGGACAATAGGTATTATCACAAGTGAGTCAAATTCCTCAGTCAATGTTTCCAATTCATTGAACTTTCTAGGTGTTCTATAACACAACATTTGAAATAATCATAACATTGTTCTTATCATTGCTTGCAGCTATTCCTGGATATTTATTATTGACGTAGTGGCTCTTTGAAAAGGTATATCAACAATGTTTGATTTTTTTGTGGGTTTTTTTTTTTTTTTTTTGTATCTTTTTTAACCACATCGGAAGGAAATAATGCCTGTAAATTTATATGTTGAATTACTTTTTTATTTCATTAGTTCAAAGTATAAACCAGAATTTTTATGTTCACACATTTCTACTGTGCAATGTGAGGAATATCGTACACTCAATCATTATTAAAGTATTAGATACCAGTACATGTGTAATTATTGTCAAACTATTTCACGATATATTTTGTATTATCGATTAAATCTGTATCACAATGTAGTTTGCACAACTTGGATGAAAGTAGCATACCTCTATGTACTTCAGCAGACATGACTCAGCATGTCACTGGCAGTGATTACAGGTAGTGTTACCATTACAACCGTGACACGTGACATGGAAAAAAGCGACAATGACATCTTGAACATTTTAAAAAAAATAATTCCGGGTAAATCTTGACATTGAAAAAAATATATTCCTAGTTTTGTTGTTGTGATGAATTACTATGAAATCGTATGTTTTTTGTGGAGCACAATGTGAACAAATCATTTTTGCGTTGGAATCTGATTTCATGGGAAGCTCTCATGAAATTCACTGGTATCAAGAAACATGAATAGTTTATCATATCGTTGATATAAATTGGTAAATCAAGAATAGCCATAAAATCGAGGAAATAAACTCTTGAGATATAAGTGATTTTACATCATATGTTGCTAATTAATAGACAGCCAGAATGATAAATACATCAATTCGCTACGTTTTTATTTACTTAAAACTTCTGTATTGATCATCCATTAGTTGTCTTCAGTAAAACATGGGACGACCTTATCTCGCAAAAACTAACACCAGCGTCTTCCTGCGTTTTTGTTTGTGCTGAGAATATGGAGTTAAATCGATGAAATATTTAATTGAAATTATTGACAGTTCCAGGAGTGTAGAATTAGCAGACAACCATAGCTCTTTCGGTGTTGCAATATTGCAGAAAAGCAGCCGGGATATTCTTTTTTGTGTTCCATAGGATTTATTTTCATTCATTTATATACTGAACATCTCGAAACATTACTTTAGAATTAAAAAAAAAAAAAACCTTCTTCATGAAATTAAGAATAAAAACCAATTTAAATAAATAACCGGCATGCATGTGATTATAATAATGAACTCAAAAAAGTTGAAATTAGACGACAAAAACAGAAATGCATGGGCTCTGGACTGATCATATTTAGATTTTTAATAGTTTTATCTTTATTCAAAAAGACCGTCAAATAATATTGTACTTTCGTATCTGGCCGAATGTTTTAGTTTTCGTTTTTTTAACGTTTTAGTAACGACAATATGATAAATGAAATTATTCTGATAAAAAAATACTATTATGATTTAACCAATATTGATAAACAGACAGAAGATGGCGTCACTTTTATGTTGCCACAAGGTCGTGTAAACAGGTTGCGCCATATCTGTGTCGGTGCAGAGAGATCGTAATCTCCCATTTAGGATGTGTATTTATATCCTACTGTTGCGTAATCATTTCCAAAAGAGGAAGAGATGTATCAGACCGGCGAGTCACCTGGCATGGGAGGGGCTGGCACCAAATTTATCCGGAAAGGCTAGCGGACTTTGTTTGGTTCGCTAGGTCCGTGTTTTCGCTAGCGATGGTTTGGCCTATCAGACAGCAGATTTTTCTTCGATTAGTTTCTATTTCAGTAGCAAAGCTCCTTCGCTGTGATAAAACATAACAAATTGGTATAATTACCGCCACGTAGGCTGGCCACAGCTCGAGCTGACGGCAAGCCAGTCTGAGGCAGTACGGAGCGCTTGACAAGCATGTGCTTTTCACATCACCTCCTATCCATGTGGCGGGGCAGGGCCATATCACTTACAGGTCAGGGCGGTGCACCACCCTGCGACTCCACAACTTTTCAAGATGCTCTTCTTCTGTTTCCTTTGAACCACAGGGGCAGTGAGAGCTTTCTAGCTCTTGTGGGAACCCTACATTATGAATCTGTATATCTATGCTACATAAACCGGGCTTATCTACTTCTTAAACAGCAATTTCTTAACTTTCACAAAAAGAGAAGTAATTACTCAGAAATATGTCCATATGTCAGCTTTCTCATGACCAAAGCAAAACTACAAGAGCGATAAATGCCTCCAATCTACTCCTGTATAATTCATGGCATTTGTTTACTAGACGCTAGGGACTGGTCAACACATTATAGGTTCCATTAAGGACGAATTCTAATTCCGAATGACATTGATATTCTTAATTCAAAAATTTGAAGGGTAAAATAGCTGTTGTTAGTTGTCAAATAAATCAAGCTTATCCCCGAACGAAGTAAATAGTAAAAGCAAGTATCTTCTTTAAAACGCCCCTGTGTTTTCAATTTAATGATAAATATCTTATTCCGTTTATCAACCAAAGAAAACAAATACATTTCCTTCACAACTGTGGTTTCATTGGGAAACAAATGCAAATTAATCTAAAAACAATTTATAATAAGATTTGAACTACCAAACGCAGTTGTGTATCAACTTCTTGTAAGTTTTAATTCTATTAGAACACATATGCAATTAATATGCGTGCGAAGATGTTCTGTTCAAGTTTGAATTAACAATCGAATTAAGATAAGGCCCTTACATTCAGTTACTGCAGAAAATACCTTTACAGAGGTAACACATTCTGAATCATGCATGCTGAATATGATCAGATATCAAACAGACCCGAGATGGGACATAGAAAACATTATCAATATCAACATAAAATAACTTCTGCGATTTTTCATCCTAAAAATCATATTTAAAAAGGAATTTGCCGTAACCTAATTGGGGAAAGAGTTTATGTGTTATCATGACATATGGCGAAAAAACACATTGTCTGTTTAGCAAAGTTTGGAATTTATATACTCTTTGTATATCAGAAATATGTCTGAAACCTTGACTTTCCACATACTGTTTGTAGTGGGTAAGCATGTCATTTTGTTGTGTTTAGGTACCTTTATACTGCATCTTGCTCCATACTAGAACACGATATAGAGAGTGTTACACATGCCAAACTGGGAAATTCGCCAAACCTCCCAACAGCTGTAAACAGATTTAATTCCATTTTACAGCTAGGTCCTGGTGACAAACATTTAGCCAGATGGTGTAACTGTGTTAATGAACATAATATGTATTACACAGGGGTGTCACGTCCTGTTGGCAATATCGTAAAACACAAGGTAAGTATATTGAAGTGTAGGTGGTCTCCCCTGGGCTAGCTCAATGCCGTCCCCGGGATGGCTGTACCCATGGGGTCAGAGAGAGTGTATACAAATAGTTGGTAGTATTTCATTCCTGTGGGGAAACATAGGGAGGGAGCAACAGTGTACTTTTATAAATGAAACATGCATTTGCTTGTTTGTAATCAACACCCTTTTTGAACATATGGAAAGCATTCTGCAATTTCTTTTTTTCGAATTTGTGTGAATTAGTAACCAAACTTTCCAAAGTATTTTGATACAAGTAGCCTTGAATGGTCCTGTTTGACAGGCATTGTATCAATGTATTATTAGGATATTTAAACATTGCTACCAGATACAATTACGACAAAATAATTCTTATTAGTTCAATATTTAACATTTATCTAATAAAAAAATTATAATACCATGGTTTTGAATTCAGTGGTACTGCAGATGGAAGAAAAACACCCAGTTTTGAAAATGTAAATAATCATTCCAGAAAAATTGATCCTGTGTTTGAAAATTGCATTTTGAATAATTATATTCAAAAATATTTTCAGTAACGTAAAAAGAATCAAGAGTTTTCGCCATTTTGGGTCTGGAAATATGTGCGTTCATGGTAAAACACAACGGTATTTTGGTAACTTTAATTATTAAAAATTGGATAAGGTTACACAAAAAATATCGATTTTGCTCAAAAGTGAAGTGTACTTAACTTGATTCCCGTATGTTTAGTTTCAGTCCTTAAATAATATGTAGGTAATTATAATAGAATGGACATCAAGAAAAAAATTACAATACATATGTAGCAGAGTAGTGGAGTATCGTTATTTTATCCAGTAAATTATTATGAGGTTCATGAAACAACAATATATATATATATTGTATGTATTAACGTCGAAAGGGATGCTTGTTTATGTAAGGATTTTCTTTTCATTGCAGACAGTAATAAACAGTAAGTTACCTTCTTTCATTAATAGAATTCGACTTCAAAGTCATCAATTAATTTCTCTTTAGCTTGTCCTATTTTTTTTTATTTCAAGCAGAAGCCTGTACACCACACTAAATACGTCTTCGCTAAATTACCGTATTATCAACATAAAAAAGAAAAACTTGTTCTGTGTTAAAAGGACGACACGAAATTAGTGCAGATAACGTTTTTCATTTTTCTCCAAATATGGTACATTAAATGTAAGATATCCAATTAAATTATTTAAAAAATAAAATCAACATATTAAATGTTGGTGTCGGAATTAAAGAACACATCTCAAGAGTAGAAAGTGAAGGCCCTTATTTTTTGTAAATAGTATTATTATTATTTTGAAAAAATAAGAACTTAGTGTTAAGTCATGTTTGGTCCTGTAAAAAATGCATTTCAAAAACGGTAATGGTATTCGGTATACATATTATAAAACAATAGTTAACTTTGGCAACAGAAGTGACATCAAGGAAAAATACTGTCCATCACATCAACTACTAAAATAACAATTATTCAATTTGTTTACTGATTGCTTAATAACATAAATGAAAATGCTGTCATGCAAAGTAAATTCTATTATTTGCGAAAAAAGATATGGACGATGAGAATGTTCGATATTGTTATAACTATAAAAGAATATAAAGAATTTTTGACAAAACCCACACGATTGTTAATGTTATGTAATCATTTTCTGCTATTTATACCAATACTTTACAGCTGTTTTTTTTTTTTTTTTTAATTTTGCGATTTTGAAATAATTTAGCAAAAGAATGTTCAAGAAGTACTTATACAAATTGCATTTTCTAATTTTCATACCATAATTTTTTCAGAAATAAGAACATTTTTCAATTTCATAGAATGATTTTTAGTATAAAATTGATTTTCATTACAATATCAGAGTGACTTTCAGATTCATCAGAGTAATTTTCATACATAAAAGCGCCATTCAGTATCACAAGAGTAAATATTCTACATCCTACAGGTTCACGTGTTGTCGAGGACAATAGAGAACAAGTCCAAGGACTAAAGTCATAATCGTAGATACCAGACATGTGTCCGAGAAGTGTCCTTCATTCACACATCATTGTCAGTCTACAATACTAATCAATCGGTCAGTCTTAAAATATCAACTCAACACGATCTCTTCATATCTGCCACTTCCTAAGCTATTTGTTTACATTGTGTTTCCTCTACAGCCATGTTTATGGTACAGATCTACCACTGAAAGAGACCCTTGCTGCCCATAAGTATCTATGATGAGTTATGTGTGCCATAGACAAACTGTCGTTGAGGAACAGAGTAGCCATGACGGCCCTTGCTGGGCTCGTTCATCTGTGTAGTAAGTAGATGTGGTCATTCATAAAATCTGCTGCTACAACACGTAGGGTGGCTCAGGAAATGATCCAGAACGGCTCAAGTTGTGTACACCTTGTCAACCCCCGTATAGTCTCTACCGGACCTGCCGCGGCTTCAATCACTTCCCAACAGTGTTTCCGATCAGCAGTCAAGAAGCCGTGACCCCACGAGTGGAACCACCATGTATAGTTGTAACATTACGGAATCAGTAATTACCGGTCCAGGGTCACCTGGTGCTGACCTTGATCATTGAGAGGATCATATCAGGTCAGGAAGTGCTGGCAGGCAATCTCAACATTCGTCATATTTATTTACTTTACAAATCACGGTTGACCACATCATTGCAAACCTGATGATCTTAATTTGTAATGTATGTTTCTTTTATGTCAATGAAAACGAGTCATTCCAGACGAAATGCATAAACTGATGTATGCATTGAACATTAATAACTTATTTCAATGAAGACTTGGGCATACATCATCTCTTAAGTCCGTATATCAAATAAATCGCGGAAGAAGCATACTTCGGACGTTTCAAATTCACTTCAAATGATTTAATCTAAAATTCAACAGTCAACTGTCCAACATTATCAAAACATTTTTGGGGAAAACATTATTTTAGATTGAAGTAGATTTTGTGTCAAAGTATGTCGGGGGGAGGGGGATATGTTGATACATTGGAACATCCCTTTACTTCAATGTTCAACTATTGACATTGAATATGTTTAAGCAAGTTTTAAAGACAAAAACCAATATGACATTATTCAACATTGCAGAAATGATATGTCTATGTTGCCCCATTGTAGTTATCTGTAATATTTGTAATGTTCTGTAAGGAAGGAAATAGATTCTATCATCATTGCAATTAGTGTTTAAATTTATGTAACTGACATCATTTCAATACCATTTTTAACCAGCTATTCATTCACTGAACAAATACGATGGAAGTCATAACCTATAGTCATATTATATTACCAATAACACTATCAAATTGTGACCACCACTACCACAGTCACCACAAACACCATCACCATAAATTATTTTAAAAAATGAAAGTGATCTTATCACTGCGGCGAAGTAGTATCAAAATACTAGATCCAGCCATTACAAACGTATATAATTCAGCTTCCCAATACATACCACACATCAAATGATATTTTTATTGTTTACCATATTAGGGGGTTGTTCGTGAAGCAAACTAATTTGTGTTTGCAGACAGCTATTGCAATCATAAGTGAAAATGATGAGAAGATATATTCATACATATAGCGAAATATTTACCTTTCTATGCGTCGTTTTCCAGTCGCACAAGTCCTCACGTCACCCCGTCACATCAAACGCCAGGCCCGAGTACATACTCGTGTACCTCCGAGACAAATCACTCCGCGGGCCAGGTCGATATTTGCTCCCTGGAGAGATCACCTGCGGGTCATTAAGTGTAGTTATACTTTGGTTTTAAGGTAAACAAATCTAACTTACAACTATTGTCAAGAACAAAATAAAATCAGATCTATCAAGCGAAGTGTTGTTAGTTGGAAAATCCATATATTTTTACGATGAACAAATACAGCGAATCACTACAGCTTTACATCCGAAATATATATCTCTCAATATAAAAATTAATGTACATTTTATATCATTATGAATTTTGATTAATTCATGGGGTTAGTTTATATACGTATAATTGAACAATTTCATGGAACGAAGACTGAGAGAAACTTTACTGAAAAATGTATGTTCATATATGATACACATTTGAATTTGACAATGTTTATTTACAAAATGTCTTTTTGTAAGAGATATAAAACGTATAAACACAGAGCTTCCTGGTGAAACAGAAGCTGGTCATACACTAAAGGAAAGGGTAGTAGTGCCTATATAGTAAAGAAATACACCCTGATATGTCACAGAAATAGAGATAAAGGAAGCGATGACTTTTCAGAGAAAGCAACAACATGTGAAAGACAATACGAGAAGGAACGCAATAAGAATGGAACGCTGAAATAAGGGGAAACATCTCTGATGATTAAAGCCCTGAGGAAACAGACAGAAACTCTGAAAAATCATCATTCTGATTAGCAGTGGTTGATATTGTATTTTGAAACAGGTAACGCATGGCACATATAATTCTAAAAATAATGATTGAGAGAGCTAATAAATTGACTTATTATTCATATTGAAGTACATGTTACAATTGAACAGAAGTATACACAAGGACGATATTTTTCTTGTTATCGGTATTTCAACCTTTTTATGTGTGTCTTAATTAAGTTATAATTTCGGTTGCATGTTTACACATTTTTTTTTAATTTGAATTGTACGAGACAATGTTGTTATTATGATCCTAAATCTGGTAGTCAAATACCAAAGGCTTACAGGCGTTGCTGTATTGGCATAGACAACGAGAAAGTAGCACGCTAGTTCTGTGTCCCTCGTCATTACACTGACATCGGTGCAGGACGTTAATCGTAGATGTGCACTCGTCAACGTTCAAGAAGGCTACAAGTATGTTGACACTGATAAGATAAAGTCATTTCCTCATGACCTGTGAGTGCCACCCTTCTATCACTATAATGGGATAATCACGACTTATATCGTACTTAAGTTTGTCTGAAATAGTCAACAACTATTGTAATTGTTGGTATAGAATAGCGTGCATTATTTTTTGAAACTCCCCACAAAATATTAATAAAACGGAAAGAAGTACTTCCTGTTTAGAAAAGATATCAGACAGAAAATGAATGGTTATTTTATTAGTCTGTATTTTCCTTATGCTGTCTTTAACCCGCAAGGATACCAAATGCTTTCATTTTCTATGAACCTTTTCGTGTCCTATTAGCTCATCTTTCAACTATATCAAAATGTTCGGCTGAACAGGAAAAATACTCCGGTATCATTATCTCTGAATCTTACAATCTTGACATTTAGATATATAACAATAATTCGTGTCGTACAAACCAATTGCATGAAAGATATTCGATTGAAAACGGGGCCATGTCAACTATGTTACTGACTCCCATTTTAAGATGCAAGATTTTCAAATGAATCTAGGTATCAAAACATAGGCCGTTAGCATCCTAGGACGGAATAGCAGGATGCTGCGGTCTAATTCATTGTTAAGCTTAACTATATTTAATTCGAAATTACAATAAAAATGACAATAGGTTATCCAATACACATATAGCCGTATCGTAATTCACAAGATCGAGTTTTGTCGATGGATGAAACAGGTAAGCCATCCCTCCTTGTCCAAAAGATAATATATCATTCTACCATCACGTGATTATTTTTTTATTCTTTGCATTTTCAACCATGTTAACTGCCTTTCAGTTTCTTAAAATCCTTTATAATTGATCACAATTAATCACAACAACAAGTTTTTGTATTTATGCTGTGCATTCAAGATAGAATTAGAAATGATATAAGCCGGTTTTTTTTTAATATGGTGTTATCAAATATAACAACAAAGACTATAATATAACTTGAATATTTTTATTTATACTTCAAAATTACGTCTGTATAAAAATCGTCGACATTTAAATCCGTGTAAAACAATAGTATTAATACTTAAATGTATAATATCGTGTTATACAACAGAAAATTAATATTAAATCAAGAGTCAGACAACATTAACAATAAAACCGTATCAAAATTACCAACCTTATTATAATATTATAACATTAATTATTAAATAATTAATTATTCATGAAGAATTTTGAAGTAACCCAAATCTTAATGCTTTATCTACATTTATTGTATTTCTTGATATTCACTTGATACAAAATAAATTAATCAGAGTAGATTAATCAGAGTTCTTAATCGGGAATCTGTACACTGCATGACCCCCAAATTATATAGAAGATTTCCATTAAAATTGAAATTACAGTTGCATAACAAACAAGATAAATCAATGAGAAACGTAGAAAAGTCAAAAGTTAAAAAGTGTTAATAATGTACCATGTTTAAATATAATCATCACGTTATAGCTATTAGAAATGTATATATAACAACAGATTCAAGTCAACAAGGACAAATGGTGAAGAGTTCAAGTTGCAAGGCAACAACATGACCTTATTAAACAATAGAGAGGGCAAGATATAGTTGTATATCTAAATAACTCCAAATATGACCAGATAATTACCGACATCAAAAAATCGCAATTCGCAAATCGATGTGAAGTTATGAACAAAAGAACTACAAGTCAATAAAAAAAGTTCGTGGAGAATATGACCATAAATTCCGAAAGACAAAGCGTCTTTTGCTTCAGACATGACATCAGTCCTGTAAATCTAGACGATGTAATGACAAGTTTCAAAAGAGTGCAAGGGTAGTGATAATAAAACATTCTAACGAACATCGAGCTGTCGCACATTTTGTTTGTTTGTCCGAGAGTATTTTATAGCTGACTTTGTGATATTTAAAACATGCGATTTAAATACTGAATCACTGAAGGTGTACGTTTTGGTGAACGGAATTGTTACTCTCAACAAATGCTAAGTAGATTGAAATCAGCTGCCACATTCGGTGTGATGAAATACCCAAACTACCCAGAACCTCCCAACACTTACCAAAAACTATACAAAACTCTTGAAATATATGCAAATATGGTAGATAATGCTAAAATTTACAACAATTGTGTTCAGGTTGCGTGGTTCTCATGTCGGCTTTGGATGTTAAGCGCTTATCTATCCTACATCAGGACACGAAAGGAACACGGCAGTGATTTTATTAGATCAAACGTCTTAGGCTACCAATTAACAAGGATGTGATAATAAATATGATAAATAATGTCCAATAATCATGTCTTGACTCTCTCTTTACAATTTGTAAGTCGTTGTTAACCTAACAGTATAAAAAGGTAAAAAAGGTTGAAAAAACCACTGTCAAACTGAACACGCCTAAACAACAACTCGTTCTTATTTTCTTCTCTTCAGTGTGTGGATGACGGAATTTATAGTCATATATTTCACATCAACAGAGTATATAAAACAAAATATAAAACTTTCAACAACCAGATCTGTTTCACAATAACTCTACAGATCTAATACGTTAAAAATCACATTTGTGTTATTAAGCGACTAGAAGCAAACTGCACAAACTTTTAAGTATCCAAAGAATTACTGTATTAATATGTAAAATTAACACAGGACAATAACAAATGTGAACCATCTTTTTGAAGAAATTTTGATTTTCACTATATTGTGGTTGATATAATTCAACAAAACAGACATATTTATCCAGGCAATCTATTTAAAAATATAATTTCTACAGCGCTCGCCACAAGAATATCATAAAGGACAGTGTATCATGATTTAGCTCTTTTTTTGCGCTCAAATTAATCAAATATTAAAACCCATAATAGTAGTCATCATATGTTATAGCCATTTTGTATGCAAATAGAAAACATTACATATTTTTTAGCCAACAAATTGAAATAAAACAGAAAAGTTGTGTACACCATCAATGAAAAAGAAATTAATGATGGAAAGTTAATATTACGCACAGGGAGGTATATTAGACAAGTATATAGTTAACTGGAAATGTGATTAACACAATAACAGTTGAAAAATTGAAAATAATGGCGGATAACACTGAATCTCCAGAAGGCACCCATTGTGAATAAAGTACATAATTTCCATACAAACGATACAGGAGGCCACGACATGGTAAAACAAGTATTTAGATGTTGAATCTAGGTCATAAAAAAATTCAAGGACCATTAATGTATGTGTTAATTAATGAATGCATAGTGTCTAATTGGAAAAAAAATTAATTGTATCAAAACTAAATAATCTGATCATGCACCAGTGACATTTTTTGGGACATATCAACAGTCATGATATTGTTACAACAAAACTATTCACACATCAAGAGGGGATTCATCAATCTAATAACCCCATTGTTATCAATTTTACAATCATTTTTAAAGTTAACGCTTTCATGACAGAAACATGTAGTTGACCCTGTGAGCAATATAATGTAATTATTTGACATTCCATTGGTTTTCTTGTTTTAATGTAAAAATGAACACATTTCACAAAGTAGACATAAATCAAATTGACAAGAATCAATGCCTCTAATATACACAGAGAAATAGTAAATCCATAGCTTTAACATGGAATAAAAGTTCTTATAACACAATCTATAGCATATATAAGACACCATCATGAGACAAATAATGAAAGTGACAGTGTTGCCACTGAAATATCACGCTTAAATCTGCTACTGCTCAAGTAATAGGAATTTCTATGCTACTGATATAACCTATCCGGTGGAAACGTCCTGAAATACTACAGCTCTACCACATATTAAGTGGTCAAATTATCCATAGTTACAATACGATAGCACTTGTTAGAAGCATTTTTAATGGAAGGTTCTATCGCTTTGAAATATATCTCACCTACCGTTCCTTGACGTAACACAATGCTGACAAGTCAAAACTTCTTAATACAATAAATTGGATAAATATAGCCTTACCATATACTCTACACATTGCCTAGTGATTATGAAATATGAAGAATTCTTTCAAGTAATTTTAAATTTGTGATTCAATGAAACTAAAAACTATTGGGGTAAAAATACATTTGTCAAGATATAGACTGAACAATTCACACATAGTCTTCACAGAAAAGACAATGTCATTTATTTACGACAGCATGGTATATGATTCTTACGTGTCAGACTTCTTATGAATTCTTTTAAGTAATTTTAAATTTGTGATTCCATGAAAATGAAACTTCCATCTAACATGCAATTATAATTGTCAAATTTGGTCTTTTTCGTAATGCAGAGTTATCAGCTCTTATAACAGGTAAGGTCTGTTTTGTCATTATTTAGCGTTAGAAAATTACATCCTTTTCTAATGTTTTCATGATGTTTTCACTCATTAAAGTAGAAATGACACATACTCACAAGAGCAGATAACTCAGTGTTATGGAAAAAGAGAACAGCCTTTTCCGTAATCAAATATTTTTATAATGGGTAGTGTATGACGACACAACAAGAAACATTTGTTTCCAGATCATTTTATAAGTCCTGTTATCTGTTTACAATGCAAGTCAATATCTAAAAGATGAAACAAAAGAAAGGTCATTTAAAGAACATACAGACATGATTAGAAGAAGAGGAGTATATTTAACATTTGTTTCAATAAATAAAACTAGCCATAAGTTAAAATATAAAATATTTAAATACAATGCTAAGCAAACAAAGATAACTTACCCGCAATATACAATGCCATTGTTTTGCAATAAAAATCAAAACATCTCAATACAATAAAGCTCTGTACTTTCTGAACAGATGAAACAAAAATCATGTGAAACTGAATAGCATGTACAATTAAATGACACAAACGGTGATGTAGTAATGTGAGGATTATCAGTAGCTGCCACGGCTAATGGGTAGAAGTTCATAATCTTAACACAAGGGAAACATTACACTGGAATTTAAATACACTTTATTATGTTGAAATTTATACTAGAACTGCAGTTTTACTAACTGTAAATTGATTCAAAAGAGTAGGTAGCATAATCCCATCAGAATGACCTGTCATGTTGAATCAATTCAAGTTTGGAGATTACCGTTGTTTCTAGGGGTGTTCAGTATACTTGTGAGGAATACACAGGACAGGACATATGGGTGTATTTCTGAATGCCTACATTTGTAATATTCCTACTGGGCAATTTGTTTTGATAGTGATTTTAGTCATTACCCTTAAAGTAGTGTCAGTTCCAACAGGTATATTTAAATGTTAAACTTTCCAGTTAGTATTTATTGCATTTATCATTTTCTATTTTGAATGTTACTGATACTTTTCAAAAAATTTCAATGTCTAAAGATATATTTTAATTTTGTTAATATCATGTGATTAATCAAATTTCAAATACTTGATTATTAAAAATTGTACCAATATCAGTATTACAGCTCAGTTACTTTACATAATTATGTCGGATATATGTAAAATAAAGTAATAAATATTGTTCTCTTTAGCCCTATAAAATACAAAGAAACTTATTACATCATTTCATATCATCATGTTCTATTATATCATATGTTGTTGCATAAATCATTACATACTTCACTGCACATCGTATCATGGAGGACAAATATCTCTAAAAATTATTTTCATATATTCAGAGTTTTTTTAAAGTTCTATTATGAATGGAATTCAAAAGTTCTTTAAATTTAATTGCTTTTGGACTGACGTAATGATATTTTTATATTTTTTTTTTTATGTTCAGGTATAGACCGACATTAGATTTGAACTTTCAACTTGATCTATTTAGGGACATCTGTATCATTTGTATCACAATGTGGACAATTCTATTCTGATATCCTACATCCACCTGTCAGTCTTCACTACAAATTTATGACTGATTGTTCTAAATACAAAGTAAAATTCTTTACCATTATATATCAAAGTATTTCTTAAAATCATAATCATTTCTGATGTATTCTGAGGCAAATTAATGTCCAAGATTAAAAAATATCACTCCTTCTTTTATTTGAAAACTGACAGCGTGGTATCTGCTTTATAAGTTTTGTCCATTGTGGATTGAAATTTCCTTGAAATTGAGAATTCTTCATTCATTTGAATTGTCTTGTATGAAACTCAAGAATGGAACTACTCTATTTTCATTTGGAAGAATTTACCATACATTACAATAACAGTATATCATCTTTCTTTAGACCAACAATTTATCTTTCTTGTTTTGATATCAGTTAAAAGTGGACTTGATATGTTCACGATAAACCATGTAGCTTGGCATGCTTTTAAAAAAAAATTTGAATAATGTAGTTTATCCCCTATTACCAAACGTACAAGTCTTGATGCTCATTATTACATGTATTACCAACATAAATTTTCATAACACCCAAAATTATAAGGTGTTTGTTTCAATTACCAGAGTCTCTTTATTCCAGAAAACAGTCAGTTTATAATCTATCTTTGTGTTGTATAGTGATTTATCATTCAATATATCAACTTGTTGTTTTTATATATCATATAGTGCTGAAATGTCAACTTTAATAACTCACTTTTCGTTTTCTATTGAAATTTCACACATTTATCACTTTAAGAGACAACATTTTATTGTTTTCAAAATTATCATTCATCAAATGTGAAGAAATGTATTGTGTGAAACACGGGTATATCTCAGTTAAAAGTTGAGCACACACAAAGTATCTATTTTCCATTTAGTCACAACTGGATTACTGACAAACAATGTACACCCGAGTACATGTAAATCACCTGACGTTTCCACAACATTACATCACAGCTTGTGTCAATAATAAGTTATTGAAATATAATTACATGAAATATAAGAGTCTAAAGAAATGATACAGAAACATTTTAACAAATGCACCATAAAGCAATAACCAAGCTCAAAGCTCAGCATTAGCATCCAATCATAATATCCTAATATCTCCTAAAACAAACATATAGTTATCAATAAATGAAGCACACTTTTGTACCAGCTGGTCAAGAATGGTTCTGTCAGTGTATGTGTCAAACTTAATTGGGGAAAAGAGAGAAATAAAAAGCAATTAGCTAGTGTTCCATATAAATAAATAACTTAACATCGGCAATAAAGGGTATAAATGTAGAAAACATATTTCAACAATGCTATGGTCTATTTATTTCTAATGTTTATAATCTTTCTATTAAATTTGGATTCCAACAAGAAAAAAACATTATTGAATTGAAAATTGATTTCATTTAAAAGAAAAAGAACACAATAATTGTTGTTTTAGTTACATTTTCAAATAATAAAATAACAAAATATTTAGCATAGATAATACTATACTACTTGTCGAGTAAGACAAATTTTCTTTTGCATGTAAAGTAAAAATATTTGGCAATGTTTTTCAATCATAAAATTGACACCAATATGGCAATGTTTTTTAATCACAAAATTGACACTAACACTTCACTAGGTAAAATAGTTTCAACACCTTGAATATATCAGCTTGACATTAATTTACTAGTATACCATAGACCTGAACAATAACACTGGTATACCAAAGAGCTGGCCAATAACACTGGTATACCAAAGAGCTGGACGATAACACTGGTATACCAAAGAGCTGGACAATAACACTGGTATACCAAAGAGCTGGACGATAACACTAGTATACCATAGACCTGAACAATAACACTGGTATACCAAAGAGCTGGCCAATAACACTGGTATACCAAAGAGCTGGACGATAACACTGGTATACCAAAGAGCTGGATGATAACACTGGTATACCAAAGAGCTGGACAATAACACTGGCATACCAAAGAGCTGGCCAATAACACTGGTATACCAAAGAGCTGGATGATAACACTGGTATACCAAAGAGCTGGACAATAACATTGGCATACCAAAGAGCTGGATGATAACACTGGTATACCAAAGAGCTGGACGATAACACTGGTATACCAAAGAGCTGGCCAATAACACTGGCATACCAAAGAGCTGGATGATAACACTGGTATACCAAAGAGCTGGTCAATAGCACTGGTATACCAAAGACCTGGACGATAACACTGGTATACCAAAGAGCTGGTTAACATTGGTATACCAAAGAGCTGGACAATAACACTGGCATACCAAAGAGCTGGATAACATTGGTATACCAAAGAGCTGGACAATAACACTGGCATACCAAAGAGCTGGCCAATAACACTGGTATACCATAGACCTGAACAATAACACTGGTATACCAAAGAGCTGGCCAATAACACTGGTATACCAAAGAGCTGGATGATAACACCAGTATACCAAAGAGCTGGCCAATAACACTGGTAAACCAAAGAGCTGGACAATAACACTGGCATACCAAAGAGCTGGATAACATTGGTATACCAAAGAGCTGGACAATAACACTGGCATACCAAAGAGCTGGCCAATAACACCAGTATACCAAAGAACTGGACAAGAACACTGGTAAACCAAAGAGCTGAACAATAACACTGGTAAACCAAAGAGCTGGCCAATAACACTGGTAAACCAAAGAGCTGGCTAATAACACTAGTATACCAAAGAGCTGGACGATAACACTGGTATACCAAAGAGCTGGACAATAACACTGGTATACCGAAGAGCTGGACGATAACACTGGTATACCAAAGAGCTGGACGATAACAGTGGTATACCAAAGGACTGGACAATAACACTGGTATACCAAAGAGCTGGACAATAACACTGGTATACCGAAGAGCTGGACGATAACAGTGGTATACCAAAGGACTGGACATTACCACTAGTATACTAGAATGCTTGACATTACCATTTGTATACCAATGGGTTGAACAATACCATTGGCAAACCTCCATTTTTTCAGATAATTCAGTTCTTTGCAGTTTTTTCCTGGTTTTATGATACTAAAGGAAAATAACTATAGTCTCACATCCAGATCATGATGTAAATACATTATAAACCCAGATCATATAGTAAACACATTATAAACCGAGACTTTGATGTTAACATAAGACAAACTCAGATCTTGATACAAACACATTATATATCCGAAAATTTATGTAAACATACCTCATACTCAGATCATGATGTAAGTACATCATTAACACATATCATAATGTAACACACTGAAGTACTTGATTTTTTCTGATAACATGTAATAAAGCAGAAATTCAGATTATCAAATCAGTGTAATTAGTGACTAAGCCCTGATACCTATTTAAAATAATTTCCATAAAAAGCCCAATTTTTTTCTGGATACAATTTTGTATATCTATAAAAAAGAAAGGTTGATTCTGTATACTTTATAAAACAGGTGCAACAACTTAACTTTCATTTTTAATGGTGACGTCCATTTCCCTACCGTGCCACTCTCTCATCAAAAGACACAGCAACCTAAAACAGAAAGATCTGGTAAAATGCATGTATCAATGTAAAGATAGATAACTCCAGCAAACCTCAACACTTCTGGCTTCATGTTAACTTATGTAGAATCAGGTTACACCAACAAAATTAGAGTCAGATAATACTGACAGAATCAGTGTCAGATTACAACTACAGATTTAAGTTAAGATTACACCAACAGGGTAAGAGTCAGGTTACACCAACAGAATCCGATTCAGATTACACCAGCAGAGTAAGAGTCAGGTTACACCAACAGAATCCGATTCAGATTACACCAACTGAATCAGAGTCACATTACACCAACAGAATCAGAGTCAGGTTACACCAACAGAATTAAGAGTCAGATTACACCGACAGAATTAAGAGTCACATTACACCAAAAGAATTGAGAGTCAAGTTACACCAACAGAATCTGAATCAGGTTACATCGACAGAATTAAGAGTTACATTACACCAACAGAATTAAGAGTCAGATTACACCAACAGAATCTGAATCAGGTTACACCAACAGAATCTGAATCATGTTACACCAACAGAATTAAGAGTCAAGTTACACCAACAGAATTAAGAGTCACATTACACCAACTAAATCAGAGTCAGGTTACATCAACAGAATTAAGAGTCAGGTTACACCAACAGAATTAAGAGTCAGATTACACCAACAGAATTAAGAGTCAAGTTACACCAACAGAATTATAGTCAGGTTACATCAATAAAGTCAGATTACACCAACAGAATAAAGAGTCAAGTTACACCAACAGAATTAAGAGTCAGATTACACCAACAGAATTAAGAGTCAGATTACACCAACAGAATTAAGAGTCAGATTACACCAACAGAATTAAGAGTCAAGTTACACCAACAGAATTAGAGTCAGGTTACATAAATAAAGTCAGATTACACCAACAGAATAAAGAGTCAAGTTACACCAACAGAATTAAGAGTCAGATTACACCAACAGAATCTGAATCAGGTTACACCAACAGAATCTGAATCAGGTTACACCAACAGAATCTGAATCAGGTTACACCAAAAGAGTCAGGTTACACCAACAGAATGAAGAATCAGATTACACCAACAGAATAAGAGTCAGGTTACACCAACAGAATTAAGAGTCCGATTACACAGACAGAATTCTCCTGAGTATGACATCGTCTATGCTTACCATGACAGAATCAGTGCAATCATTACTAGTCCAGCGATCACCAAGAAAACCAGTCCAGGGAAGATGGTCACTGTATCTTTGTATATCTCTCCGAACAACAGTCCTCCACACGCTGTCATTAGGTGTTCCATGGCTGCCACTCCGGCAAATAGGGCTCCTTCACACAACATAGCATAATATCATTGTTTGAGGATAAAGTCGTCTGGTGACTCTGACAGATTTAACAACATTAACGGTAACAAGAGGCCCAAGGGCCTTAACAGTCACCTAAGTCACAGGGCTTCTTGTAAAATATCATTGAAATGATTTTGTTAAAATAAGTAATATAACTTTAACAATATTGTATCAACTATGCAAATATTAATTATGTATACATTAACTGCTGTCCCATGATATGGCTTCTAACCAAGTTCGAATTAAAAGAAATTACACTCAAGATCTCAATTTTCCTATATAGAATCTTTTATACAGGAACACTAGAACGTCTTGAAATTTCAGTCATTCTGGCCCATTTCTGGCCCCATTCAACAGTCCTTGGTGGTCAGCAGAGGCCAATATGTGCATCTCATTCAACTGTCATCTTAATCTAATAATTCAAACCATGTTTGACCTAACTCCAATAGAAAATAAACAAACCATGTTCAAAAATGTAATTTTTCTAAAAACAGAAACTATAGTCACCTTTACCCTCATCCTAGGATAAATGAGACCCTGTGGTCATAAATTTACAATTTTTGTGGAGCATCTGAAGGCCTTTCCATCCATAAAGAGTACTAGACTCTACCACACCTGGGATTTGAGATTTTTGAAGTTTCAATCAATTTGACCCTTTTTTTGCCCCACCCCTCTGGTCCCTCAAGGTTTGGGTCCATCTTATTTACAATTTTAGCCTTTGGCCATGTCAGAAGAAGTTGCAAAGTGGAAAGTTTACGACACACGATGCCAGACAAAAGCGGTCCATAATACGGTAAACTTCAACACAGCCCTGAGGACTTCTAGCTAGTACATAAAAATACCAAAGTATGTTGAAACTGTAAATATCACAATGTACAACTTTTAAAACATATATGATAATATAAATGATCAGTCCAATATCAGCTAATCATAATTATAACTCACTCAGAAATGGGATGAGAGTCTTCTCACAAACTTGGATAAGAGCCTTTTAAAGTTAAACACATAAATGTAGGTAATCAAATATGTACCTTGTTCTTCTGGTGATACCAGCTTTGACAGAATAGACCTTGAAATCGGGACAACGAGGATAGAAAAGGTCACAATCACTGTATCTGAAAATGCAAACATATCAAATTGATGTAATAATGATATTGTGTTGATATTGACAATCATTGTTCACCATCCCCTGGAAAACTTTGGGTAGTAGGGGAGACAACCTCAACAAATATTGTTTGCACTGCCTTGTTTTTAAAAGGAAAAACAAAAATTGCACTTTCTTCACCTCTGAAGAACATTCCCAGTCTTTTTATAAAACAGCATACACATCTAAATACCACACACAGTCTCCTCTTACACACATGTACAGATCTTCATATCTATAACAACCACAGAAAGCTTTATGTGAATCGGAATCAATGTATCACAATGCTGTACAGCACACAATATAAATGTGTATTTTATGTTTTGTAATGAAAGCACTCATAACCTCATTTAGAGGGAAGACAAATTTCATACTGATCTGTATTACATTACAAAATTTCAGCTCCAAGTAAGTACATTATTCTGAAAAAAACTGATTACTGGGCATATTAAATGTTTAAAAAAATCATTTTTATCTACTCGAACATTTCCTTGATGTTGATCATGTTTTGATCATGGTATCACCATACAGGTACACCCCTGTTCAATTATCTGCGGATGTGTACAAGTGTTACTGATAGATACAAGCTTGTTTCTCCACATCCTAGATGACTCAGCAGATGAATGTGCATGAAATTTAACCTATGAAATTTCTTAAATCTGTATGAATCAGCAAATTTCATAATTGTGAACACATATGGAACAGACTTTTTTATAATGTACATTATGTATGTAATATATTTTTGATAATTGATTTACAAAAGTTCATTCACTGAGCTCATTTGATGGTTAAAACTGACCACAATTCAAATACTTTTGTATTGATTGGGGTTAAATATGCAAAATGACCATAGACATCGTCACCTTCTTATGAATAATGTATTTGTAAACATTGTGTAATTAACCTGTCCATGTTTCTCTTGTATATCATACTATGTTCTTACACCCATGAATGACAATGTACCTAATTAAGGAAAGCTAACTTACTTCCCAAACACTGTCAGAATTAATTATAATGTTAATAATAAACCTTGTAGAAGATTGCTTTAGTCGATTACTTGAAAGATACATGAATGGTCATCTATACTTGTACACCTTGATAATCATGACACAAAGAAAATATCAAATCGTTATATTATCATATATAATTAATGTTGATTTTCAAAATTCATTTTCATTGGAAAGGCTTAAACTGAGAGTAATTTAAATTATGGGAGAGAGTAAAGACTTGTGACAAATAATGCCAGGACATACAAAAGGTCATTGAATGTTAGGTCATTATTAAAGAGCCAAACCCACTCCTCGATCGATATCATTTTATATAAAAAAAAACATTTCATGATTTTCTATTTCTCTCTTGTAGCAAAAGTTCTGACTAACCCTGTAATACCATAATTTTAAAGTAAATCGCTACCAATCTAATGTAATAAATAGTTTTAAAAGAATTTGAAACGACTCAGTGCTGATTCATAATTATGTGGGAAGTCTTGCCCTCTGAAGCGTGCGCAAAGCACTGTAAATAAATCTGCCGTCTTCCAACATGACATAAAGCGTGCGAGGGAAGCGGGGAAGAAAACGTGTTTTGACAGACTCCGAGACTGAAAGAAGGAAGATGGCGCCCTCAACCGGCTGGTTCATACTCTGTATCGCTCTCTGTTTGGCTAGTATCACTCTAAAATCATATTCATAAATACTCTTATCATCAAATATTCGCTTTAGATAGATCTATTTTGCGATGTTCTATATGTCCGTTACCGTATCGTAGCCCCCATTTGAGGGACTCTTTGCAATTATTCATAGTTTTTCACGTAATCTGCACGTTTTTGTGTCACATCTAAGCATTGAAAGATGTGATCAATACATACGTTAGATGAATTCCATACAGGACATATAGAGTATTGATTGCATTTATCGGTAAAATCTCTTTACAAGGGATGTCACATGGACGTACTACTCACATCTTCCTCCATTTTTTATTTGGTTCTGACCGCGTCTGAACGTATCACATGACTTTTCCTCATCAATATTCATATTTTGGTGTTGATTAATGAGACTTATTCCGGCACCGATATCTCTGGTACCCTTTCAATTTCAAAACTTTATACAAGTCTTTATTTATATATTATCTATTAGTATACAACAACATTTCCAGTCAATAAAATATGAAAAAAATATCTATAACGGAGTGGGTCTGGCTCTTTAACTATGCATACTTAACAAATGAACATACTGATAAATATCATGTTCCTTGATAAAAGTGTTTAAGTTATCTGTATGTATTTAGCATGGGTGTTTTTACATTATCAAAACTATATGGGTTATTTTTTTATTTGGCACATGTACAAGATTAATGTACACCTATACATATGATGATACACAATTCATGTATGTGAAATAAGTGCTTTAAAATCTTCCATTATACTTAAATGGATGAAAGTTTAAGCGTTACAAATACAATTTGATATAAATTTCATTGACAATGAGTCTATCAGCCTAAAATACAACGTATAAGCTTTTTGCATGCATCGGTGATCAAATCTACTTCAAAGGCATACTGTATCCAACACAAATACTTCTCTACAAGGCTACTGACTGTAGGTCCCATTCAAATACAAAGCGTAATTATTGAACTCCCATATAAAGGTTACCTGTATATAAAGACCACTTTTCTCTGCTCGCATGAATTACCTTTATAGACAGGTCTGACCATATGTAATATCATAAGCATACTTGTTCAGAGAAGTGTATATTAATGCTCTGAGAATATTTCAACCTCTCTCAAGAAAGAGATATTGGAAAGTGATCTTTATATTTTGACCACTAACTCTATCCTATCTATATTATTATTATACCTTAGTTCAAAGAAATCCTGCAAGTAATGAAAGCAAAACTACTACGTGTTAACAGAGTTTTCGGCTGCAGTATGACATTCTTCCAATTCACCTTTGGGTGAATATATCTTAGAGCAAATTTAATCAACAATTGGTGAAAACGAAACTTTTTATCACAGGGGGTCACCCTTTATGGATGTTTCCCTTAAAATATGCAATATCTTTAGTTCCTTTAGAGATGAAAAAGATATTTTGATTAATATTTCCATTGAATATTTATTTATAAATACTTACACAGATAGATCATCCAATCAGATTTTGCAAGGGCCAAGGGAATGAAGGACACCATTCCGATGAAACAGCCGAAGGAAAGTAGATTCACATCTCGCATTACACGTAAAACCAGACGCAGAAATATGATCCCAACAACCCAGTTTATGAGAATCTGAAGTGAGAACACTACGCTGATGTGGACCTCAGACCAGCAAAATGGTTGCCCTAACAGGAACAGTGTCACCACATTAGTTTTTGACAAAAAGCATGTGGCAGCAATGACCAGGATAAGAAGTAAAACTAGCATTTTACCTCTTCTGTTCTGAGACGTCTTTTCATAGTAAAATACAAAGCATCGTTTGATAGTGTTGAGACTGATTCCACTGTGACTGTGATCCTCTCGGAATGGTCTTGTCTCGGGTACCGCAAATACCCACACAATTATTGTGAGTACAGTAAGGCCAGTAGAACACAACATAGGGATTAGAAAACCAGAGTATTTGATCCAGAAACCCCCTCCCAATAATGCCAAGGCTGCACTGGAAGCCATGATCCCTTCCATTAAAGCTATTCTGAATCCACGTTCCTGTCCCGGGGATGTGACATCTGCGAGCATAATAAATGCTGTCATTACAGCACAAGACATGTAGCCAGTGATCCCCTCCAGTGTATTCCCAATGTAAAGATATGGCAAGGGTGCTTCCAGGTAGAATACAACGATGTACACAATCTGGTGTAGTAAAAGTCCTATCAATGTTATCAAAAAGGAAACTTTTCTCCCACACCTATCGGATATGTAACCAAGGAAGAATGTTGGAATAATGGCCGTAAAACTACTGAGAAAAGACATGTACATAAGTTGTTGTGAAGATTCCTTCTGAATATTACTGATCACTTTTGTTGCCTCCGAGTTGTTCTTGCTATCACAGATACTGGTGTCATCATTTTTAATGTAATTTGGGATGCCGTATGACTTGGCTACCTGGTTATATACATAAAACTGACTTATCGGTAATGCAAGAACACTGGCAAAGAAGTACATTGAGAGAGCCAGTTCTATGACATAGGTGCACATCCATCGTGGGCTGGTTATATGTGGGATCTCATTTGTTGGGGACTGGTGATCATCTGCATTATCCCCCAGTAAAGGGGGATAGTCCACATTCCTTTCTCTTCTCATTATTGCATTCTGAAATAAATATCAATATTTCAAGTGAGCTGAACTTTAATAATAGAGAAGAAGTATGAATTTGAATATTTAAATTAGATGTCTTCTGGCTGGAAGAGGGAAATTGCAGTTTTATCCCTTAAAATGTCAACTTTACTTAACTCTTCTTCTCATACAAAAACATGTTATTTATTATTACAATATACACCATTGGATAATCATAATCCCAAACAAATTGATATGTGTAAATTAAAAAAAAAATCCAGAATTATAGTTTTTGGCGAACTCCCAAGTTCTTTTCCTATGTGACAGTCAATTTCTTATAATGTTGATTTAATGGTAATATTCATTCCTTTTTTATTCAAATCTTTTTAAGCAAGAAATGTTACATTATACTTAACATGGCACCAGACAGATGGCACAGAACCACCGAGTGCCTTACAAAGAACCAATAAGAAAATGACAAATTTTGGATCATCCTATCATTTCAGTGATAGCTGCGGGACATGCCAGTAGATTTTGACCAGAGATCAATGAGAAATGGTTCAACTTGAGGAGGACCTATATCTCGGTAATTCATTGCACACAACATCATTGCCAAGCTTAACATCAGACATAGCAGAATTAATCAAATACATAAACTTTATTTATTTTATTAGCTTATATAAATCACTCTTGTTGACCCGGATGGAAGTGTGCTAGGGGTCTTAATTAAAGAGGAAACTGGAGTACCCTGGAAAACCCACATGGTCGGGCAGGTGACCCCATGTCTTTTCACGTCCATTTCAGGAATAAAACCTCTGACAGCTAGGTGAAAGGAGAGTGTGTTACCAATGTGCCACCCAACCACCGTAATCAACTAGCGAGTGTTGAGCTACCCATCTGAATCTAAACATACATTGTGTCAAAATGAGAGAAACTTTTAAAAAGTAAGATAAATTCAATATAGAACAAATTCCAAAGTAATATAACTGGTGCACTTTGATTAGCTTTATTTCCAATAGTTAAACATTTTTTTCAAAAAGTGTGGCAGTCAATATGACGTGCTGAATACTTCTTTCTTATGAACTATATTTTGTGATAGCGTAGTTGGTTTCGTAATTAAGTTTTGGTGTCTGCAAGGTTACTTCTTTTTAGTATAACAGGATGTTTTGGACAGAAGTTTGACATGAATTATCACCATAAATCAAAGATTTGAAATGCATAAATGCTGACTTTGAGGATCATTTTTCTAGAAATTTCAAACCCCAAAAATATTTCAGTCTGTTTTGATGACAGCTGGTCTGAGATACAACCGATGGGTGAAGAATTAGGTCATATCAGAGACGTATATATTTACATGCATGTAAACAAAACATGAACATCTGACACTATTTCTTGCAAACGCCAGTTGATCCACATGTAACAATACAAAAGCCCTGTACAAAGTATGTGACCATTTGTAACTGAGGAAAATCACCAACCTTCTTGAAGTTCCTTGTCCAGTCCTTGCACTCACGTGCTGATGAGGTTTGTGTTTATTTTTCACTTACAGCGAGCGCCACCTATAGCTAGCTACTTCAGGTTCGATCATTAACTCGAGCGACCTGATGCGGCCGAGTTCGCGATCGATGGTGTGTAGTTAAAACAATACATATAGTCCAAAGCGGGACAAAACAGTAACAAAACTTGTATAAAGTAGCAACACAGGTATATCATTCATTACAAATCTGACATTTGTTCAAGTGTGGTATACAAGGGCGTAGCTAGCCCAGTAGAAATGTATAGGCCCAGGCGAGGAGTCTGGGGGCCTGATATTTATGTTCAACCATAGTTTTGTAATTTTGTCCGACATACTCTATGCACGGATTTTTTATGTGTGAGCCCGGGCTTTATCTTTCTATGGAACCTGGTATACGTGTTGCTTCGAAAAGCACTGATTCAATGAGATACATTTATCCAGAGACGTTATGTGTTATCTCTGATTTATCAATACCCTTATTATTTTAAGTCATTTTAACTTGACAATTGCCTTTGTTGTCTTTTAAAATGTAGAAAATATAATTTATTAGTTTCAAAAGCAAAACCAGTAAATCATATTACACTTTAAAATAAATATGAGATTTCATTGTTTAATTTCCATATATGAGAGAGGGCCCATGGTCCCAAACGACGGTTGACTCTCCCATGTGATAATACCATATTTAGGCATCCGTGGTTTGGGATCATCGCTCGAGTGATGACTTTTTTTCCATATTAAATACCTATTACTGCAGTTTGTAATGTGTAGAATTGACAAGTTCTGTTTTTTCCATTTGTTTGTTTTTGTTTTCAGTATCCATATGTCACAGTGTAAATAGTACTTAGTGTCTGTAAACGTCCTGTCTAACTTGTATTCGTTACTGTCCGTGCATTTACGTGTATGTCCTTATTTGGTGTGTTACCTGTTAGGTATTGTCAGTGTCTGTCCTTATGTGGTGTTGTTTTGAGACGTGTATGTGTTCAGGTGTGACAGGCGAGGAAGTCGTGCGAGAGTGAATGTGTAGAGTAACAAAACTAGGGATACCCCTGGGTGCGGGGCAGAACTACAAAATAGCCACGTCGCTCTGGACGTCCTCCGGAGTCTAGGCGCCACAAATAGCGACAGGTATACATTACTGCCACGGCCCGACGGTCGCTGACGTGAGGTGCATTCGTGGAAACCAGCTAGCAAATATATATGTGCATGTCATTGTTAGACCAGGGGTACAAATAAAAGAAGTTTAAACACACAACGAATACAGTTTTATTTGAAGGTGTGACACATAATGTTTATTTATATACTTATTTGTAACACTAAGTATGGTAAAATAAATTTATAAATATGACTGACTTGTTTGAAAAGTAAAAACTTCATTCACGCAATTATGTCTGACTCCATGATTCTGATCATCGAAAATCTTAGGTTTATTTCCGATTACTTAGCGAAGTAATCCATCAAAAAATGGGTTATTTCATGAAATAGATTTCAAGTAAAATATTCATTCAACTTAAAAAGTTGAGATAAATGTCCAAGAGAAAATAAATTTCAAAAACGCAGTTTTGTTGTTCTAAATGGACCAAATTTACACCAGAGAACGTATTGTTGATCTTTAAATCACCAAATGTAAATTTGATTAAGCACAAGCTATAGCAAATTTTAAACGCGTAATATTTCAAATTTTGGCAACAAAAATATAGGAAAATGTTTATACAATAACTGTTAACTTAAGAAGCACAATGGGTAATAGTTTCAAGTATGAGTTTGCTGAAGGTCAGAGGGGAAAATGCACAGATTTAATTTGATTTCTTCTAGATTTGTACATCCTATTAAAAAAAAAATCCTTTTTGAATTTTCAATTTGACTGGAAAATCTCTAAAGTAAAAGATATTTGTAAGATAAATGTATCTAAATCAGTCATGTAATATTTTGATGGTGACTTGTCAAACCTGTCTGTTATAAAATAAGACACCAGGGTCATTAATCATCTACCTCAGTTAATAGTTCAATTACAGCTCATGTTGAGTTTATTACAAAGAGGACAATTTTGAAAATGATTTCCATTCTCCCATTGTCATATTGTGGGTTGGAGACCCTGAACACCATGATTGGCAATAATGTCATAATATTCAATGATGAGACCAATTTTCTTATTTGTAAATGTAAAAAGTCAATGACATAGCTGGAATTTATAGACAATACAGAGATGCTATAGCATGAACAGAAATACAGAGAAAGGCAGAAGAAGATAATGATAATATTCCTATATAAATTGTAGAAAATTCTTCCCTAGGGGAAATGTGAAACCCTAAGGGCAAAAAATTCACATTTTAGTAAATCATCTTTAAACCTTCCATCCCTGAAATTTGAATCAATTTGATAAATTTCAGTCCCCTACTTAGAGCTCTGTGGGTGGGGAGCATATAATTCCTGATTTTATGTAAAATTTTATTAAATTTGGTTCAGGACTAACCAAAAAATCCACAGCATATCCAAAATCCAGTTAACATTACAAAGAAACAAAATTCTGTGAAGTGTACAATTGTCTTGTAGGTATGGAAATATGATGTGTTTTAGTGTTACTTTAATTACAAGTTTTTCTTTGACTATGAATCAGTACTATGACAGTGTAGTGCTAAAACTTAACATGAAGTGGACTAATAAGTGGTCTGTTCACACAGGTGGTCTCTCAATAGAGGTGATCTCTTTACACAAGTGGTCCTCGGTCTTGGTAAAAGGGTCAAAATAAAAAAATAAAAAATCAAAGCAAACAAACATCAAGATCATCTTGAGACTTCAACTTTACAAATTCAGTTTATATCATAATCATGGGATAATATCATCAAATTCTATATTGTATACTCGATAAAGTTTTGGTGATCAAAATCAAATAATGAAAGGCTATTTATTATAGCTTTTAGAACAATCTTAATGCAGTTGTTATCCCAATGTCCTGTCCTGATGATGGGATTCACACTTCTGATCACTTTTTGACATTTTTCATGACATCTACTGATCAGATTCCAGCATTCCATACTTATAGCAGACAATACTTGAACGAAGGTCTACAAGTCCATCAAGCAGGATTGTACTTCAACCTGCTTCAGCTATTTATTATTGATGCTGAGGCTCCAATTCTGTGTGCATCTGAGATTGCAGTTGGGAAAGTTGACATCATTGCATGTCTTCAAATAGAGTAATCTAAACCAAATTGGTGAAAGGCACATTCATTTTCAGCAGAACAATGCAATCTAGGTTTGTTTTTCAGTTTGAAGTTTGCTTTTGTGCTATGAAGTAAATGTTTGATTCATTATCATGTTGAACAGATATACTTTACTGTTTTGAAAGTATGAAATACAGTGGTTCAGGGTAGTTTTATATTGTGTAAAGTTATGTAAAAATCTTTTTAGCCTTTTCCAATTTTTTATAGGTAATGTACACATGTTAACTGTTAAGATGAAATAAATGTATTCAGGCCATTGCACCATAAAAAATTGAAGGATAAAACTGTTCTGTGCTGACAGGCGTGTCGCAAACAGGGGCTTTTAGCTGTTGATATTGTTCGTATTGCCTCTAAATCTTTGAAAAAATTATAGCAAGTTGAACTTTAAAAATGTTGAATTTCACTGAAGTTGCAAATGGTATTGTCTACTTTTGTTTTTAAATCAATTTATTACTACTGTCTGGTTTTATTACCAGCATTTCTTGAAATAAGTTTTGATTCATTTTTACAAATATTCTTAAAAATAATTTATTGATTGACAGGGTTTAATGTCCGTGTTAATACTATTTAAAACTAACCTTCTGCTTCTAATTTTTTTCTTTGAAAAACAAAATACTTCACTATCAAACAAATATTCATATTGTATTTTACTAGTATGCATTTAGTTATATTTGGTTAGTTTCCCCATTATTTCTGTAAGGGGAGATAAATCTATTTCTTTTTCAATCAAAATTAAAATATACTTGTTTACCTTTAACCTTATTAATTTAAATATGAATAGAATAATTCCTTAATATCAATATAACATTATCCCACACTAAAAGCAAGAAATTTATATGCAATAATGAGTTACTTGACATCAGCGGCAGCTGTACAATGTATTATATATACTAAACAAAAAAAGAAAGGTAATACTACATTATTCTGTGATTAATTAATTAATCCCTTCATAAATCCTTACCAATCATGTATGAATAAAGTAATTGATCAATTCTGATAAAACTGCAGTCATGGTTCATTATAAAACTCTGCGTTCAGTTGATTTTATTCGACTGTAAAGGACGTTGGGGGTCAATTTCAAAGGTAACACCATTAGTAACGGGTATGGCCACCGTTTGCGAAGTAAACAGCATTGCAGCGTCGTCGCATGGAACTCGTAAACCGGTAGATAATTCGAGGAGAGATGTTCCATTCAGCGATCAAGGCTTGGGCCAGCTCCTGCAAGTTTGACGGCTGATTTTGACGTTCTCTTACGCGTCGCCCAAGAACGTCCCAGACAATCGGTGACAAATCAGGTGCGCTGATTATTACGGTGACGTCGCAACAAACTGGGTCCAGTGTAGGGACGTCGCACTTTCAATTGGTAGGCCCTCAACCTGTTGCGGACTGTTTGGGGAGACACACGACGCCCAAACAATGTTCTTGTAGTCTTTACCGCGGTTACGAATCAATTGCGCAAGTGTATCAATCGTATACGACGGTCATCCCTGGCGGTCGTTTTACGGGGTCGGCCGCTTCGGGGACGATCGGATGTTGACCAAGTTTGGTTTAAACGACTTACCAACTGGCAAATTGTCTTAACACTGCAACAAAAATGCCGTGCAACTCGACGGCGAGACTCCCCAGCCTGGATCATGCCTACATCCCTTTCTCTCTGTACTTGTGACAGCCGGGGCATAAAGTTGTCAGTTTGAATGTTTATGAAATTCAAGCGAAGATACAAGTTAGTCTCAGAAAACCTCGTGCAGCTCTTTCGCTAATACAGACTTTCACGCTTGAATGATTTTGGTAACCCCCTTGGATTTTGTAATGTAAAACATTACCATTTTCTAATATTGCACAAACATCATTTTGTTTTCACTCATTTACAGGTATTCGCCAAGGAAACATGTTAACCTTTCTTTTTTTGTTGAGTATATGTACAATTTGTGATGTCCACCTACAAAGATTCTTTGAATGGATGATTGGAGTAGAAATAGCCATCAGTATTTAAAAAAGATGATAAAAGAATCTATGGAATTGTGTTGTTATATACCTATACAGCTAGCTGGATTAGAACAATCATGGCATTGTTACATTATCTACTTATACAGCTAGCTAGATTAGAACAATCATGGAATCATCATCTCATCCACTCTTACAGTGAGCTGGATTAGAACAATCATGGCATTATTACATTATCTACCTATGCAGCTAGCTGGATAAGAACAATCATGGAATTGTGTTGTTATATACCTATATAGCTAGCTGGATAAGAACAATCATGGCATTGTTACATTATCTACTTATACAGCTAGCTAGATTAGAACAATCATGGAATCATCATCTCATCCACTCTTACAGTGAGCTGGATTAGAACAATCATGGCATTATTACATTATCTACCTATGCAGCTAGCTGGATAAGAACAATCATGGAGTTGTGTTGTTATATACCTATATAGCTAGCTGGATAAGAACAATCATGGTATTGTTACATTATCTACCTATGCAGCTAGCTGGACTAGAACAATCACGGAATCATCATCTTATCTACTTATACAGCTAGCTAGATAAGAACAATCATGGCATTGTTACATAATCTACCTATGCAGCTAGCTGGACTGGAACAATCACGGAATCATCATCTTATATACTTATACAGCTAGCAATCATGGCATTGTTACATAATCTACTTATAAAGCTAGCTGGATTAGAACAATCATGGAATGGTTATATTATCTATCTATGCAGCTAGCTGGATTAGAACAATCATGGCATTGTTACATTATCTACCTATACAGCTAGCTGGATTAGAACAATCATGGCATTGTTACATTGTCAACTTATACAGCTAGCTAGATAAGAACAATCATGGAGTTGTGTTGTTATATACCTATACAGCTAGCTGGATTAGAACAATCATGGCATTGTTACATTGTCAACTTATACAGCTAGCTAGATAAGAACAATCATGGAGTTGTGTTGTTATATACCTATACAGCTAGCTGGATTAGAACAATCATGGAATTGTTACATTATCTACTTATACAGCTAGCTGTATTAGAACAATAATGGAATTGTTACATTATCTACCTACGCAGTTAGCTGGATGAGAACAATCATGGAACTGTTATTTTCTTATACAGCGATGAATGCATTTTTAAAATAATTTTCAAACAGTAACGTACAACATAGAAGCAAATGTAGCAGGGAAGCAATGTAGGTAGAGATTGAAAGAATCAATGACAATAGAAACAATTAAAAAAACAATAATAATTTGAATTTAACAAATTTAATAAACAAAATATACAAATGCCTAATGGCTGCTATGATTTTTATGGGATCTACATACATTCTTTTCGAATAATGAACAGGTAAAATTTACAGATAATTTTATTTGTTTTATGAAAGGAATTATGAAATGATGCCTTTTGGAATATAACTAGATAACATCAAGAATATAAATGTTCTTCAGTGTTACTATTAAAACCTGCACGAAACTGATGTTGAAAATGTTAGATATAATCCATAGAGTCACATATGTGTATACAAAATCCTCCTTGGTACCCTGTCCTCTTGTATTTCAATGATTGTCAGTTAATTACTCCTCCCAAATATCATGAGGTCACTGCTGCTTGTGTCCACATCACAGGATCAGGTTCATTGACATCACTAGCTACTCCATGTTTCTTCTACAGGAAAAGAAACTAGATTTAATTCACATTTTAATCTACTTTAATACTTAACAATCTGCAATAAGGGTAATATCTTCACAACTTGTTCATGTAAACAATCTAAAAGTAATATAAGGATATATTTCATTTAGTTTTTATCTTCTATTTTTTCATTATAATTTTGATAATGATACGTTTCGTGCTTGTCTGTTGATAGGTGTCGTGTCTGTCGTTGGTATGTTGGTCGGTAGGTGTCATGTCTGTTGTGTATGTCAGTCAATAGGTGTCGTGTCTGTAGTTGGTAAATTGGTCAGTAGGTGTCGTGCAAGTCATTGGTAAGTTGGTCGGTAGGCGTCGTGTGTGTCGTCGGTCAGTAGGCGTCGTGTCCGTAGTCGGTCAGTCGGTCGGTAGGCGTCGAGTCTCTAGTCGGTCAGTCGGTCGGTAGGCGTCGAGTCTCTAGTCGGTCAGTCGGTCGGTAGGCGTCGTGTCCGTTATCGGTCAGTCAGTAGGTGTCGTGTCTGTAGTTGGTAAATTGGTCAGTAGGTGTCGTGCAAGTCATTGGTAAGTTGGTCGGTAAGCGTCGTGTGTGTCGTCGGTCAGTCGGTCGGTAGGCGTCGTGTGTGTCGTCGGTCAGTCGGTCGGTAGGCGTCGAGTCTCTAGTCGGTCAGTCGGTCGGTAGGCGTCGTGTCCGTAGCCAATAATAGTCTAGTCATCCTATGATAAACCCAAACTAATTACAACAGAAATAATTTCTATGCTAAACGTTACATCAACTAACCATAAACAACATATCAAAAATCGACAAAAATCGACAAAGGGGAAAATGATGAAATCTTCATAATTATTAAGTAGCTGAACGATGGAAATCGCGATGATCTTCTCAGCACATACTGGCCACCGAATTAAAAAAGAGTTCCACAAGGGTGATAATCTCAATGCAGAGGTTTCAGGAAACAGTTAATTTACATTTTTCCTGAAATTATTTGTCATGTTTGAGATATATAGGTGTAGCAGATTATATGGTTATGAAAAATACATCATTACATGTTTATATATTTATAAACTACATAACAATTACATTAACAGTAGAGAGATGAGTCTTAAATTACCTCCCTTCATGCACCCCTGATGAAATTAAAATAAAATCATTATGATATATTTTAAACTACATAACAATTACAGTGTGGTTTTTTTTATGTATTTATAGCAATTATGGAAAGGATTAAACTTAATTAAACATAGTAAAGCACATTTTAAATAGATTGATATTTTTTAATGTGCTATACCTTACAATTTTTTTTTATTTCATTAAAATCCCTCTGAATGTCTAGAAAATGATCAGATGAACAAATCGAGTTATCACTTTACTGTGTATCTCGAATAGCTATCGAGTAATATAGATTTTCCCCCATGGTGTGTTTTGACCAATTCTGCTCTCAAATTAGGAAGAAAGGGAGGTAATTTGAAAATTTAAAACCTCAATAAGTCTTAAATTTACTTGAATAAAGTTGCAATTGAAACTGAATCGTGTAGTTTGTGCTTCTGTGAATTTAGATAACTGGAAAAGCAGATTGATACTACATATATAAAGTCTGATGTTATGACGTCATGGTAACGGCTGATGTCATCAGTACTAAGACGTCATCAATTGCTAATGATGGCTTCACCAATGCACTGTGATGTCATAGTGGAGGCTAGAAATCCCACAAAAATCTTCAATTTAGCATCTAACACATTTCTCGAAAGTAATTAACATTGATATGACATATTCTTAAATGTCTTGTGTATGACATCACAAACACATTATTGAGTAAAAATCATCAAAACAGAGAATTCATCCAAAATTCAAAAACTGTCAAACTTGTCCAATATCTATCACGTGCTTCTCACCAGAAACGTACGCGTGTTACATACGTCTCTGTTCTCAACAAAGCGCACTGTATGTAATAATAACTCGTGAATAACATAGCTGAGCATAAAACCATGGGAAAATGGATATCTAATGCGGTATCACTTTCCGTCCCTCCATCCATCCATCTGTCCCATTTCTAGAACAGGTCATGCTTTCAGTGAAACAACGGAGGTGGGGGCATCAATCGTGCCCCCGATATTCCATATCCAAATCTATCGGATCTACAGTGGTGATAAGGACCGTGAAAGTCCGGTCATTTTTGGCAAGAAGCTCTGAATATCAACGTTCATGAAGGAGATGTATGACTCTAAATTCGTAAATTTCTTCAGATTACGTAGATAAAGGGAACTGGGGTCATAATCACTTGATAATATTTTCAAATACATTGCAATTACCATATTAGGAACTACAGAGAAAAGAACAGGAGTATGTTATAAGTTTATATGCATGTGACGATGAAAAGATGATGATATCGAACTGCTGATACCCAGTATGAACGAAAAAAAATAGTAACACAATAACACTTATGGCTGGGAGAAAGCAGAAAAGAAGATTTGAAAATTGTATTGTGGAGACGTGTATATGCGAAATAAACCGAAACTTGTACTGAGTGAAATAACATCAGCCAGAAAAGTACTGGGAATTATAACCAGAAGGATTGGAAGGGGACAAATATACTAGTAAGTTGAAGAGAGGCGTTATTGGGTGTCTGGAGGATTATTATGGAATTGTTGACCCAACCCATCCTTCTTACTACCCATTTACTATTTAACATTTGATGTTAGATCAATTACTGATTAAATTACTTCAAAATCCGGATATATACTATTTTGAAATTTGTATTTTGTTTATTCTTACTTATAGGTACATGTATTTTATATAGAAAGATAACTTGATAGCAGTGAGACTTTTTGTAACTCCATAAAGCGATATATATTTCCCGCCAAGAAATACAGCATCTAAGAAAATGGCAAAGAGGTACCGAATGGGAAATTATCCATGATTCCTAGACAGTCGGTTTACGGTGAAGTGATAGTCCATGATACGTATTATAACGAATTTTCCATGTTTGGCCTCATTTTGTTCAGATTTACACCAGGATCACGAAAATATACCATATGTAAATGTAGGGAACTAGAAAATTCCCCACAAACTGAATGAACCCCGTAATGTTGGTCCTCAGACTGCTGAGAGTTCCCCACAACGTAGCGTATGCTACCCCCCCCCCCCCCCCCCACTCTCTCTCTCTCTCCTCTCTCTCTCTCTCTCTCTCTCTCTCTCTCTCTCTCTCTCTCTCTCTCTCTCTCTCTCTCTCTCTCTCTCTCTCTCTCAATATTACAGTAACTACAGTAACATGTGATTGCAGACAGACAGATAGGTAAGATCATATCTCCTGCTGGGTCTGATATAGGTTACGCATGTATAACTATATCTGAATTTACTTCCAAAACACAAATCTAAATAACACAGTTGATCAGTCTGACCAGCCTTATTTTATCCGTTATTTCCACAAGTCTTAGCCAACATGTCATTTCTGTTTAGGAGACCATGTGCAGGCATCAGGTTCATGAGCAGTAGCAGTATTATCAAAACACAAGCGGCGCAATAGGAAAACCGTTCAGTGTTAACTTAGAAACAGTTCCAGATCAGAACCACTGACCAACTTACAAAGTCCATAAATAATATGGCAGTGAAGTACAGCCTTTTATTTAAGTTTTGTGTAAACATGTAAACATTACAATGTTTATATGTTAAATTAGTCCGAATCATGAGCTTATTGGGAAGTAATTTCCTTTGCGATATGAAGCTAGATGTTTCGTTGTTTCATTTAAATCTGAGAATTACTCGGATTCATCAAGGTTTATATGACATAACATAGCGGTTGTTGACAATGAAGAAGATCCTTAATTGGTTTAATTCTCAGACATTACAGCACTTTTTAAAAAAAAAATATCTTTGGGCAACAGTTCCCTTCATTTCTAAAAAATAAACCTTGTTGTACTCCTTGCAGAGTCTCATTTGTGTTTGGTGTCGTATGCCACGAACAGGGATAAACCCAAGTTAATGACAACCTGGTGTAGTATTTCTATAGCCAATATAACTCATCGATTACTTAATCGCCTTGATTAATTAACATGTCTTGGATATTTGATGACGTATCTGTTGATAAGATACACAGTTGAATTCAAACTTTTTTGTTGCCTGTGGCAATGGTTTTTAAAAACACTCATTTTAAAGGTGATACAGCCGTGACTTCTTTCTGAAATACAGCTTACAAAATTAAGCCCAATCTAAGATTTGGGTGGTCTCCAACTTATGACTAAAATGTACATTTATGTCTAAAACGAAACCTGCAAATATCCAGGTGAAGTCCACTGGTTATCGTATGCACGTGATGGGCGATTAATTGTATCCTACCTCTTTTAGACACAAGATGTTTTCTAGTTAATTTACAATAACAACAATATGACAGCTGGTGCATAAGATAAACCTTCCATGTAGATGTCAGATCTTTTTCTGTATAATAGGATCGATAAATTCTACAACCAATAAACTACACATGTATATATAATTTTCTGCATAAACCATATAACTATCATGAGATACGTGACAATGTAACGATCAAACAGTGTAGCAATATGACAAAATCTTATAAATCAACTTTCAAACAGTTCAAACTAAAATAAAAAGCAATAACAGATTAGATGCAAAATTCAATAAAGAGAATTCGAAAACAAGTACACGAGTATTAAAGTTAATATGTCTCCCGATGTTAGATTAGTGGAAAGACGGCTCCGTTATATATTTTTTTGTGATTTAGCAAAACAGAAGAAGGAATCAGGGAATGGAGTGTAACGGGAAATGAAAAGAAATTGTTCATGAATAGCAAATATTAAGAACTGTATAAATGGAAGGAAAATTGAAATGTGAAAAAATAACAGCAATGAGTTCTAACACGGTTTAAAATTTATTTGAAAAGTTTGAATATCAAAACATATACATTGCATTACATTTATTCAGATCACAAAGAATTACGATGTCCTGTGAAATACAAAGGTGTTGTATTATGTAGTCATATGAATATATCAACATAGCTCTTTATATCACGTTAACATTTGTACATGTCCAAATGTTGAATAAGACAGGTTTCCTAGTTGATGATGGGTATTGTTTAAACAAAATTATTATTACTGACATAAAGGAAATTTTGCACTAAAATCTTTTCGACATACAGCACATTGATGGACAGAGTCAAAACATATTGAAATTATATTGATCTTTTATGTCGTGATTTTCAACTAGCAGCTCAATGACATTATACCCGAGAGGAAGATTTCTAAAATATAAAATATTCTTAATTGTTGGTTTTTGGGATAGAATAGGAGTAAGTGTATAAAAGTTTCAGCAGTTTCTGAAACACACATGATTTTAAGAGAACTATGGTTCATCCTCGGTCGTGTATGGAGAATTAGGATGAACATGATGAATATTGTTATCGGCATTCAAAGACCCCTTAATGTTGGTGACAGGTGGGTTCTCCTTAACCTCGTCAGGAAGAGGATTCCATGAGTCAACAGAGGAGGGTACAATATGTGTAGAGTTTAGTACGACATCTCATCTGACAATAATTATTCGCGTTTCTATTATCATGAACATATATTTCAAGAGGACGAGAAACGAGTGCGTTAATTCAGTAGGAAAGACACTGGCGATGAACATCCTTTTGAAATTCGGCAGTTTCTAAACACAATCTCCTATCAAATCTACGGTTAATCTAGTTACATCAGTGCCGGCTGCTTCAGTTAAATATTTACTAATATTTAGTTTTTGCGTATTGTTATATGGTCCCATATCATGTACAGTAGATAGTTTGAATTTTTGTTCTATCAACAGAAAATTTCAGTTCTTGTTAAGACAATTCTTGAGCTTTGTTAATTATATAATCAACACGACACCCCACCCCACCCATAAGAAGAAATAAAAACACCAAGAGGTACTTGTGACCTGTTACTTCTATTAGTGATGTGTTTACTCATAGACAAAGAGGGGTGAAGTAATTTGTAATTGTTTCAGCTTACTGTCATCGATACTGTCTTCCTCGGGTAGAAATTGACATGCGACCTTTTGAACGACTCGAGAATTGAATTATTTTAGCAATATTCAAGAGATCGGGGTTTAGACCCAGTAAATTACGTTAAGATATAGAGACTATCGTCAGCAAACACTTTTATGATATAATCAATATCTTTTAAAAATATAAAAATGTCCTTCCGTGGAAACAGTGTAACGGCCACCCTTCTCAACCAATGTTTCCACAGCATCAGTGTTTCATTTTTTATGCTGAATTAACATACTGAGCTATCCTTAGAGAGGCTTTCAGATGTTCCTACTAAAAAAAAAACCGACCTTAACATTTTTCAACATTTCCGCAAACCCCCCCCCCCCCCCCCCAAAAAAAAAAAAAAAACAACTCTTTTTTATTTGCTGGTGATCCTCAACAGCACTAGTACCCTGAGGCAAAATCGCCTTAGATACTTTATATATATATATATATATATATGTATATATACCAGCCGATATCAAATATTCTTTCACAAAAAGCAAAGGTGAGATCGGGTATTCCAGACAGGTATACATCTCAACTGAATGTGACGAGATGTTGACCAAATTTTTCTTTGTTATGTTTTATTTTCATTTTATACTCCCTGCAAACAAAGTTTAGGGAAGAGTATAGAGGAATCACATTGTCTGTCCGGCCATCTGTCCAGAAACGTATAAGCCGAACTCCTCCTATGCTATTCGACGGAATTTCAATGAAACTCGGCACTTGAATGTACAACAATTTCAAAATTCATCATGATAAATGTACGCAACACTTATACATACCGGACAAGATGTATTAAACTTTTCCTTATGTAATATTTAGTGGTTCAGTGTCAAAAGCAAGAAAAAAAAACCCTTACAAAAACATTTTTTTAAGCAGGAACAGGAAATAATTGTTGGCCTGCACATCTCATCTGAATGTGACGAGATGTATAAATCAGTTTTCTATAAGATTCTTTCAGTTATCAACTTAGTTTGAGATAAGCTACAATTCCTATTTCCTTATTTACAATCAGTTTACTACATATTGATTTACCCACATACCAGGTAGACCATCTGGACAGATTATACCCTTGATAAATATGTATTTACACATCTAGGTCACTGAAAAGTTGAAATGTTTCATATGGAAGCTTAGTGTTATATAGGAACAGGTCCCTGTCTCACGAATCTTCCTTAACTTGAGGAAATGTTAACTAGCATTACGGAAGTTAAAGAAAATGTTAAATCCTTATGCAATGTTTTTCTGTGGGCAATTTTACCTTAAGAAAATTTAAATAAGGAAGATTCGTGAAACTGGGGCCATACGAATATATCAATGATTACGTTTAACCGTAATCAAGATACGTAATGTGTATTCTGGTCTATGGAATCTTTCTTCTGTATTCAATTAGATCAAAGTAAATCAATTCATGTTCTTTAGTAACATTTGCTTAAAACAGTCACTTTTAATATGCTTAACCTTCCTAAACATAAATTTTAATGCACGCGTAGTTCCTTAATACTGGAAATATGACCTTGTAAGAATTATTAGTATAGGGTGGCAGCATAGCGGGAAATACTTTGAAATGCATACAGATCTAGAGTTATCCTCCTTGCGACGTAACGAGGTTTTCATGGCGGATAGGCCAAATTTTGTTTTCGTTTTCTTACGTTGTTCGTAAACTCACGTGAATAAACTTTATTGCTTCCAATCATTGACTGCTTAGACATTCTTATAAATCTTAAATCTTAAAACAATTAAACTTAAAGCGAAATTACGCCGTCAAATTCATTTTTTGACACGTTAAGTCCAAGTCATTCAGTAAACTTGAAGGGATTCTCTGACTGTGCGTTGTAACTTTAATATCTTTGAAGAAATCATCAGTTACTTTTGAGATGACGTAGAGATATTCCCAGTATTTTGATATTATGGAACAAAGAAATCATTCGGTGAGGGAAAACATCGTCATGTCAAGTTTTTGGGGAATATTTTGCGGTGACAATGGATTTTTTACCATGGTATCTTTTTCCGCCCTTGAAAATCATTCTTGCTCAAATATTATGTATATTTCTCTATAAAAATGGACTAAATACACCAGAAATGTAACTAAAACCACAAGAGTTTTGATAATATTTCTCACTTGCTTCACAAAACACCGGTCCTACTTAAACCAGCCCGCAGACGCCCACAGACACCCGCAAGGATACATTGACGCCCGCAGGCGTTGTGGATACAATAGTTAAGAAATGAAGTTATATAATGGTTATTTTTACTTAATTAAACCCATCTGTAAAATTTCGAAGGGATTTCTCACTAATACTGCACAAAAATAACCAATATTAACATAACTAACAAAAAGAAACCCTTATATTATGTTTAAAAAAGTGTATGTACATAATTATAGACTATATCAACCGTCTAGAGGAAAATAGAGCCAAAATCTGAGTACTAAAGGTAAGGGGGAAAAAGTTTAATGCGATGATAATAAAATTTAACGTATTTTCGAGGATATCGAGGAGATAATGTAATATGTACATAATTTGATGATATTGAAATAAATTACAAATTATGTAAACAAGAGATCCCAGAGGGATCCTCGCGCCCACCGTTGTTTGAACTTCATTAGAAGTGACCAAAGGGAACATACGTATGAAATTTGAGAAAGATCAATCTAGTTTTTTCTTTTTGTAATAATAAGTTATTTACCGATACTGTCTTATGAATGTGTGGATTCATGTGTACGTTTTAAAATTGCATTTAGTTCACAAAGTTGAAACTATCGTATATACTGGATGTTTTACCCAAATTTATTGAAGGGAATTCATCGAGAAGCGACGTTTAACGTTTCATACTGCTGATACATCCCTGAGGGTTGTGACATCAGGGTTCCTCCAATAGCACACAAGTCTAATCCATCACATGAATGAAATGATTACAAATATACCATTGCTTGGTTTAAGGAACGTATATAAAATCTCTGGCAGTGTTAGGGCTTTTTTATGCCCAGTAAGACTCTTCAATAGCTGGTGACAGTTTAAAAGCCTTCCTCAAAACCATGGCAGCCTTATCGCATTCTCCAAAAGCCTGTAAGTAATGTATGAATATGTTACATTGTATTAACAATTTATGTATCAGATCAAGGAAAGACTTTGTTGAGATACTTACTCTATCATTTTAACACAAGAAAGTGACATGTGTTACAAAAACAATATTGTTTGTAAAAGCAAATGAATGAAAAAATTATACCTCAAGTTGTTCAGCTTCCTTTATCAGAGCAAGTGCTTTTTCTTCATTGTCATCAATTTTGTCCTTGCTGACCTTTTTAAACATTATATCCGTTCTTAAAATGTATTTCTTATTATCCCTGAAAACAAAGAATGAAGTGAGTGGTGTGTTGTTATTGTATAATGTAATTGCACGAAAATTAAACACAACAATGTCTTTCATTTGACCAGTCTTGCCTTTGGTCCCTAAAACTAGCTCAGCTGCGTGTAAAACTTTTTTTAACACTTATCTGTTAGCAAAAACACTGGCAGGGAAAAATAAAGGTATACTTTCTTCATTCATCAACACATGTGAGACGAAGAGGAAATGGTCCTCTATCGCCATTGCTTAACAAGAACGTCACAAGTTTATAACTGATTTATATAATAATTCGTTAAGTTAAAGCAGACAACGTACCAAAGTTTCTGGCCCTCGTGTAGACGATGATGGTTAAAAATGATAGCCATGCCGGCCTCCGGCTGGACCTTACACAAGATGTTCTTCTCTTCTGCACAATATTTCCCTGTTTCATCCTAAACATTCATATCATTTACGCAATATTAACAAATATTGCTAAAAAATAAATGGCACAAAGACATAGCCTAAAACCTAGTTTGAAGATTTTTGTTTGACTATAATAGGTCATTGATGAATTTTGTCATTACCTGGCTCTAGAACGAATAGGCAATAAAATAGAAATATACCTCGGCATACCGCTCAGTCATTTAAAAATCAAAAGACTTACACAATTTACACACAGCTCGATAAGAATTGAGAAATTTAAGCATTGAGGAATGAAATGCACTCACGACCAGTGTTATAATTTTGAGGTTTTATGGTCAAAGTGATCTCATTGAGAATTTTTTTTTCTTTGTAAGATAAGAAACTGGGATTATTTAATGCTCCAGTATTTCTTAAGAAATGGCAATAACGAATTCCACTACACAAAGATCCATCCAGAACTTCCCAAGAAAAAGCAATAATAAACTAAATAGCATTAACCAACTTTCTTTTTCAAAATCAAAGATGGTCGCCGGTCGGCCATTTATTTTTTCTGATCAGATCCAAAATTTAACCGGCAACTAAAGACCAAGGGGACCTCACATATGAAAGTGCGAGATTCATCCATTACTTCTAGAAATAGCGATTACAAACTCCCAAAGTCAAAATCAAAGATGGCAATCTGTCGGCCATATCATTTTTCTAAAGAAATAGCGATAACAAACTTTTTATTAGACTCCAAACCCGTCGGCTACAACTAGGAACCAAGGGGACCCTTCGAATGAAATGTGAGAATGATCCATCCAGAGCCTCTCAAGATATAGCGACAATGATAACGGATCGACCACGGACGTGGAGCGATCGGAATAGAGATGGTGGGCTAATAATGTTAAAATATATAATCTCTTTGTTTTTCCGTCGAATAACTTCAATTTTCAAGATTTCAATCAAATTTAGTATATTGTATAAGTCTCTGTAACTTTGCCGTGTTTTCTTTGCTGACTACAATGCTCCTTAGGGAAAAAGATGCATGTGTCAGTGCATGTACATGCTCAAACATTTATGTATCTCGCCGGTATACCAAAACTTAGACTCCCACACAACGTTTACGTTATGGGCAGTTTTATTGCGAAAGTCAGTTTCTGATTATAAAGAAATAATCCACAATATAAATCATAAAATGAATTATAACGCTTATGACGAAATTGATGGATTAGCCCTCGTATACCACCACTCTTGAATCTGCGGATTAATTAAAAAATAATAATAAACAAACGTTGAAATATTCTCATAAACAGTAGCACTAAACACTTTTACTTGCCATATGGAGTGTCTGGCTCTCGTCTACAAAGTTGGTGCTACCTCCGGTGAAATCTCCGTTGAGGTAGACCATCAGAGTTTTCATGGACCGGTGTTTCGAATCCTCCTCATAGAACCCATCAAAGTGAGGTGCAAAATGACCACCGGGATGATAACGACACAGACGGAATAACTGAAATCAAATAATGCCAAGGTTTCATATTTGTTTGGGAACCGTTTACTTTTAGAACATAAAACCAGTAAGTATTTTTGTCAAATTACTCTTAAAACACGCACACACACAATCTTTTTCAATGCCACACATCTTACTCATATGCTTCAGATGTATAAAATAAGATTTCATTGAATTCAATCAGAAAACGACAATTAGTTTAGCTATATGCACAATGTCAAAACAAGTGAGTAACAAACACTGATCCTTGTGTGAATACATATTTTACTATCAACCTCAATATTGCCAATTTAGCTGAGGATAAACATAACTGTAGTATTGCTAAAATTAATATCGCATTAAGGTATAGCAAAAGACAGAAATGCAATCATCATATTAATCCTAAACATCATAGCTTCTCAGAATAAGAAAATGATGTTGAATATTCATAATTAATCAACATAACATAGCATATTGCTGTTAATCCGGACATCTGGCTTATTTTTGTGCCGCCTGCCAAAGTCGACATATATGTATTACTGTCGCGATGTCGTCAGCACAAGGAATTTTTTCTCGATAACTTTAACCGATTAAATTCAATCTTTATACAGTGCTTCCTTACAAAAACGATTGTTGGGATTTCTTTTCAGATCCGAAGGTCAAAAGTCAAGGTCACTGTTGCTGTAAATAAGATTTTTTTATTCGCGACAACCCGAGTACACTTTAGCCGATCTACCTCAAAATTCTTCATACAGCGCTTCCTTACCAGAAGTGCTTGCTTGGGTTGTTTTCAGGTCCAAAAGTCAAAGTCAAGGTTACTCTTACTATAAATAGATTTTTTTTCATGATACCAAAGGAATTTCTTTTCATGTTTGAATGTCAAAGGTCAAGGTCATAGTTACTATTAATGAAAAAAAATGTTTTCGTACAATAAACCTTACCAAATGTCCTTGCTTGTGATTGCGTTTTAGGTCAAAAGGTCAATATCCTTGTAGTTGTAAAACGAAAATTGGCTTGTGTGAGTACAGGTTTTCTTTGGTAAATTAGAATCAAACTTCATACAATGCTTCTTAACCAAAGGAGCTTGTTTGAGATTGCTTTTCATGTGGGCTGTCCCTTTTTCTGTCGTATTTGGAGCAAAACAAATTATATAAATGGAACAAATACAATGAGCATCTATGGCTATTGTTCCAGAAAACGCATCTCCAGGAATCTTGCTGGGCAGGCGACATATCCACTTCCGTGGAATTCTTATAATCTCATAACTCTGGAAAACACACTTTCCGTCCTTACTACTACTATCTGAAATATTTCATTGTGGCCATTTTTTTAAAATTCTATCATGAAATTCAACTTCGGCTTTCAATCAGGAGTTTTGTTTCGCAGCATACCTTGTTGAGTCCAGTTGGGACCCATTTGCCTTGGACCACGCATGGAATACCATGTATATGTTGGGAATGTGGATCACTGGAAATGTCTAGCTCCTCCAGACATGACTGTATCCTGGTCCAAAGCAGGTCAGCCAGGGACTGACTTTCTATCATGATCCTGTGTGGAACATTACCGGTAAATATTACATGGAAATAAAAGAAAAAAATTGTGTATACTGATAAAACATTATTTCTACATTCCTATAACTCCCTAATGTGGTCATGTGTCGGTTAATGTTTTAACATATTGTTTCCACCTTACGTTACCTGGAATCAGCTAGATAAAAACACACTATGAGGTTTCTTTCATTGTAAAGTCACTGTTAGTGTTTGTGCCAAACGCTTGTCAACCACTGCCAGAGGAGTATTATTTTATATATAATAATATTCCGTCACGGACTCATAGTTATGTGGCCTTCGCTTCGGTTAACATCTCTTTGTCAGGTTAATTTGTGTTTGTTATTATCTTTCTCGCGCCTATACATACAGTGTATTTTAACCACATTGTTTATCCTAACAATGGTAAATGACAGAACAATATAATTTTTGCAGTTACCTTTCTCAAACATCCATTAGTATGTTAACATTTTATGAATTTCAACTTTCAGTTTCATTTTCTAAAGATATAGCAGGATAACATGACAAGCTTGTTTTGGAAAACATTTTCACGTTTATGATAATACAGAAGCTCGGACTTGAATAAAAACAGTACTGGTATTTGTAAGTAAACATGTACAAGGATAGGCAGTTTAATCTGCGGCAAAACTGAGATACACGCCGGAAACATATTTTTGACTCCAGCAATGTTGAATCACCTAGAGTAAGACATATAATATAAAAGATACGGAATCATTTCAACTGGTTTTAATGTACAGTGACAGAAAATTTTCAATAAACGTCACAAAAACAAGGAGAAATTCCAAACGCACAGAGATATGATAGTTGAATTGTACATGTATTTCGAATAATACAGAAAACAAGCTAACAATGCTTTTCATAGTGTCTTTCCCCCTACCTCTGGGCGCTTCTGTAGTTATCTTGGGCTCCGCGTATTTCTCCAAAACCTATTTTCTCTCCCCCGTCAATGATAGATGCACATTCTGTCGGCGTTAATATGTTATGTAATAGAAAACCTTCGTTTCCGAAGTCCAGGATTTCGGACCGTCGTACGTCTGCTTGTGAGTGAGCAGAGTCATATTTCACGTCTAGAGTGTGGCAGTCTTGTGATTCGCTACAGATCTTACCTTCCTCCGTACCGGCCTCAACACCGGGTATATATTCTGTCGACATGCTGTCACATCTTAGAACTGAACCAAACGTAAACTGGCTTCAATTAGTAATGATCATGACATGTAGTTGTGCAACTATGTGGTCTGTTTATGTTCCGGTTGTAACAGGCGGTGTACACACAAATTTTTACCTCCGGTAATTTTATACCGTTCAAGTCGGATGAGATTCATTATAATTTATGAATTGGATTAATTATCGATATTTAGAGGATGTATTTTTTAATATGTTTTCACGGTATATGATATTGTCTATGGGTGTCGCAACTTAATTTTCTAGTAACGTTATCTTATTTGCAGTATAACAGATTTTGTTACAAATTATTGTGTTAAAGCTGACTATGCTGTCTACTTCATTCAGGTAAATTTACTCTTATTCACATAAACTGATCTGGCACAGTCAGTCTGAACAAAATGTCTTCAAAATATATGTTATTCAAGAAAGAAAATATAATAACAATAATAATTATAAATATAAAAATGCTAGTTTACAATTGGAATTGACAGTCGGAGAGCAACCGAAAGCTATACATTTTATAAAATTGAGTTGAATCATTTATTTGACTTAAGCGTTCTGAAATTAATTTTTTTCATAATTTCATTCTTTAATAGAAAAATGTTTAGAATGGCTTTCGTGATAAAAAAAAAAAGTGGTCGTTGTATTTAATTTTTCATAGCGTTTACTCCGATGTCTTTATTTATTCAAATATCAAGAAACAGAGAGAAACCTTGATCCATACAGTAAGCATTCACGTATGTGATTTGTGACGGTAATTCGTACAAAAGTTTGTTGGTTTCTGCCCAAATCTTCCAGAGTAATAAATGTACCCAAGAGAAATATCAGGACAACGAAAAAATTTTAATTTGTTTACGTTAAAAAACGAATCAGGGCGTCACATTTGTATACCTCTTCACAAAAAAATGTACATCACAGAAATAAACATACAGAAGTTATGACAAGCACTTCACTGTTGAAAAAAGTACAGCTATTGATAACGTAGTATATATATATATAAAAACAAAACAAAAGTCTGATATCAGGCTGGAATTTATTTTATATTAAGTTATGTCGTACGTCCAGTCAAACATGGGTTAAATAGAATCAGCAGAGTAAAGCAGTGAATACAACTGTTTCGTTTGTCTTGGACTCGTCAGTAATGCATAGGGTCAAAATTTTGTAGCGATAGAGAGTCCAAAGTTATTTATAAAATTTCTAAATCAAGTTGAGAAGGTGCACAAGCCCCATAATTCTGTAAATTTCGGAGACCTGGTTTATCTAACAATTTTGAATAATCCGATTCGTGAATCTCATTCTTCCCAGAGTGGTATAAGAAAAAACAGGGTTATAAATTGTATATTCACCGCCTGTTTAAAACAGGAACAAATAGACTAAGATTGCTCTACGATTGTTTAATGCTTAAGTGTGACAACATATCGACGTGAAATATGATCGCTTTTGAGACGGATGCTGAGGGAGGTTGGAAATATAGATGTAGCTGTCGCCACACTCTAGACGTGAAATATGACGCTGCTCACTCACAAGCAGACATACGACGGTCCGAAATCCTAGATTTCGGAAACGGAGGTTTTCTATTACACAACATATTAACGCCGACAGAATGTGCATCTATCATTGACGGGGGAGAGAAAATAGGATTTGAAAGTATACACGCAATTCGACATATCTACAGAGGATCTCAGAGGTAAGGAGAACACTTAGTCAATCAATGAAGTTTCATATGAGTATTATCCGGACCTCAAAGTCAAGTGTGATATAAGTTTTAAATATCCAATTGTAAACACTAAAACATCACGATATGAACCTTTGAAGGCATATTTCATTGGACTAGGAAAATGCAGTAACGAAAAAAAAAAAAAACAGAAACAAAAGCAAAAAAACAAAACAAAAACAAAAACAAACAAAAGCAAAAAAAACAAAAACAAAAAAAAATCGATATTTTGGTTTCTGTATTCTTCAAACTACAATTTTCATCATACTTAAGTGTCATTCACTCTTATTGTCCAGTGCGTTTTGAATTTCCCTTATTTGTGGGACTTTTTGGTCATTTCCTGTCACGGTATATTAAAACCAATTGGTGATCATTCGTTTATTCATATGATTGCTTAATGTTATTTTACACGTACATGTTGAAATTTGGTGGAATGAAGATCGCTGCATACGGTTTATCTAACTAAGCATTACACATTCGTCTGCACTCCTTTTCAGTTATTGGCCATTTATTTTAAATTATTAACCAGTAATTTTTATTGAATGCATGCTCTATTTCGTTTGGTAATTTGAAATATATTGAAAAGAGAGTTCTATTTTAAAAGCCATGAATTTGTAAATTAGTTATAAATATATTCGTCATGCTAGTGTTTTACCAGCTGTTTCTAGCAAAAAATATCAAATGACAACATTTAAAATTACGGAAAAGTAGACCTAATTTGTTACGATGCATTGGCATATAAACAATTGTTTTTTTCCGAATTTCTTGCATGCGTCTTTAATGTTCTATTTACCCGTAATGTCCTGAACAGGATCACGATAGAAAGTCAGTCCCTGGCTGACCTGTTATGGACCAGGGTACAGCCGTACCTGGAAGAGCTAGACATTCCCTGTGATTCACGTTCTCAACATGTACACGGTGTGGTCAAAGACAAATGGGTCCCAGTCGGAGTCAACAAGGTACTCGGCGAAACACAGGCCACACACACGACCATCCACGATACTCAAGGGGTTACAATCACTTTCGCTCTGTACCTTTGGGACATGTCATAGTTTAATTAAAGGTTCCATGTGTAACACCATGTGGATAAGACGAAAAGGCTAGTATGATCATTTGATGTACATTAAAACGAATTCCAATGTCACTTATATTGTAATGGCTTTGAAGTTGGGTTTCGCTTGTTTGAAATCTCCAAAAGGAGCTTATTAGCCTGTGATTGGTCAGTTTTTTTCTCCTGGAACCAATCAAAATACATTGCTTATGCCTTTAATTTTCCAATGACGTGTCCCAGGGATGTAGAGAGAGAAAGTGCTCGTAACCACTAGATTAACGAGGATGATACACGACATACCTAAAGCGATATTCAGGATAATCTTGCTTAAAAACTGAAATTAAGTATGTCTGTATTCAATTGAATATGGTCATACACATATAATTCAGTTTCTAGAATCAAGTAAGGAAAGTGAACTTTCCGGAGTAGTAATTAAAATTTAGACTAGCCAGTGTCTGGAATAACGACAATATATACAATATACGTACTGTTGACAGATTGATGCGTTCACATATCGTGTGTTCTGAAGAACACGAATATTTCATGTGTAGCCTATTGTCTCAGCTGTACCTAAATATAATGTTAGTTTTCTTTGTAATATAACAATCTCTGTTGATAACCTTGTTCGAGTTCAACAAAATCTCGACATTATTTTGTATTTTATGAGTAAAGTGTGGCATGAAAGCCAGATAAGAGGGATTTTACATTTTAAATATGTTTGTTTTTGTTGTTGTTAATCCCGAAAAAGAGCTACAGTATATGAAAAAATACATGACGTACTTAATGTTATAAGGTAAGCGTCTCTCACCAGATATACATTTTTGGCATTATTAACATACAATAGTTCAACCCTACGTTTGATTTCAGTCATTCGGTCTTATTCGGTATAATCCTATTGGCCATTTTGCTCCTCAATTTGATTGGATCGAGCAGAATTCTGAACATCGGTCCATGAGAACTTTGATGGTCCACCTCAACGGGGATTTCCTAGGAGGCAGCACAAACTTTGTAGGCGACATTGAAACACTCTTTACGGTATGTTAAACAATTTCATGTGGATTATTTTGACTTTAATCCTAATTACTATTTGGAAGTTTTCTCGATAGATCGGTTCGTACATTGCAGAGAAATGAAATACGAGGGCCATTCAGTTTTAATCCTGGCATAAGTCTTAAATCAAATTAATGATTTGTATTGTTCAATCTTCTCTTGGCAGAAACGACCAATCTCACTATCCATAACGTAAATGCAAATGTTACGTGGTAGTCTGATATTGAAGTCTCCAACTAATGGCGTTTACATGTCACAGTTGATTCGATATTTATGGGCCTGTTACCATGCTATCATGACTTTTGTTCAAGAAATCGTCATCTTACAGACCGGGTTTCAAAAGATGCAGGTTGATCTCATTGAGAAATATTCTATGTCTTTGTGCGATTTGACGTTGGACATGTTTGATGCTCGGTAGTTTGCATGTTGGTTCCGTTGTTGTACACTTTGTTCAGATTTGGGAACATGGCAAAACTTATTTTCCTTGTCCAAGATTTACATGGCAGGTGTCGTCGATGAAGCAGAAGACGTTTACTCGTCCGGAACACCTGGTCTTACTCTGCTAGTACTTTTTCAGGAGTCTCCGTGTATGTCATTCTTTTTTCACATTCCCCTATTTTATTGAATTTGAGTTTGGATTGTGATTATGTTGCCATGTTGGTATTTTCAAGATGTTTGTTGTCTTGATGGTTATCTAAAACAAAAACAAAAATTAAAAAAAAAAATTATCGGAATCTCAATCGGCATTCCGTCACCAATCGGAATCATCATGCGAGGAAAATAGGAAGAATAGATTGATGAAATGTTATATTAAACAAGAGGCATATAATCTAGCTCGGATTCTGATGAACTTAGTCTTCATGATAATCTATATCAGTATGTATTGTTTATTTTTATTCTGTCATCAAAATATGTAAGAAATTAATGAGGAATCGTGGCATTCTCCATGGCATTATTTGAAAAGGATAGTAAGGCATGATAGCAGCATGATCAAATTCTCCCTACTCGACACGCACACAAAAATAATTTCATGGACTCATTGACGTTATAAACTTCAACTTTGTAGCCGGTTAAAATACACGTGAGGTTTTTCCCTGTTCAACAACAAGTTACAATGCTGTACGTCGGAATATTTTTTTTCTATTTCGGCAGCACTAGGATGTTTCCATTACTTTTTGCTAGCTCAGAAATCACACGTCCGTACATTATTGTGATATAAACAGAGCGAGTATAGTGTGTTCCGGTCAGTGTAGTTCATAACCCATGTTTTATACACATATCTCCGATGTTTTATTTCATCTGTCGCTTCCAAATGTTAAGTTAAATAAAATATGTAAACTGGATTAAAATAAGTTTGAAAGGAATGTTCCCCTACCTATAAGTTTCTAAATACGGATGCGCACTAGTAAGCGGGTTATTTTTTGAGAATTTGTTCGAGTCCCTGACTAGCACGTTTTATACGCCCGTCGAATTTCAATGGACTTGCTATGGTATACCCGAGTCGTCCTTCTGTCTATCAACAAATGGTCAAGGTTTTGGTGTAGGTTTCTTCAGTGGACTACAGTTCAGTCAGATGGTGTTTTATTGGCCTTACTTGTGCCACGAATATTTTTGGTGGGTCTAATATCAATGATATTGACTCAAATTTCAAATCTTTTTACAGATTTTTGCTAACCCTTCCGTTCCTTTAGTGATCTTCCGGTCACGATGAGATGGATGTTATTATGGCGTCTATCAATAATGATATGAATTCGACTGATAGAAATACTTTTTCCCCAATATTCAATGGTCTACATTTCATTAAATTAATTTCATTTTTCAAAATGATTAACATGTTACTTTAGGAAGCTTTGGCATTAATGTTTTTCTTAGGTCTAGGATGGATGGATTCAATATGAGAAAATAATTGAAATATTTATGCATTTAGACACGAGTTCCAGGTACCTTTAATATTAACAAATAAAAAAATGTGTTAGTATGGCAAACTACTGACACGCTATAATCGGAAAAAAGCCATGCAAAACTTGCTTGGCGCTCTTTATACAGTTGACAATTGCTGGCCTTGCTTGAGGTTTGGACAACCATTGGTTATTATCTAGCACATGCACTAAAGCTACTCTCTCTTGATCTGTATGTATCTCGAAGATTTTTCTTGACTTAACATATTTTTTAGAAGGTTTTTAATGCAAATCAAGCGCCACAATGCTTGTTGTTCAATTTTGTGCTGGCTTCTGAAATGCTAACTATACCAACATTTTCGGAAACTGTAACGACCATCCATCGTAACACAAACCGCACAAAGCAAACTTCTATGATGTCGCCATTGTGCGAAAATAGCACGGCACTGCACTGTATGTAGGACATGGTGCAGCCGTTTTAATCGATGCTTTCACAATAGCAATGTCTTTTCCCGCCTGACCCTGTTTCCTGCTTCATGTTATTTTATCATTCTTAATTTACTGACCCGCCTGAGAATTTCTTAAAGAGCCAGCAAAAGTGTCGCCTGTACTGCACATCTCTACACGATATCTGTTTTTGCTGTGTATGTAAATATTGTATTTCAAAGTCACTGGTCATCAGTGCTAAGTTAATATCAAGCTGAATTTAAAACTTGCACGCTAATTGATATTCAGTTGTTTTTGTGGTGAGCAAAACTGCTATGTTATCATATTGCCTGATCGTACAGAAAGTTGGTAGTGACAGATTTTATTGAATGACCTTCGTATTATGGTTAAACCAGTGGCTCTGCTCCAGGTAATTTAGAGCAGGTTATTGTAATTTTGTGTCAGTTTATTTGTATGATATGAATGTTTAGGATGGAACTGGAACATGCTCTGCTCGAGAGGAAGACTCCCTTTTTACGATCCAGCCGGAGTCCGGTATGGCTATCATATATGACCATGGTTGTCTAGTCGAAGGCCAAAAGCCTGGGTACGTGTTGTCTGCATTTAGTTAGTAAATAGTTACAGAGACCAACTGTATACTTACATGTATGACTTTTTTGTCAAGCATGAGAAATGCATTCCATCTTTGTCTCGAATGTGTTGAAGTATACCTGTATTTTCCTTGCCGCTGTTAATTCACCTTTGAAATTTTGTGTTGGACAGCAAAAGCGAATTTTAGATCAATTGTTCAGCACAGAATATTTGTACACTAAATTAAGCTGGTTGTAGGAACTAAAGCCTAGACTGGCTATATGAAAGACTTTTTTGTTTATTTTTCCGTGCATTTTCATTATACAATAATAACTCACCACTGACCTTACTACTTATTTTCAGGGGTGATAAGACATACATTCTACGAACGGTTTTAATGTACAAAAGACAGCAGGGACAAAATTGACAACAAAGAATTAAAAAGCACTACATCTGACAACAGAAGGTGAAGAACTATCTTTATCTTTTATAGTAAACAAACCAGTTTTCTTTTACTTTGTATTCAAACCAAACGGTTTTGGCCATTGCGTTTTTAAACAAAGCTGTTTTCAACATTACGTTTTCTTATGTTAAATGATAAGAGTCAGTATCTCAAAAACACTTTCCTTGCACATATGTGTAAATTATTGTTTCTTCCATGCTTTGAGAGAATGCGATAAAGTTACCATGGTGTTCAGAAATGCCTTTAAATGGCCATCAGCTAGTGAAAAGTCTTACTGCGCATAAAACACCTAAATGCATTCTTGGATCTTCTATATATTCCTAAGCAACGGTTTATTTGTATTTATGGAATATCCATGTGATAACTAGCGGGGTTACGGTTTATATACATAGGTAATTTTACAGGTGTTTTTTTCTGGTCCAAACACTAATGTGGTAACCATTAGAGATGCAGAGACAGTAGGAAATGTGTAATGCCGCTCACCGATGGATTCATCTCAATTTATTTAACATGGCAAGGAAGTGGTTGTCTGCAATAAAGACGCAGGATAATATCTAAATGATGTAAAGCATATTGGGAAAAACCAAACCTGAAGGAGGATATAATGTATCTGAATTGGTATTTGATACGAAAATGAACTTGCTCATTGTCGGGCTAGAGACGAGACGAACGTGTGGCTATATACCTTCATTGGTCTATAGTTCTATTGGTATTTTTAATTATTGTGAAAAGGAAAAATGACTACACATCAGAGAAAGACGTTGTACAATGATGCATCATATAACTGTCACGGTGATTTAAGCTTAGAAGTCTATTAATATTTACTGATAAAACACTTTAACTTTATTGTGATATGTGACAATTTTTTTATTTATTATAGAAAAATATATATTTTTCTGTGATGATGCAAAATATGTAATTGTCTATATCTAAACTTATACAATTTTTTGTCGATTATTGACAGGAAATGAAAGAATGCCTTTGAATTATTATTGTATACTTTGAAACCAACAGGAAAATTTGCCAACGGGTTCTGCATTCAAAATCAAAATTTAAGATTTTTACACGAAAAAAATGTTGAAAAAGACCAAAGTAAATCTAAAAATTTCCAGATTACTGGTGTTAACAACATGTGACTCGGTGCCATGGGTTGACGTGCTAAAATGCAATGAATTAGCCTTTGATATTGTTCTTCTGAGATGTCATGCGTCCTTTTCTATTGAATTGCAAGCGCTAATGCGAGTCAAAATGTTTAAGACCATGGAACCCTATATCCAGCATCAGGTTAGAATGTGTTCATTGAAGTTGGTGATCAAAGAGTAATAAAATACTGAAACTGAACTTTGATTGTTTTATTATTTTGTTTAAAAATTATCACAGCACACATTACTGAAACGTATGCATCAATACTAACAACTAGTCTATTTTCACAAGCGCTGACCAATGACAACTTTCCCAAAACAACAACGGTATAGTTTTCAGGAACTTTGTTGTCAGTATTAATACTAAATGTGATAACTGATAACTTAGGACCTACTAAGCACGGAGGACAATGAAGTAACTGTTGTATTCAAATATCTATATCTCAATGGACATTTATCATACTCGTCTTTTTTCATTTGTGAATGTGAATATAAGGTGTCTGTTGACAGGTTACCAACTGACAGATTACTGTGGTGTCCACCGCAACCTTCATTTTTGCTGCCAATGAACTTAATTGTTAATCCAACCAGCTGTTCAAATGGATACCATTTAGCTGGGAGGTAATCCCATGTTACACAGTGATATGATACCCACCGAATGGGAGGTTACATTCGCTTATTTTATCTGCTATCAGTACATAAATATCGGGATAACTGGGAAAATCCTCTTCAGCCAGAATATTTTAAGATCGGCGACTCTAAAGATGAATGGTAATTACCCATTCTATGAGTGCAGTCATGTCTCATTTTTAACTTGGCCTTGATGACGATGTAGTATCCTCGAGTCACAAGTCCCTCGCCGTCCAGTCGATATCATGAATCAAAGAAATACTACGATAAAGGTGTTAATTGAACAATAGATGGGTTCTGTTTGTAAATAACACTTCGAATTATGCAAAATTGTTCAAAACATCTGAACATCGCATTTTCAAAGAATACATATCGTTATATAACGTTGGATACAAACATAAAAATATACTGAATTTCTTCTATGAATCTCAATTAAATTGCCTTTCACTACTTTTGTTTAATATCCACGACGAAGGGCGATATTTCCATGAACGAAGTTTTTCCTCGGGAAACACCTATTGCATTGCCCTCGTCTTTGGAATTAATCTTTTCAACAGAATATTCATGTTATTAGTGAAGTTTGCACAAACTTCTATTGAATGTTCAACACGATAACAGAAACATTCTTCCTTAATTCATAATGACTTGAATCTGAGAGTAATAAACTTCTCAACAACCTATTTGGAAGGTTTGGTTGATGACACTTGTTGTATACTCATGTTTAAATTGGGAAATTGTCCTTTTTCAAATTATAATAATAACTATCAAAGAAGTGATACAAGTAGTCGAAAGAAGGTCTCTTTTTAGGCTTAACGTCCCATGTACGCATCATGATGTTGTACACAGGTTGGGGGCAGTTCCTTGGAATTGGCATTCTGTAGCCTTTCTCAATCTTCTTTAGAATCTGGTCACTTCGTATGCCTAAGGAAAACAATACAAAACAGGTTACCGATAGCGAACAAAACATTCGTGTCAGGAATTATCATCAATTCATTTACATTTGATTGATTATGTTTATTGAAATTTAACTGAAGTTTAACTGAATGACAAGTTGGCTTACAGCCCTGTTAAAACTTATATCGTATATAAACATAGTTACATAATTATGATTAAAATTAAAATTAAAGTTGCACATCATATCAGAAGTAACGAAATAATAATACATCTAAATGTTAAAAGTCTTCAATAATTCCGATTTAGGGCAAACTGTCAAGTCTGCCATATATATATCGATATAACGTGGAATTTTTGCTATAAGAAAGGGTTTCGTCATGCGTCAGCTGGCATACACATGGAATAAAACATAACTGCTCCGCTTTCTTCCATAGACATGTAAAACTATTAAATTTACACTCGCAAAATTGGAAATCAAGGCAATCTACATCAGAAACAAAACTCGATCTTTTCCTTCAACGAAACATACATGGACAGCTTTCCACCAGGCTCTATGATAAGCGTGATTATTTCAATTTCCCTACTGTAAATTTCACATTTCTGGAGAGAAACATTCCTGTGGTGTTTAAATGTCGCAGTTAATTCGATATTTAAAGGCATATTCCGGTCATCTTCTGTAACACCTGGTCTAATTTTTCCTTGTACTTTTTCAGGGATATCCATTGCCTTTAAAGACATCCTTTAGATTCTTGGATTCCACTTTAGAATTGCTTGTTAACAATCCACTTACCAGCATAAGGCACTTGTCCGTACGTGATTATTTCCATTAGTAGAATACCGTACGACCACACATCAGACTTCATTGTAAATTTGCCTAAAAAAGCCGCCTCGGGCGCCGTCCACTTTATAGGGAAAATATTACCTATAGCAGTGCAAAAGAAAAAAAGAGAGTATGCCAAATAGTTTTCAGAATAGAAACAATAAAAAATAGAACGGGGGAAAATCTTCAACAACAGTTAGAATTACAATGATAGTTATGAAGAATAACACACAATCTGTACATTTTTTCCATTGTTACTAACACCATTTAATGAAAGTGAAATTAATTCTAAAACGATTATAACAACTATTCTGCAGATGGTTGTAAAAAAAATTGTCTAGGCTCTTTGTGCTTCTCTGTTTGCAGAGGATCCTTATAATTACGTGTATGACTTTCAATGATATACGATTAATTCAGGAAAATATGTTCCGTAAAAGTACCAAACATCAGTGCACGTACCCATCATATTCATATGCGGGTTTTGGTAATCGTACCCCTCGATGATTTTAGCCAATCCAAAGTCGGCAACCTTCGCGATGTTTCCGTCACCGATGAGGATATTTCTTGCTGCCAGGTCTCGATGAATGAAACGCTTCGTTTCTAGATAGGCCATTCCACTGGCAACCTAGGTTATGATGTAAAAAGAAGGAATTCAATACATTTTCTATGATAAATGAAAACCGATGAATTGATTTTCCTGGACAGGAATTTTGAGAAAAAAATTTCACGCTTTAAAGCAAGTTGTATAACACATAACACATAACTTTAAAGTAGAAAATTTCTAATGTTTACATCTATTTCTCAAACAAAACAAAAGAAGCCAATAAAGTGTCAAAGTTGATTTTACAGATATTTCCTGTATGTGCCATTTTGGTTTCACAAGACTATGGAGACCTGCCTTTTACATTTCAACTTAATACAAATGATTTACATTTATTAATAATTTACCTGTGCAGCTATGTCTATCAGATTGGGAAGTTTAAGTTTCCTCCCTTCCTTATTTTTGAGAAATTTTGCGAGACTGCCTTTCGTCACATATTCCGTGATGATGTAAATGGGCTCATCTTGTGAGCAAACGGCGTATAGACGCACAAGGTTGGTATGTTTTAACTGGCGCATAATATGTGCTTCTACCATAAACGACTGAGGCGACATTGAACCAGGACGCAGTGTTTTCACGGCAATAAATGTATTCTTGTTCCATGTTCCTGTTTATCAGAAACACAATATATTTATCAACTTATTTTGTATTATCTGGCGTCTTATTTAGAGTTAATCACGCATTGGTCTATATGATATGAGAGAGTATAAAAATAAATAAATATGTGTTGTTTTATCTTTTTATGTATAAATTATTTTTATATTCCGTCAAATATAAAATTATTCAAAACTATTACAACCTTGGAAAGATGATATGTGATTTAAAGATATACTCCAAATGTTCAATCGTAACGTCTATTGCACCTTTCCAGACGGTCCCAAAATGGCCTTGACCGACCTCCGCAATGAACTCAATAGTGCCCCGGTCGAGTTCCCAATCCTCCTTTGTTTCCCGAGACATATCATACAATACTGGTTGTGGAATAGGGCAAGGTGCTGTGAGGGTGTGACATAGAATTCCCTTGTCGTCTAAAATATATTTTGTACCATTGTTACCACAGGATGTAAAGTATTGTGAAATTCGTAGCATTAAATTACCCCGTGTCTCGTTTCGGTTACAAATAAAAGTATAAAAATTGAGACTAAAAATAATCTTCGAATTCAATCAAATATCGGTAAAAGATTGGTGTGCATCATCAAAAGCTCAATGGGAAAATCCTCGTAACTGATCGTGTCAATGATATCTAAAAAACGATAACATTTGTACAAAATTTTGACAACTTTTTTATTTATGAAATATGAAAACGCTTTGTAAATAAATGTAATTATGATAATTTCGGAACTGGGTTGGCATATAGAGTAGAACAAGGTCAATGCATGTATTGCAATGGTAAGTCTAGACAAGGCGATTGCCATGTTCTGGAAAGCAGTAACAGTACTCAGCTTTTTAAAGCCAAAAATTACATATTTAAGCGAGGTGTTTATTTTTTATTTTGTGTGAATTCTGCAATTCAAATGATGTTGGTGTAACATACCCATGTAGTGCATCACCAGCTGAGGGAGACTCTCGAAGGAACGCTGGAGAGTGAGGTAATAGGACAAAGCTCCATTTTCTACTGTTTCTTTCAATCTATAGTGTTTCACCGACTCGTTGTTGTTGTCTTGGTTGTATCTCATCGACAGAAAATAACCCTCTGGTTGAGAAAGAACACAAGTAAAAAAACATTTATTTCACTTACACAATGTTTTTTTTATAACAATGGTCAAATACAAAAATTATGTTCAACTTACATCAATTACTCTTACTGGAGTTTGACGGTGAAAGGAAACCCAGTATCAGTGGGGTCTCCCATTCGGGAAGGTAACCTTGTACATTTCACATCTGATAGGCGAATCAAACCCCGGTCACCTCGACTTTATCAAATAGAATACTATACAGTTTGAAAGGAAAACATTGTATTTAAAGGCGCTATTAACGTTCATTTTTCGAACTGGAAAAAATAATGCATTTCATACTTACTAACTCCCGTCTCTGGTTTTCGTATTAGAAAAGTTCCCGTTATAAGTCGTGGTCTCATCAGCAGTCGTTCACTCTCACGTAAGGAAATCTGACCACCATACCACCTGAATACAAAATCACCATAGATACAACTCCATAATCAAAATGTTTTCTATTTTGATCGCTCGCTTACGTGTTACTTAAGGGGGTTACAAGAATGGCGACTGTGTTACGATACCACCGGTAATAAAAAAAAAATACATTTTGCCTTCCAATAGAATTTTATGAATATACATTAAAGTATGGAAGAAAACAAGTCAATAACCGTTTTACCGTTCTTAGCCTTGTTGACTTACGGATATATGTTCATGGTTCCCTCCCTCGCCACATAGGCAGAAGGTATGTAGCCCTGTCGTGTCCCATGCTTCTGTTTGGCCACCCACCAGTCGGCCTCTTTACTGCAACACCGAGTTGGCAATTAAAACATGCAGCTGAAAATATTCCTATGTAGGTACGATGCAAGCACCATCTTGTGTTTAGAATTAACATGATTAAGCTAACACATAAAGCAAAATCTGTTCAAGTAGAATTAAGCTTTAGCACATTTTAAAACAATATTTGTTTGCCAGAATTCATCTGCGTAATACCTGTGAATTGTAGTCTACCTCATACAGGATTTCGCAGCTGCATACAATTTAAACTATATAGACAAATATGAATTTTCAAATATAGACACATTCTTACACTGTATTTGCCGTAGATTTCACTAAACATCAATTTTGAAACAAAACATTGAGCTTATTTGCCGCAAATATATAAATATTTTCCTTTCTAGAAAGAACTTTAAAGCGCCTCTCAAGTAGAGAGTAAATGAATAGACTCGTCCTCGAAAGTGAAGGAGTAAGAACAATACTGCCAAAGGGAACTACCACCATGTTGTTATAGTAACCTACGTAAAAACATTCAACTCAAACGAGAAACACATCATCGGAAGAGGAGAACATCAATTCGCTTATTTTCATCCTAGCTGGACAGATATCTGCTGAATACTACATCAGTTTCAGGCTGCAGTCTTTACGGAACAAATGACAAATTGACAACCTTTGTCTGATGTAAAATTCCGTGGTCAACAAATTTGAGGGATGTAAAACCTGGCATTTATATTACGTACGCGTCTACTAATAAAAGGATTTCGCCCCTTCTTATGTCCATGTCTCCCTTCATCCTGGCCTGGTAGTCATGGAGGACCAGAAGGTGACTGTCACGGGCTGTAACAAATTACATATTAAATAAGATAGTCATAAATACGAGTATATCTCGAATGACGAAGGTTACATGTTCTGTGCATAATATTTGCTGATTGCTCTCGAAATAGCAGTGTATTTACACTTTCTGCGTTAAGGGTTTTCTATTTTTATTACGTAGCTACATTGCTTTAGTGGTATGCCATTAATTTCTTTATTTTCTAAATGTTTCATATATTTGTAATACGCCCAAGCGGAACTATGACTTGCTGAAAATTTTATTTGTTTCCATAATGATATCATAACTTGCTGGCGTCAAATGACATTGTGACGAAAGAGATGTACAGTGCGAAAATAACGATTGCTCTCACTAATGATAATAAATGCGCCACTTTTCAGGTCTTTGGTGACTAACACCACACCTATACTGTATAGATTACATGCAAAATTTGCCGAAACGGGATAAAAACTTAGATATTTCGTCTCGTTTGACAAATGTAGTATGAGTACTATTAAATGTCATTAATTATTAAATAATAGCATATCGCTTACAACATAATCGAACAATGTCATTTTACCATACTGCTATGTGTTGATTTGTACAGTAAACCCCGTTAATCCGAACACATCATTCCAAACTCAGATTGATTTTCGTATATTTTGTATGATTAGATTAAACAAACATTTCCGGTCTAGCTTCCGTTTGTGACAGTAGTATAATTACCTGGTCCACTGTAGTTTTCTTTCTTTTGTGCTTTCGTTGGTGCCACTTCCGTTCTGCTAGTCACAGCAGTCTTCACACTGGACATCGAGTTTGGCATACTCGCTGTCAATTTCAAAATCAATTTATATTTAAATTTCTTGCTGTCATTTTATTTATTTAATTATTTTTCTTCAAATGATACACTGGTGACCGTCTCACTTAATACGAATCCGAATATATCTATCTATCTATCTGTATATTGTTAATACCATATCCGGAATACTTAAACGTCTGATTTTGAAATATTGACTTTTTTGTTTTCAAATAAGTTACTTTAAGTATGGAAAACAGCTGCACTTAATTAAACTAATTTTTGTATTTATATAATTAATTCATTGAAAGCACTAAGTTTTACATATAATCATTAATTTTCACATATTTATTCACATGCTGCACTAAAAAAATACCCGTCCATTTCTCTCCTTAATGTCTTTCCTGAAAATCAACAATACCCGTATGTACCGTTGTATGCATGTATGTATGTATGTATGTATGTATGTATGTAGGTATGACCATTGATAGACCAGTTTGTGTGTAGATCGCGAGGTCACTACCTATATCTCCGGTAAAGGGTGTATAGATATTAATACATTATAAATTTACCTGCTACTGGTCTCGGCTTACTTGGTGCTTTCGTCTTATTTAATTTTGGCTGTTTTATTTCTGAAAGAAAAACAATTATTCTAGGAACCTTTACAACAGCATGAAGGTAATTTGATATAAACTAAAGGAATATATACGTTGATATCTTTATAATTTCAGAACTGTTATTGAACTATTTGTATTATGTGAAAATTTAATTCGATTTGGCAACTTGACACATTAGCTAACATTAGTATGTCCGAAGTTTTTTAAACATTTGATCGTTTCCAAAATCAACTTTTAAACTAAAATCATGTCCGTTGTTGCTTTGCTGTTTCATCATTTCATAGATATCTATCATATTAAGATAAAAGCATTCTATTTATTTTAGTAAAATGTTTTCAGATCAGATTCCCTCTCTCTTTCCATTTGAAGCACCAGATGTAATCAGCGTTTATGACGTCGTTACCTGGTGAGGCAGTGGAGTTGTCAGATCCCTTTGCTGCTGGTACTTTCTGTGGTGGTGATCCCTCACTCGGTTTCTTTCGTTTCGTTGTGGTTGTGACTTTAGTTGATCGCTCTGTGATTTATCAAGTTAAAAAAATCAGGTTATAATCATATATATATAATCTCTTGTTCTCAATCATTTTGTATTTTGCTTAAGAATAATTATATAAACATGGATTTCCAAATTTTAGACAGGTGCGATATTACGTTTTCATTCGATATTCTGCGTGAACGCCTCAGAATACTCTTCTGTTGACACGATAGGTAAAGCACCTGCCTTTTATCAATACAAACAAATAGTAGACAAAGAATGGCTTGAAATAGAAATAACTTTCTTATTTCAGCTGAGGACTAAGGTGTTGGTATTGAAAACGATATCTTATTTAACTTTAATACGTTTTTCCGTCAAATTCCATATGATATTGTGATTTTCTGTATTAACAACAAAACAGTCCAAAACAAAGCGTACCTGGTTTGTCGACAGAAGACCTTACGGGCGTGGGGATAGTTTCGTTACTCTTCGGAGCACCGTCGATTGTAAGCAAGTTCCCGTCCATGTAGGTCTCATCTCTTGGAGTGTTCTCATTCTTTGTGATCGTCTTCGGCTTCTTTGTTGCTTGTGCCTTAGGTGGACTAGCTTTGGATACAATGACTTTCTTCTTCTGAGTGTTGGCATCTAAAAGTAGTAGGTGACAAACTGGAATGGACAGACTATACGTCGTGTTCTTTTCATACTGAATGGCTACAAGGTTATATTGTGAATCACTGTCCCCAACTCTTCTACAACTTTTAGCTTAAGGTGACATAGGATTTCAATTTGGTTTTGGTATACAGAATTTTTTTCATTAAAAAGTGTGATTAAGTGGCGAGATATACATTGGTGTAAGGTTATTTAGGAGGTTACATTACTTGGGCATAAGGACATAGTTTAGATTTTTAACTTTGAAATCTTGGAAATCTAAATCTAAATAAAAATATCATAATCGACATTACGGTTACTAAATTTTTTTTGTTTAGTATTTGTGTTATTCGTCTTAACTGTATGATTCTAGTTTCTTGCACAAATAAAGTGTCTGGTCAGTATAATGTTATACTAACACAAATTTTATTAGCGGAGTTATGAAAATCAAAGGATCAGTTTATTGAATGGTCCTAGCAGTCAACATTCTATGATAATTCTGGAGAAGATAGAAACACAAAATACATAACATCGTAAAGCTCTGACATATCAGATCGGAAGATCAAAGTAATATAGCATAATCAGCGACTGTATCAACTGTGAAGTTGTGGGGCCATGTGCGATATAATACGGAAAAATAACATTTAACACTTGTGAGAAATATGAGCTTCTTCAACCATGTCATAAAACATTACACCAGATTTTCGTCTCAACATTATGCTAATAGTGTCGTCTGTAAGGGGAGACAACCGCGTAGGCTAGATTTTAATAGCTACGACTTACCTGTTTGGACTTCAGTGGTGTAACCAACAGGAGACTGTCTATTGCTGGGCATATTGTAATCCTCCTCAGGAAACACAATCTGCTTCTGAGGCTTGCCCGTCTTGCTGGTGGTATTTTTCACCTTTACCTTAGCCTTGCCGGCCCCTCCGGGTTTCGTCTTGTCCATGATAAAGTATGTTTGCTACTAACCTACATAGCAACGATAAAGGAATATGTCTTATATTTGATCACAGTGACAGCAAAATGATATACACTGTAGTTTTTTTTCTTTGTGAAATAAAGCGGTAAACAACGGGGTAAGAATAGACTTGAGCAATTCAAGAAAAGTGGTTGAATGTCACGTCTTACTCTGCATGGTTTCATTATGCATTTTCCTTGCAGTTTCCTAATATCTAATGAGTACATACATATCAATTGTACTTCTAACAACGATGGTCAGGAGAGATATTGAACATAAATATAACCTCTGTTTCGTTGATGGATTAATGCAAACTCTACGTTGTATTCCGTTACATATTTCCCCCATATTTATATATAATATTAATGTTATAGAACTATATACGTTTTGTCCATGATAGCGACATGTGCGGCGATTGTTCTTCAATGTTCAATATCTGTACATCTGCCAATTTCTCTCAGTGTTAACGATCATTACCAAATAGAATGGTCAACTTACACGTGCTTAGTATTTCCAATTTTTTTTAAAAATTGTACATCAATAGTATTAGTTTAGTTCAGCATATACATAGACCAGGCCCCTTCTCATATAAAGTTGAAATTTTCTCTAAAAATAATCCTTTAAGTAAAATGACAGCGCCACTCGAATAATCCATGGAATTGTGTATTACCAGATTTTGTAAGCTGTATATATTCTTGATATTCTTTTTAATCAAAGTACACAGTTTACGAGGAGGTCAAAAATAACCCACATTGTACATGATAAGGAAATTTTACGCAATCAGGCCCGTACTAGTTTCTCGGGTGCTAATAGTCATTAATACAAATATATCGATGTTGGCTATTAGAATGTATCGGTGCTTTGAGAAATGGTTCTATTGCATTGCTATACTTTTCTACTCCAAAATAACATTAATCCTTACACGAAGACACGATCTTTAGTAAAATTGTCTGAATTAAATCTAGCAAGGATTACCAACAAACCAGAGATATCTTTTGTGGAATTAAATATCCATAGAGCCTAACAATAAATAATGACCCTTATAAGTTGATGTAAATGGATGAGTTGTTCTTACAATATCTCAAAAGCTCAAAATAAGAACTAGGCATCTCGGCTGATTAAGTCTTAACCGGGCATTTTAGTTGCCATGGCATAATGCTGAGATACAACCTAAACCAACTTAAGTTTATGAAGTGATATGTCAATTGCTTGGAGTTCAGCTGTCGAGTTTGATAAATATTGTGAACGATAAAGTTAACAAAAGAAATATTTGTGACATGCTCAAATATTGAATTACAAAACTTATATAAAATATCTAAATATAGTATATACTACATGTATGTCCAAGCTGCACAAAGAATACAACACCTGGCGTCAATCCAGCATTAAGCATATACACCGAGTCTCAAACGGTGGACTTTTCAGAAACCGAGTTACACCAAATACAAGTGAAAGAAAACAGTTGTTTAAAACTTTTTTTTACATCTTTAACGAGACATATTAGTTTTTAGTTTCAGACACATATTGATAACAATCCAGAATTGTACCATGACCGTTGTTCATAGCCGTGATTCGATACCGGAACTTATTTTTTATGTCATGTATACCCAGAGCATGCGTCAGGAAGTAAGAATCAAACTTGACTGACGTTTTAATCTGTTGGAGTCCTTAATGTCATATTGCCTCTTGAATCGGATGTTAAAAAATGGAAATATTCTATTGACAGAGTAAAAAGGCTACACCTTACCACTTAAGCTAAAACGTATTGGAGTGATTTTGATCCAGGTTTACTAAACTGTCATTTTAATGATAAACCTGCCCGTGGTTCTCTTGTTACGATTGTAATAATTTTCAATGAGCCCAACTAATTATACTTTCCTCTCCGAGTGATGCTATTTCACCTAATTTTCAGACTTTTATGAATGTCAAAGCTACACAGGGTACCTGGGAAAAACCCATGTGGTCGGTTAGGTGACCCCTATCCCTCTTCACGTAAGCTCGGAGAGTCGAAACAAATGCGTTACCTCCCTTCTTTTTAACATGACCATGTCGTCATCATCGAAGTCATGAAAAGATACGGTATATAGTATCTTATCTAATATCACTGTTAGAAACAATATCACTGACATGGGTCCACTTGTATGCTGACTGGAATTGCCCTGACAAGGAGTAGTTTGAGGGTATGGCAGTTTGTCTTCAGCTGATCTATACTGTTATATAAAACTATCGTAATGATTGGTCAACAGCATTAGTATCGTCATTTTAACTTCGTCCATCGTGTATCTGTGTCCATGAGAATATGACAAGCAGTGCGTCTCAGTATTGAAATGTGAGGATTTCGTTAACTTTATCAGTATCCACCGTGTAATTCTTTGCCAATTCAAGGAAGTAGATTAACGTTCTTTAAATATCGTAACATGAGAGATGAACACGATAGCCCTATTTTTTCTAAATATTAATAGACACACCCACCCTTCTCCTTTCCCGTTTAGTCTTAAACACTCTGGAAATCGTTTCAAAGAATTTTAATCCAACTGTGCCGTCGATGAGGCAGAAGACGCTTACTCACCCAGAACACGTAATCTTATTTTCCACATACTCTCAGTAATCTACAAATAACTTTGTCTTTTGTCCATGTTTTCTCCACGTTTCATCAGTTCTGCGTTGAACTAAGATTTTGATGGCATATCGTAAGATATATATATTTAATGAAACCGTGACATTTTATTTTGATTTTTCTTGCTTCAATTTTGTAAATCTTCTGGAAATTTTCATTATAGATACAGCCTGAAAATATCATTATCTAATTAAAAGTCTCGTTCATTAATGGCCATTTAGTATGTTATCATTTTATTCTGAGTGTCATAAGGATAGATCAGACATGTGGATAAAGTACTTCGTGAACCGTATATACATATCAATAGATATTTACCCGCTGTGTCCAATACCTCTATATTTGTGTGGAGAGGTGTTAAGCATGCCCGTGTAACAGATAAATATCGACTATTACTCCTGTACATAGTTATAATCCAACTTAGACTTTCCTTGCATGTATACTCACCACTTGACATTTTTCACCCAATCATTATTTTCAATACTTTATCGTCGAAGTAGTTGATTTAAGTTTAAAACTTTCACATCCTTTTTGAACCTTCAAAGTTCTTAAATGAATTAAAGAAGTTATATATTTTCCGTCTCGTATACAAATAGTTTTTAAAGTTGAAACTTCACATTGTAATCAAAATTCCACCGTCAAATGGCGCCACATATTTTTACAGAAAATTGTATCCGATTCCATTCCATCTTCACCCGAATACAGGAAACTCAGTATATATTCCAAAGATCAAATCACAGAGAAAAAAATCCCACTCCAAAATGAAAAAAACTTTTCATACGGTGATATTGACTTGTTTAAGTATCTAAGTTTACGTCATGTTTGACATTTCTCAGGAATCAAGCACTGATTTCATTCAAACGATAAAATTCCTGGTTAGATTCCTTCTCTTAAGTTTACAATCCAAAAATATGTTAATTTTCATGGTCTGAAAGTAATTGTATCGGGATTACAAAAACAAATATGAGTATTATTGAATCTTTCTCACACCGAACACTGATCCGTGTATCGTAACCGTGTAGAAAACTACACCGTATCAACCAGATATGTCATCTAGTATTACATACATACAGCTCGATACTAAAACACATCAAATGGTATTTAATTGAATGCAACGCTATGATTAGCTACCACACCGTGTGGCCATGCTCAGCTGATTAGAAAGATGTGCCGATAATGTCTTTTATGTGAGTATATATACGTCCTAGGTCGTCTCAATACGGCTTACAACAATAGTTGGACGCGAATAGCCCTTTAGTACGCAGGGCTGTTTATCGGCATCAAAACACAGATGTTGGTAACTTAAATACAAAACTCTCTAAATACCATAAAAAGCACGATTTGGAAATTCTAATTGTAGGAATATTGTTCTGTTATTTTTCCTTTAAGAAGTTTGAAAATTTAGTCTCTTTTTTTCTACCTTTAGAATGAAGATAAGGGGGTTAAAATAATAGGTATCAATTAAGTAGTAAATCAGGTATTGCGGTACCTGTTCAGTACGTGATAAAATCTATTGCGAACCGCACCGTGTGACGTACAACTAGTACACACGACAACTGTGTAGTCAATCGCTTATACTTATATAGACATGTGCGGAGTATATAGATAAATGTTTATATAGTGAGTTTGACCATCTTAGTTTCCCGACCCGGAATAAAACAAATTTCAAATTCAGAAGCATATATTTCCAAAATTAATTTCAATGTTAAGAATCAATGACAAATATTTGCAGTTCATTATAGCTTTAAGTTTTGAGAGTTTTATGTAAAATTTCACAGACCATGATGCATTAGTCTTCATATTGTGACGCATAAAAAATTATCTGTTTTCTTTACCACCATGTCAAGGTCAAATCAAAGGGTCAAATGTCATACAATGCTTTTCTAATCATATTTAAAGTAACGACTCATTTGGATAATAAGAAGAGATATGACTTTATTTTCTCAGCGGTTCGTTGTGATTTTAGGAAAATCTATATCAAGATGAATGTGTCCCACATTCGTGACTTCTTATGATAATTCATGTCACTACACGAATGTTAAAATCATATAACGGGTCAGCGTTGCATTCATTTTGAAAATTCTGAAGTGCCAAAACAGTCATATTGCGTCTCTCGTTAAATCTTGTATCATCCTCATTTCAATATTACAAGTAAAAAATTAAACATCAAAATAATTTAAATATTTCCGGGTATATATTCCTATATGACTTCAGAAAATCTAGACATATTATGAGGACGTTGCAATAGTTAACGCATTACATACAGCTATCCTGTAGTTACTATAAGGTCAGTTCCGTAAATACACGAAAATTCCAGTTATTTTCATTTACATTAGTCGAGATTTGTTTGAATGTCTTAACTTCCATTTTGTGATCTAATATCCCTGATACACTTTAGCAGCTCTAGAAAAGGGTAGAAAATGTGACGCCAAACATGTTGTCTCGGATGTGGGTTGGTTTTGTAACTTAAAAGTTGTGTCAGTTTTGCTAAGTTTCTGTGTTGATCAGAATTTTTTGTCCTCCAGTAATTATCCTAACCGTGATGTTGTTCCAATAAATGTCTGTACAGCTGTAGTACAGTGTAAGATTTCTACTTGTTGAGTACAAGATACATGTCATTCCTATAGGCATTCTTGTTCAATCTATGACTGTAACTAGTCCATGTCCAGACCAACTCTACACTATCGATCTAACAAGCATTCAACAACCAAGGTACTCTTCAACATTAACTTCCTAGGTGGCTGTACCATCACTAATGGTGTGTCTCTCACCTACTGTCAAGGTCAATGGTATTGTAATACTGCAATATATTCTTTAGGTCAAATAAAAACCTCAAATACATCTTCACAACACAGGATAAGTCTGATGAAAACACAACAGAGGTACAATGTATAAGCACATTTATTTAGAAACAGGAGTTTGAATCAAAGGAATATAAAAATATTTCACTATGGAATTCTAAATGAAAGACAATGATATATCATCCAATCACGTCCAAGCATTCCTTGTATTTAACAACCACCATAGCCTGTTTTTTTTTCTAGAGATAAACTGTACAGTAGGGCCACTTAATGCAGCATTTTTTTTTTTCAAATAAATACTGGGAAACAAAATTGCACTTGCTCCCACACACACAAATGAACACATGAAATACAAATGTATTAGCAAAATGTTACAGAGATCTTAGGCGACAAATTTAGACAGGCATGCTTGAGAATCTATATAGGGTTTATTTACAAGGTATAGCACTACTGTGCTCAACTGTAGAAGCTGAAACCAAACCTAGCTCATTCAAATTATCATTTCTTAAAATGTAGTTATCAATTACCAACTAAATTTAAATTTCAAAACAGACCAACATTTTACTGTTTCAAAAACATGAAGCTTAAATGCTTCAACTGTGTAAACCTAATTTGAAGATTTTTTTTTTTTTTTTAAGAAACCAGTTACAATTTTCATTCAGTTTTTGGTCTACAATGCTGTTCATAGAAAAGCTAAGTGACAAATGAAAGTTCAAATAACTAGTTTTTGAAACTCTATTACAATATTTTTCTGAGGAATATTAATATAACAGAACAATTATCATGATTCAAGCCAATTAACATTCTGTACTCAAGATTTTCATACCTGCCCCAAGAAATATCTCTCCATGCCTTTCTTCTGTGGAAGTTTAATACTACAGCACTTCCAATACTGATGCGAGGCCTGTTTCCTCTAGCACCAATTGTTCCACACATATCAGACACCCACATTAACATTACGCCTATTCCAGTAGATGAATTCACAATAAACAATCTGTCCAATATGATGATTAAAATGAGCACACCTTGTTTGGATTTCTAAACTTAATGCAGTACTAATGGGAGTCTACACCTTCACCTTTTATTAAAGCACCAGTTATATGGTGAACTGGTCTGTGCTGTATAGCTGTAATGCCCTGTGAGTTTGAGGACTGACCAAAAATGATGGAAAAGGTGAAATCAGAGCAATTGTGAAATGGTGATATGAATGAAATAAAGGTAAGGGTGAAAAAGGAAATGGATTAAAATGAACGCAGGAATGAAATGATGGCAATGGTGAAAAGGGTATGTTAGTGAAATGAACACTGAGTTGAAATGGAATGGCAACACAATATTTCATGAATGTCAAAAGATAAAATACAATTTTACAACTTTATATATAAATGACTATTTCATTCACTGACATATAAAACCATAACAAAGTTATTGCAAATTTTGTCCATGAAGAGGGTTGATAATGATATGGTGGTGCGTAGAATAATGATTTATAATGTATATTAGTATATACAAAGTGTCTACCCCGTAGATATATACACAAGCAGAGTATACTGTGGATTCACAATAAGAATTTGTAATTTCCAATTTAAGATGTTTCCAACACACCATATGCATTTTTAAGCAAAGCTGGAATCATTTTCCTAAGACCTAAGATTTTTCTTCAATCAACACAGCATATTAAATTATGTTCAAAAAACAAGCTTATGTATTAATTACCATAAATGAATGTTACAAATCCACATTGTTCATTAAATGTCAATTAATTTTTTTTTCAATACTTTAAATAAATATATAAATTTGATAGAATCTATAGTTGGAATCTTAATCATTATAAATATATATAGATCAAATCAATGTGTATTAAGTTTAATGTCCTCAGAAATCAAAGGGACATAGGATAATGAGTAGGATGAAATTATTGGAACTAAATAATTACTAGTGTTTGTAATGAGCAAAACATTTCCTCTCTATTTACTACGGCTGATTTTTGAGGACAAATCAATTACATCCTCATCCTAAGATTAAGATAGCAAAACCCAAATAAGGGATAGTGCAATTGTGACCTTTGATTAAGGATGCATAAATTGGTGACACGCTTTTAATGTGTACAAGAACTGACAGTGCATCTAAAATGTACACAATATCATAAAGATACAGTGATATGAAATAAATAACTTATCTTAAAATGCCAGAAGTGGCATTTGATATTGTTATTCAAAATAAAGATATATAACCCTGAAAAAGCTAAGGTATAATGTGTTATGTAGCATTTAGTCTTAAAGAAAGGTTAGATAGATTAAGGCAAAATGTCCAATATATCTCATTCCTTTTAGACTAGAACCTGGGATTATTGAATATTGTTGCGTACCACTGCCTCCATAATGTAAAAATTACAACCTTTTCACACTAACAACTTTTGTTTTTTTTCAAATCAATAAATCTCCATATATTAACCAGTAAGCCTTAATATTACAGTCAAAACAGACAACAACATTATAATATTTTTCACAATAACAAAGCTATACAAACAAACTACACAGAAAATCTCTGAGATCGCACAAATAAAACCTGGCCTTTTTTTTTCTACTGGAATAGTCTCTTATACCTACACTGGGAGAATTACAAAGATGTACATGTAAGTTTTTTACAAAATGAACATTGCACAATGTAGAAAGTCTTATCTTTGGTAGTAAATATACAGCCAATTGATTCTCACTAAGCACAGACTATCCTCTGATGTGAAATTTGCCTGAATTACAAATACTTAATTCCATTTATTTGACACCACATATCTAAATACATACATTTATGCATTTAAGATAATAAAATGTAATGGTACATCATACCACGTAAACTTTAGTAAAAATTTATTGTCAGATACAGGAATGACTTGTCACTAAAAATAATACCAAAACACTGAAGTTGTCACACTGAATGGTTTCATCAATAAGGTGTCAGATTATTAATTTTAATGCAATGCTAACAAATTCAATTTCATACCTTATCTGAGAAATTGATCAGTGATTCCTGTTACTTATGAAGCCAATATCCCTGATGCTTTAACTATGAGACAGATTAAATTCTAAATTAGATGTACAATAGACAATACTGGTTAGTCAAATTTTAAAATACCCTTCTAGAAATAATTTTTGAATCAAAATTAAATACTGGTAGACAAAAGCTCTCACTCATTACAACCTTGTCAATGGATTCAATTCTAGTGTCTTTTTAAAGCATATTTCTATTCTATCAGTATGACAATCATTGACTCTAAGGTTATGTTATGCTGAGTGTAAATTTTCATGATGTATTCCGCAATTCAAGAATAAATGTAAAATACTACTTAATCTTTGATACTAAGGGTATGATAGTGTTTCCAACTCAACAAATTTCATGAGGTCAGCCTGATACTAGCCATATCAAGACTTGCTCAAATCAGTTTGTGAACAAGAGTATCAGGGAAACAGATGAATGTTCCCCCAAATATTCATTGGAAACAGAATTTTAACAAAGGACAATAATTCTGTAATAAAGGGGTTGTGGGCCCTTTGTTTGGTACACTACACATTGTCTTAGTGTAACAAATGAATACACCAAGTTTCATTATCCTAGTTTAGATATAAAAAAAGGTATACTCCTAAGATTACTTTTAATAAAGGGCAATAACTCTGTAATTGAGGGGTTGCAGACTCTGAATTTGGTACACTGTATATTGTCTTAGCATGAACAATGTCTATCTGTAGGCAAAGTTGTATTCCAGACAAGAAAGGACAACAGAAAGACAGAAAGATTAAACAGCAACTATATGCACCCTTAAATATTTTCTAGGAGCATAAAAATGCTTACTATGTAAATCATGCAATATTTCTTTGCGTTGACCAGTATTTAAAATTTTAAATTCAATTTTTGGATCTAATATAATCCAAATAAAATATTAAAACATAACATAAAACATCATCTATATACATACAAATGCAATAATTACACAACAGTATTTTTACCTGATGACCCTATAATACTCTCTGTAACCCTTATTTTGAAGGCCACGCCCATTTCTTACTTGATAAGAAGTTGGTGACACTGTAGATAAGTGGTGATTTCATAAACAAATTTCATTACGTAAAAATCATACACATATTGCAATTATACACACCATGATAAAGTTGTTAATACAGATTTAAAAGGAATAGTTGAATAATAATGATCATAAAATTTCCAGTTAATATGGTTTCTTTTTTCTTTTTTTTTTTAATGAATAATTTTGTAAATGCCAAACTTAGAAGTACACCTGCTGATATATTTGATACTGAAGAAGTCAAAATGCCAGAAAACAGGATGAAGGCATATTCTAAAATGTGTAAAGGGGCCATCTTTACCACTATATACTTTTTTGTATGAAATAATGAATGGCATACTTACATACAATTTGATGGGATAAAACTATTTATAGATAGACACCCTTTGGTGTTATTCTTGTGATGAGGTCATGATGTGAACCTGTAAAACTCAAACCAGTCATCAAACAGACCAAGTAGCTATTCTTCATGATGACAAAATTTTGTGTTAATTGATAAAACTAGTGAAACTAGTGTAATATTCTGGTTTATACAGAAAAAGAGGATTTGGAAAGTTGATTGTTTCGGAGTCAAGATAATCCCACTAGATCAACAATATTGAGGCTTGCATGACAGAAAATTGAATTTCTCTAGTTTAAATAAAGCCAATGTCATGTCAACAATATATAGATATACAAATTAAAAACAAGAGGCCAAAGGGGCCAGCATTGCTCACCTGGCTAACTTAGCTATTCAGCCATTTAATAATATAATATAATTTCCCTATTGAGTCCCTCCCTTGTGGTCATATTCATAGAAATTTCTTCTGACCAAACTTGAGAATGATATCCTTGTATGGAAGAAGAACTTACATTTCCCCAATTAGGTCCATCATTCCCACCCTACTGGGCCAGGATGCACTGTTTACGCAGAAATTAGTCCCCTTCACTCAACAATACCTCAGACCAAATTTGGGCAATATCTATTTATCAATACAGGAGGAGTAAAATTTTTAAGATCTTGCAAAATTTCCCCTTTTTGTGCCTTGCCCCTAAGGCCCTTCGGAATTGAGTACCAATCCTTACACAAATTTTGTTCCCTTTCACCCAAGACTACTTCAGAGCAAATATGGGCAATATTTAATCATTCCTAATGGAGAAGTAGGATTTTAAAGAATTTGCTCTATTTTCCCTATTGGGCCCCCACCCCTCCCATGTTAGGGGCTGAAATCCCCTGTTTATACACAATTGAAATCCACTTCACAAAGAATATTTCAGACTAAAGTAGGGAAATATCCATTCATTCTTACAGTAGGATATTAAGATTTCCCCTTTTGGGGCCTGCAGTGGTTAGAGAAGCACTATGTATAAAAAATGTGTTCCCTAGGGATGCTGCTGACCCAATTTGATCAAAATCCTGTCAGTCACTTATGACTAGTAGCGATTTGTATGAAAAAGTTGAAGGACAGACAGATGCCAGATGCTGCAGTATGCCACAAGCTCTTTTGGTCCTTACGGCCAGGTGAGCTAAAAATAAATTGCTTAACCTCCAATACCTCACAAATCACATCAGTTAAACTTTTCAACTATAACTCATATAATTACAGGTAAAAATACAACATGTTGTTTCTTTGGAAAAAAATAAGAAAAATCAGCCATGTTGCTCACTCTAAAGTATCGTTACCACAAAACAGCATGAACAATTCTAATACATAATTAATTTAAGACATATCTGATTCCTTACAATCTCAAGCACAATCATTAGTCATTTTTATTAGAAATTGCATGATTTCCTTGCATTTTTTTCTTAAGAATTTCTAAATGTACCTGTATCCAAAAATGGACAGCTTCGTAGATATGCATGGTTTTAATGACATTAATTCATTATACACTTAATTTAAAAACCCAAAGCCATTAAATGATAAATCTTTTTCAAAGTTTGAAACATTCAGTAAAATATACATGTGCATGTGTCATTCAAAATAAAGAAACAAACACAAACTCAAGTGGAATGTATCAAATAGTGGAGAAAATGTAAATTCATATGTTTAACTCAGTTAAAATATTCCTACACATCACACTTTAGGGTAACAGTATAAGTTATCGTCTTAAGAGAGACTGTTTGTTGAAGTAATGAAATTGCTGTTATCAAAACATTTTTGCATTAAATGTCAAACTTATTTTTTTATATAGTTTTGGGATAACCATTTATGCCTAACTTGTAGCAAATTTTTGAATTTCAAATCCTCCTTAAAATTGAAATAAAATAACACTAAGACAAAGTCAATCCATATATTGAATTTTCAGTACGTTAATTATGCAAAAAATATCTTCTACAGTGGTTTCAGTCTACTTTTTACATGGAGATTTTGATTCCAATCTGTTTGGAAATTTTTTTGTATCATGTTTGTCTTGTGAAATTCTAGACATCTAAACAAAAACCAGTATACATTCTGCTATAAATAGCATCACTTCTCCATTATAGTAGTGGGTTGTAGATGAGCATCTCATGTCCTGGATTTGTAAAGATTGAGATTTTTTACAAAAAAAAAAAAAAAAAAAACCAGATGCCTAAATGGCACAAACTAGAAACATAAAAGTTGAAATGAAATCTTTTATGTTTTTTATGTTTGATGCTCCTTATAATCTAGTGTTTTAAGGGGAGATAACTCAAACAAAAAAGATAACTGTAGCATGATAATCGTACACCTTGAAGCTGTACAATCATGAGGTGGTCATAAGGGTAAAATAACCAGGTAAAGCATTGAAATACTACTAATAATAAAAGATCTATTCACAAAATATCAAATGTAGTATTAAAACACTAATACTGATAACATTTCCATGATGTGCCAAGGGAATGTCTGTGTTGGTGGGAAACAATCTTTAGAAAAAATATTTATAGAATTTTTTTTTTCTCATGTGACATTTGCTTCTAAAACAAAAACAATGATTTCTATAGTCATGGTGAATTTCTCTTGGTAATGCACAGTAGCTTTTGTTTAATTGTTTAATGATTAGACTGTAATAGAAAAAAGAAAGAAAAAAAACTTGTTTCAAATGATAAAATGAAACAAATACTGTATCAATCAATACATTTTCTCCATGAACACATATGGCATAAATCTGAACATTTTAAGCAGAAATACTATTTAATCTCCACATGTTGACAAACATTTTAATGATGCTTCGATGGAAAATTTTAATTACAATTGTTTCAAATGGGTTTTGTTTGCTTTAAATTCAAAATATAATTTCCAAAATGTGATAAAAATGACCATTTCCATATTGAATACAATTGAATCAAATTTCTTCATCTCAGGGCACTCCTGTGTTAAAACAATACTGTTGTTAACATTTGTATTTTTTCTTTTCTTTCTTTTTTCTTTGAAATCAAGATTATTTTTTGTTATGTATGAAAATTATCAAAGATTTCCCACACAATAAATTGGTGACTACTGGAGAGGTGATATTTACAGGTTTAGGAGAACATTATATCAAAAAGATATTTATCAAAACAAAAATACACAAATATGTATCATTTCACACAATATTCCAGCACCAGTTGTAAACAAAATACAGTAAACATCTTAAACCCATTATCTATCTATAAACTATAGATATTCACATTATATATTAGAAAAACTTATTGTAGAACATCTTACTTAAATCTTCTTTGTATAGCTGAAGTTAATGTTTTTGTTTTCATAGTTTGTCAGTTTGAAAAATACCACGCAACCAAATTTTCAAAACTGTTTTCTCTTTCAAAATGATCTAACATATTTCCATAATTTATAGTGTTTTTAATTCTTGAAAATTTGCTTAATTCCAATAAATCAATATAAGTTTTAATTTCTTATATTTGAAATTTCTGATACATGCACATCTACTTGCATACAATTAAGCTATTAAGACTTTTATTTTGAAGTCTAATGGTCCGATCACAATATAACAGATCTGGAAGTATATTTTTCTATAAAGGGATTTCAAAGACAATGATTCAAGTATTCGAGGAATATAATCAGGAGAAAACAGATATGAAAATATTTTCTGAAATGTTTGTATATAAAATTATGGACAAAGAAGAGTTATTTGTAAATTGATGTCTAATATAACCACTGTCAAACTGTTAAAGAAATGGAAAACGCGATCTTTTAATAAGTACAGACTGTCTCTTGTATCAGAAAATACTGAAAAATAAAACAATATCACCCAAAAACAGTCAATATTGTCATTAAATTACCATCTAATGTCACATTACAGATTATATCATCTAATGTCACATTACAGATTACACCATCTAATGTCACATTACAGATTACATCATCTAATGTCACATTACAGATTACATCATCTAATGTCACATAACAGATTACATCATCTAATGTCACATCACAGATTATATCATCTAATGTCACATTACAGATTGCATCATCTAATGTCACATAACAGATTACACCATTTAATGTCACATTACAGATTACACCATTTAATGTCACATTACAGATTACACCATCTAATGTCACATTACAGATTACACCATCTAATGTCACATTACAGATTACATCATCTAATGTCACATAACAGATTACATCATCTAATGTCACATCACAGATTATATCATCTAATGTCACATTACAGATTACATCATCTAATGTCACATTACAGATTACACCATCTAATGTCACATTACAGATTACATCATCTAATGTCACATAACAGATTACACCATTTAATGTCACATTACAGATTACACCATTTAATGTCACATTACAGATTACATCATCTAATGTCACATTACAGATTACATCATCTAATGTCACATAACAGATTATATCATCTAATGTCACATTACAGATTACATCATCTAATGTCACATAACAGATTACACCATTTAATGTCACATAACAGATTACACCATTTAATGTCACATTACAGATTACACCATTTAATGTCACATAACAGATTACACCACTTAATGTCACATAACAGATTACACCATTTAATGTCACATCACAGATGATATCATCTAATGTCACATTACAGATTACACCATTTAATGTCACATTACAGATTATATCATCTAATGTCACATAACAGATTATATCATCTAATGTCACATTACAGATTACATCATCTAATGTCACATTACAGATTACATCATCTAATGTCACATAACAGATTATATCATCTAATGTCACATTACAGATTACATCATCTAATGTCACATAACAGATTACACCACTTAATGTCACATTACAGATTACACCATTTAATGTCACATCACAGATTACATCATCTAATGTCACATTACAGATTATATCATCTAATGTCACATAACAGATCACACCATTTAATGTCACATAACAGATTATATCATCTAATGTCACATTACAGATTACACCATTTAATGTCACATCACAGATTATATCATCTAATGTCACATTACAGATTATATCATCTAATGTCACATTACAGATTACATCATCTAATGTCACATAACAGATTACACCATTTAATTTCACACAACAGATTACATCATCTAATGTCACATTACAGATTACATCACATAGTTAACATCTATGGTCATAAGTTATTAAATATTCAATAACCTTTTCAAACTAAACCAACTTTGAAGAAATTATGAAGAATGACAATTGTATGATTGTAGTCAACACAACAATTTGCTGAAATTAATCAGATAAATATGATTTTTAAAGACTATCAGATAAAGGTTGTTTTTGTTTCTATAAGCATATCAAATTTCTATCTGGAGCCCTATATATATGACATGGTAGATTAATAAGTAAGCCTTGATTCTAAATCTCCGAAAGATTCACTGCGACAATAAAAATTACACAATGAGATTCCTACAGATAATCAAAAATACAAGAAATGTCACTCACCACAACTCCACCTTAAAATTGTTAACTTTCCTGCAGCACCAACTTTACTGAAAAGACAATCATATGTGCTTCATCTCCCTTAAAAGGAAATGACATTGCGTCTTACTAGAGTTACTACTTTAATAATGCTTTAAAACACAAATACAGTCACTTTAAAAAAGAAGGATCACTGCAGCATGCTTTTGAACATCTCAATTTCTTTAATACTGCTGGAAAGTCTGAAAGATAAAAGGAAGGTCATTTCAGTGAAACACTTATGTAAAAGCCAACCAAAATTAACTGCACACCAGTCAATAAACCAATCCCTTTTTCAAATAGGTTTTTTTTCATCATAATGGAATACATACATATAATGTATATATAATATAATATTTAACAGATAAAAAATGTCAATATTCTAAGACCAAAGTAACACCATTTCTTTGGTTATGACCATTAATGTTGACCAGACCATTACATGTATTATCATCAGGATTAGTTACATATTAGTACTGAGAAAAATAATCTGAAATATCATAGTAAATACAAGATTCCAGTCCTTAGACCAGTCAATCTTTTATTTTTTACCACTAGATAATCTGACAAGTTCTAACAGGTTCTTCAATTAAAAATGCTGTCAGAAAACTGAGCTTCCATTTAAACTCAAAAAACAAATCAGTTTAAGTGTCAGTTTGATCTTGTGGATTTTTCAGATAATAATATTGTAAAGAAACCATGTAAAAATCAAACATCCTGTACACATCTCAAATTGTAATAAATATGTGAGTGATTAATTCAAATATTGAATTATGACCAAAAATGATTTACCTGCCAAATGCATTGAAAAGGGAGACAATTTCAGTTCTCCTAAGTTGGAAATCTTGTTTCTGTAGTGCAGTTACAGTGGATAAAGGTCCTATAGAATCTCCAGAAAAAAGAATTTTCAGTGCTGTCCCCATTCCTTGTATCTGAAATATCAAACACAACACATGGCTATCTGTAGAGAGAATATACATGTTGTATATTTACATATCACTGGATATGTCCTATCATCCAGCGTCAACCTAACTGTGGTAACAAGGGACATCCCAACATTATATCAAAACAGTGCTCCCGGTTGATATAACAATCCAATGAAATTAGTTTGTTCCCAAACATAGAAACAAGAAAATCAAATGACTAGACTATGTTTCCTCAAATCAATCAAATGGAATGGTGTTGTACACATTTATGTCTCATAATATATTTGCAAACTTTGAAAGAAAAATAATTCTAAATCTATAATGTTCTTATCTCTCTCTTGTCATTTTGTTTTTTTTTTCAATTTATTTCTTTCTCAAAATGTTCACTTGGAGAAATTTCATAAAATTATTGACCTGGTTTGAGGTGAATGCAATAATTTAACAATCTTTGTAATGGATATTTCCCTCAGCCTCTGAAATTCTTAGTTTGATAAATCATTGAATTCACCTGGACAGGTAAGTAATTGTATATTTTCATCTTTACTATGTCATACCTGAACTTTTCCCCAGAGTTTACACTTGTCACAGCCTACACAGTCCATGATCCTGGAAATGTTGAGGAAATGGTTTCGGAATTCCTCCTGAAACAATAACACATGGAATCAGCAAGTTGTCACCTGCTGGTTGTGTGAAATATTTACAGCTGATCTACTGATATAAATCCATCATTTAGTTGCATTAGAATTCATTTTAAAGTATGGAAAATCTTAATCAACTCTTCACATCTGATACATTTGTGTCCTGGGAGGTTATCTATTTGGAATTTCATGCTAATGACAAACACCAATGGCCAAGGTCCCAAAGTTCATATGAAGAACCATGTCTACAGGATTTTACAAATTTGATCTCTCCTAAATCAAGATCATTCATCTGACCAAAGCTGATTCATATTTACACAGAGAAAATAATGACTAATTTTCAATACTCTTGACATTTTAGTTGTTCAGAAGAAGTTTTTTATGGCTATATCTGAAAGTCAGTATTATTTTTTTAGAATAAACATGGTAGTCCTACACCCTAACAAACCATGACCAATTACAGAAGAACAGAAGAATTACTCAAGAATAGGTGAAGAATTCAACAATTATCCAAGCAAATCAACATTAAACATAGAAATGTTTCGTTAATAAGGCTGTGTCACCTTGAGTTTTGAAGCTTCCATTGGTATTCCCTGAAACAATTTACTCTCATCAAACTGGTCTGGGAATGACCTGTAATGAAACAAAACACGGTTTTATATCAGATATGTTCAATTGTATAAAATGATTTGTTTTTGTATGCAAGTTAAGAGGTATTAAATTATATTGTTAAAATCTACTTTCTAATTTAACTTTAATACACACTAGGTCCCATATTACATAGCCAGATATATATTAACTGTTATTATGCTTGTAAATTATAAATTACTAGGACACTTTTTTGGAAATGATATTTGTCACAATGAAGTAAATGGTGTTAATATATCTGTCAAAGAAATCCTGAAAATTACCTTCCCATTAAAAAAAAATTTCATTGTATGAAATATTGCCCAGTGATTTTGACATTTGATTTTCAAAATGAGTACCCACATTATTTTCTAAAGCTGTGCACAGACATTGGGTTTTAATGAGTGCATATCACAACAAACTTGAGACCCTTAATTATTTTTTTTTAATCTTACTTCACAATTTTGATGAATTGTTTGATTCCTTTCTTCACATCCTCGTCACCTTCTGCATCACCAGTGAAAAATTCCTCCTGTTTGGTTACAAAGATGTTATTGTATGAAGATAATTTTCTCGGTTCTGATAGGTTCTAACAACTTCACTATCTGACTAAATGTGTTTTTAATAAAATAGTAAACAAGCTAGGTTTATACAAAGTTACACAGTATAAAGAATTTTATTTTCTGCAAAGCCTCATTTTCCCATCAACTGATGGTCCCTAATCAGAGGAAATGATCTATCCCCTTCGATCACAACTGAAGCTATTTGTAATAAGTCAGAAAATAACATATGGAAAGACAGAAAGACAAACAGACAAGAAGTCACAACTACCAGGGTAATCAACCAACAGACCTGTTCAAAATATGGTGCTGCCTTTGCAATAGCTCTCAACTCCACTAGGTAGGTAAAGTAAAGGTTTTTCAGGTATTGTGGTCCACGACCTTTGGTAGCATCAGGGTCAAACCTTCTGGTGAATTCCTTAAGGTTGGGGCCCCAGGAGGGAGCACTATACAGAGTAGCTGAAATTGGTAAAAACATGTAATAGAATGCATAACTCTCAATATTCTTTTACACAAACAAATATAAAATGTAGGTTTCATAAAACACAATTGTACAACAGTCTTTGGCAAAAAAGTTTCTTTTTTTTCTGTTAAAGAAATTTACACCTGAGTGGAACTGTTAATTAACTTCCAACTTTTCTGACACATGACTTATCTGACATCTAAATTATCTGACTCCTGGCTTTCCAGACCCCTGACTTTTTTGACACATGACTTTTTTGACACAGGACTTATCTGACACCTGATTTATCTAACTTCAGATATTTATTACATTCCTTAATCACATGTTATCATTATTGTATTATCAGGTGCCATTTTAAAATCCGCAAGCATTTCTTTTGTGCTCTACATTGTACTATAGGAAGTAGGTTGGAGGAGATTTATTCAAACATTTTACTTGTGAGGATGATGTGGCAACTAAAACTGAGGTAAATTCTCATCTGATCTGGGAACAAATATTCCTCAAAGTAAACTCCTGTAGTCCCAATGTAGGAAATGAGCCATATTTCTACAACAAAGTTTAAATCGTGGCTTTGGTCATTAATCACAATTAGATAACTCAAGGGAGACAACTTTACCTGGGAAGAGATACTTGGCACACAGATGAAGGTTTATACTGGTATGGAGGCCAGAAATGAGACGGTAGAATGCTCGCTTTTCAAGGCACATCTCTGTAAAACAGTACATTTCATCAATAGGTTTTGTCACATTGTTTCTATATCTCAGTCACAATTTTCACAAACATATATAGTATACACAGGTTTAGAAAGAAATGTTAACAATTAAAAAACATTTATACAAAAACATTTAACAAGAGATCTTAGAGGTATCTTGACAACCATCTTTGTATGATCTTTTTTAGAACATTATAAGCTGGATCTTTATACAACGACTTATTCTATTTCGTTAATGATGGTCTGAGCAGACATATCAAAATTTAATGAAAACAAACATCACTATCACAATGTTCACATGCACAACATGAGGAGATTTTTCACAATAACAGGTATAACAGTCCTTCCCCATAGAGAGTTGTATATGTAGGTGTTCTAACCCGCAATCAGTCTTCTGATATGTTTTACACATTCTTATCAGCATCAAAATCTCTTGACTATGCTTAATATATGAAATTTCAAAATTTATGTCTTGTTTTTTGGGTTTTTTTTTTTTTTTGTAGTACATTATACCAATGGCCTTTCTTTAGCCTCTAAGGCTCCTAAAAGAGACTAAATATAGACCTGACCTATTTTTTAAAATAAAATCAGAACCTATTTGTCTTTACCAGGTATGAGGTCATTGAATAATTCTAGACAAAATCTTATCATGTTTTTTCACAGCAGTCTTTAAAGAATGAATATTGAAAATATGATAAATTAACCAACTGATGAATCAATGATATTCCAATCTGGCACCAAGCCATCAGTTAATTAGGCTTATCAGGTAAAAAGTGAGGAAGAGAGAAAAAAAAATCACTCCACAGGAAATGTGTACTGTAGCATCTCTCATCTGTAATTGTCTCCATCTTCACATGAGACTTTGGTGAACCTCTGTATAAAGGCCACACAGATATACTTTTTTCACCTGATTGTAGTAGAACCTGTCTTGAGAAACCACCTCTAGGGAATTAAGGATTTTACTGAAGATAGGAAAGAATTACTGAAACTTTCAACAAGGGATATGAGGATTAAATACAACAACATGTGTTGTGTACTGCTTATAGACAATAAAGATTGATTACGACGTTCTATGTTAAATGTTTTGAAATACAAAATGTATTTCAATTGATTCAAATAAAGAAATTGTAAATTCCATAATATATATATTTGGTAGGGGGAAACACATTGACAGCAGGGATAAATATACTGATTGAAAGTGTTTTAATTAAAAGATAAAAAATACAATGAGACAATATTTCCTAGTTTTGATGGTTCCTTAATACAGGTTCTAATTAGTGACCCAATGTATTTGTCCACATGCCCCACATCATATAAAACCTTCAGTAGAAAACTTCCCACAAAGATGACTGGAAAAGATTTCATTTGGAACCAGTCATACCAAGCTTAATAATGCATGATATCATCAAATCTTCTACTAAATGTTATATTTTAACAACACTGATGACTTCCACACAGACATCGTCCATACTGCTCTTTCTATATTCGAGAATTTGATATAGTTTCCAGTATTGTGGTCCAAGGACAGCCATATTCTATACAACTACTGAATAGTTATTTAAAGACTCAAGATGCTGGCAGTGCTATAGGGTTCAAATATCTCAGCAGAGGTTAAGGTTCAAATGCTATCGATATGCTAGAACATACAGTTTATCAGAGGGGCTAAATTTTTTATTAGAAACTTTTTTCATAATCAGCCTCTGAAAGTATAGATTTAAAATCATAAACCAATCCCATGTAAAAATTACTACTTTTTTCAGAAATATTTACATAAAATGAACTTTGAAACTTTGATCTTATCATAAGATATCAAACTTGATACCAGTGGTTCCTCAAATAATTTTTCATCTGTACAAATGAATGAATTAAAAAGGAAGATACATGGTGACTACTGTGATGAGATAACAGCTGAAAGAGACAACAGGATGAGAACACAGACAGGACTTGTGTGACAATTTCTATTGTTGTTACCTTCTAACTCGCTTGCTGATGTATAATTGGGAAAAATCATAAAAAATATTTAAATTAATTAAAACTTGTAAAATTAAAAAACGAAAAAGAAAGTTACAACACATCATAAATAACTTTTGTGATTCTTAAGGTTAGAAATAGTGATATATTTTGTGCCCTTCAGGCCAGGAGAGTTACAAAACTGAAAAAAATATCTAATAAACATTAAAAGTATAAGGTATGGTTATATATTATGAAACAGCTCTCAATATTTAAAAAGCAACAAAGCTGATATTTTAAAAATAATTTTCTAAACCACACTACTTGGCTCATCCAAAAGTTAAGCAACTATACAGGTATATAAGCAAACCATCATTTCTTAAAAACAAGCAGTTATGGAATATACCTATGATGGATCAAATCACAAATCTGAAACATCTTTAAATGGTCAAAATCTTAACAGCATATGAAGTTTGAAATAATAAAATTAAACAATTACTTTCAGCACTGAAAACCAATATATGTGCAGTGTTAAATTTTGAAAAATAAATACGGTATTGACTTAAATTTAATTTTAACTCAGATCAACTTTATCTCTTAAATTGTATTTTGAAATGAAAGAACGATAAATTAAAAAAAAAAAAATTTAGAAATGAAATTCTTTAAGGTTGTATTCTTCTGAGAAGTTAAAAAAAATAGGTTTTTCAAAATGATCTAAATGACAAAATTTTCAAGGATACTTTTCATGCTTAAGAGAGAGGGGGGTCTCTGTGCTATAATTTTTGCAGTTTTCACCAAAATAGCTAGTTTTTCAAAGATCAAGAAACAAGCTGAAATATTTGTTTTTGGGTCCTCAAAATCCAGGAAAGTAGTTAAACAAGTCAGAATTCACAAATTTGAAATCAGTGATTTGTGGTGATAATTCATGCTAAATTTAGTTGAAATCTACCCAAGACTTCCAGAGTCCTGCTCCAGAGAAATACCTTAGCAACTGGAAAATGTTGAAATTGTTGACACTATTAACGAAATCACACTGTCAACTATGGCATAAAAAAAATCAGTCTACAGGCAAAAATACTTCAAAGCATTATGAAAATTGCCCCTTTGAGTTTATAAGTACAACTATTGCTAACAAAGTGACAAGAACACAAAAGTCAAAGATATTTCATGTCTTACTTCCAGTCAAATGTCAGAAGAATACATCCTTAAATTTATAATTACTTTAAAATACTTTAATCAATAGTTCAAATTTGTCTTTCATCCATTTTCTCCATTATAAATCAGCAATATAATAAAACATTTGATAAGTTTATGGAGCCAGGGTCTACACCACAGAATGTTTACCAGACTGTCCTGTCATCACTAGAGCTATGGAACGTGTAAAATAAAGTAGATTGAGAAATACAGATCTACAGAACACACTAAGTGTATAGGTAGATAAACTGCTGTGTACAAGTATCTTATCTGTAAACATCAAGACATCATGTAAAAATATATATCAATATCCTGTTTACAATACATATATCTACAGGGGTATATATGGCACAAGTACAACTTTCTGTATATCAAACAGAAAAAGGGCAGTTGGAGCGCACTATGTTCACACATCTGCCTTTCACCTGGGTGTCCAGAGTTCAATTTCCAGAAGAGATGTTAAAAGGTATGGAGTCACCTGCCCAACCACATGGATTTTCCCCGAGTGGTCCAGTTACCCCCCACAATAAGACCCCTCACACTTCTATCTGGGCCAACAAGAGTGATCGATAAATGCTTAAAACTTGTTTCATACTCATAATCAAATGAATTTAATCCTTTTAACACACATTTTCTTTTTTCTCTCAGAAAAACTATTGTTGTTTTTCTCATAATAATCAAATAAAAAAATACCTTACAGCTTTTGTAGGTATCATTTGTAATTAACTTAACACACAAGACAACAAAATTCCGAATAACATATCTGAAAATTTTAGAATAGTACTTAAAACAAGATTAGCCACTGCAGTTTTTCTACCTATATCATGGGTCAACGTAGATAGAGTTTACTTTGGCAATAAAAAGAGGATACCATTATCAGGTGACTACATTATGTAGTTATATCATAGAAGTGTGCACAAAACTTTTTCGCAACGAAAAAATGAGAGGAAGCAAATTTAAACAAACATCCATATCTAAAGGGAACGGTTACTATAGAAACACTTTGTCCTTATAGTTTTTTCTATGGCCTTCCAGAAAATAAAACAGTCTGCGTATATCATTTACCTTTAAAGTAAGCTGGTTTTCAGGAACAACAAAACTTTTTATTAATATCAAAGATTTCTTGACATATCAGATTCATGTACAAACAAGCATCATGTACCAGTATTCCACTGTTCAATAATCTAAGGAAATTGACAGGTTGCTGAATTTGTCATTGAAAATACAGACTAGATATGATTACCTCATAGGCAATCCATTACAATATTAAGTATATATCAATTATATAGTCTATCAATAGGGAATTTATGTCTTCTGATACTTGATACTTCAAATATCATTTACATAATATTTATTCCCTGTTTTGTAGTTCTTCTAATCATTAACCGAAGAGAAATAAAACCTGAAAACTACCAGTAATATTTTGCAAGATTTCATAGGCGTCTCTACAATTTCACTATTAGTAGATATATTCTACTTTGTTAGATGTGAAAATTAAAAATACATTGTATTAGACTGAGTATTTCATTGTATTTTAATATATTAGTGACAATAATTGCATTACCAGGTATATAGTGGTAGCCAATCAAAGTGTTAGAGTTTGAGAACACAAAATGTACATATTCAACAGTACACAACACATAGAAGTCTAGTAATAGAACACATACCTAACCCAGACAGGAAGTAACTTACCAGCCAAAGACTGTTGAGAACCATATCGAAATTTTCCATCGGGCCTAAAAACAACAAATTGATAATCATAAATATTTCTGATACTGTGGTACAATGTCTAGATAAGGACAATAAGTAAAACAGTTTTCCATTTAACATTGATATTTTCATGACAAAAAATATATCAAATGAAAACAATTAAAGCAAATTAAAGTTTCCTGCAAAATAAGCTACTTTGCTCCATCATGTTATAAAAAGTTTCTTATAGATTTCTGAACAAAAATAAAGACTTAAAACAATAAAAAAAATTCTTTCTTACTTTTGATATGAATAAATTGATTTTTATAGAATCATATATCTGTTGATAGAATGTCTTTAAGAATTAAAATCCTTGCCCTTTATGAATATAGACATTTGGTTTTCACTACCAATGTGGTGACTCTAGCACTGTTGTAATCCTTGCATGATATTATGAGAGTTAGTGTGGAAATCTTTTATGTGATGGTCAGCAACAGTTTCTAAGGTTATACAGTCATTAAGCATTTATGTTGCTATAGTAACCCCTAAAAATGTCTCCGAAGGACAGCACTTCATGGAATTCTCCTCTAAAATAAAGCTATCTAACGATCCAAGTCAGAATCGTGTTGATTAATGTAAACTGAACTTACTTGAAGCAGTTTTCCTCGTAAATGCTCCTCCAGATCCTGTGAGGACTCACTCCCTTGTAGCCAGTGTAACGCTCTGGGTTCAACAGGAGGTCAACATATTCCATATCAGCAGATTTATCATCTACAAGGGACAAGCTTGGCACAATTAACTTAAACTTGGTTATGATGACCACATTTATAAAATTGAACTTGTCTATTGATACAAGATTTCTACAGTTAAAATCTAACAGAGACAAGATTTTTTTAGCTAATGATAAACCTGTCTACAGAGACCAAATCTGTCTGCAGAGACCAGTTTGTAAAGTTAAACCTGTCATCAGAGACCAGAGTTCTACAGTTAAAATCTAATAGAGACAAGATTTTTATAGCTAATGATAAACCTGTCTACAGAGACCAAATCTGTCTGCAGAGACCAGTTTGTAAAGTTAAACCTGTCATCAGAGACCAGAGTTCTACAGTTAAAATCTAATAGAGACAAGATTTTTATACTTGAACCTGTCTACAGAGACCAAATGTACAAGTTCATAATGCCCTTGGAGAACATATTGGGTTTTTTATGTGGAATCTATATATGGAATTATCTATTTTCTGTGACTAAATTTTTCTTGATCATACCATCCAGTTCACAAAATGTCTGCAGTTTGTCGTCATGTTTAGTCCAGTTCTGGAATGCAGCTTTACTCTCTGCACTGAAATATACAGGTACAATAAACTTATGTCAAAGGAAAGGCATTTCTATTAGAATTTGTAACACAAAAAAGGAATGTTATTGAATGTTTCCTCTTCCATTCTTTGACTAAAATATCCAAATCAGTCAAAAACTGCTTTATATATATCAAATACCGCTGAGCTTTTATGAAACAAGAAATGAATTTTAAAAAAAATCTTTGATTTTTTTGCTACATCTCATAATCTACCAAATATTGAAGTTTTCTCACACAGAACATCACCAAAAGAATCCAAATTTTTAATTTAATTCTGATTTCAGTTGTACACCATTGGATGTATCTATACACCTGTATGTTGTAAATATCACAGTCAGAAAGTTATTGTACAATTACAGGTACAATGACTTCTGAAAATTGGTTAAAATTGCACAGATTAGCTATTTCCGAAACTTATCTGGTAATACTGGGATTGAACACATTAACAACTTCAAACTAGAAAAAACTTCAGTAAAACTTGATGAAATGTTTAAGGAATACCCTGTAAAGCAATCAGCTGATCTGGTCATGGTGATCATATTTTAATTTCTTGGTTTTGAGTTTTCAATGTGCTGTAGAAAATGTTCTATTTTGAGGGTGGAGGAGCATGTGGGTTGTGAGGGGATTTGTTCTTTAATTTTGTGGTATCATACCTGATAGTTGAATTCAAGGCCCCTAACTCTCTTTCTTCGTCACAAGTGTGTTCATCTTGGGCCTCAGCAGTGTACTGTGAACAAAGGACAAACAATACTTACAATGAACATGTATTTAAAAACAAAAACACATGTTTTGTAAATTGTAGATAAAAACCTAATGCTATTTTTGGTCCTGTCATAAACCAACCTCCTGAGTTAATAAGGAAGAATTCATGTGTTTGACTTCTCGGCTTACTACAGAGAAAAAATGGCAAGAGTTTCCATGCAAGTCTCCTACAGAAATTAAGTTTCTAGGTTTAATGCTGTTATCTAAGCATGTATAGTTTAAGGCTAACCAATGTTTATATCATACATTCCCTAAGTTGAAAGTCATTACAATATAAAGTTGTGGTAGTTAATTGATTTGGTGATGCCATACCTACCTACTGTGTATGAAAGACTTGTATCTATACACCACTGCATAGGTATGCTTATATCATACAGTAAAAACCATGTTTCTAATCTACATATTGATTTCTATATTCCGTGTAGAAGTACTTTTAAACCTCGACAGAAGAAAGCAAATCCCCGTCTATAAAAAATCTAAGACAAATAAAAAATACCTACATACATGAAATAAATTAGTTTGTTGACTTTCACATTCTACACACAAAAATTTCACAGCACACTGTAGCATAAAGCTTCATTGTTGTGCTTGGACGCTACAGCTGTAAGTGTAATACAGCTTAGTGTATCAACTTTATATATCATTAATACTTAATACACACATATGTTACAAACAAATCATTATCGTCCGTCATGGTCTTTTGTACCTTTTTATAACAAATAATCTGCACCGTTCACACCTCCACATCTACATAACTACATAGAAATGAACAGGCTAATGGTATTCATTCTCCAAGAAAGATTTGTAAAGAAAAAAAATGTCGCCAACATCTGTAGTGTTGGAGATTTTGTTTACTCCCTATCAGAGGATTATAAAATATGGATGAATAACTGATAAGGAATGAAAGAGCAATACAAAATTAATTTTGACAAAATAAAACACACTTTGGAAACAACTAAAGTATGAAGCCAGTTTCAAAACCAAACTGATACCAAGAATTGATCGTGCATTTTCATTTCTATATAAATTACTCTATATTAGTTCTAATCAATTTTAGATCAAATTAGCTCATTTGCCTTGTTTTTTGAAGAAATACAAAACTTACTTTATCAGCACCAATCTTCAGTCCTTCAGGTATTTGGTCCTGTGGTAGGTAAAAAACACTTGTGACTTCATGATCATATGTAGATCATTACTACATATATTAGCATATAACTATGTCAATTTTTACATTTTTTGCTTAAATTACATGATGTGGTATGTATAATAGACAAATTGTGATTTATTGATAAACCTACTTGCTCAAACTTTTGTGCATTCTGTGATATTCTTAATTATGTATCTGTGATAAATGTATGAAAATCTTATGATTATGTTGTGAACAATCCTGTATTTTGACATATACCATGTTTTACCCTGTGGAAGATTAGTCTCGCCTAAACAGGTTCTTAAATCCTCATGAAATAAGTCTATTATTATTATTATTATTATTATTACAATTTGTGAAAGATTCTATAAAAAATAAACCAAGGGTCTTAACTCTGTACAACATTAACCACAGACCAGACTTTAGCACAGGTAGTAACATAATACTTAGTCATCAGGCATATTCATTGGTGTGGAAGAATGAGGAGGCAAGGTGAGAAAACGAGATCTTACCTCCTCACAGGTCGATACACTACAGTCCTTCATTGCACAACGGCTGTCATCAGTCCAGAACGGACATTGTTTCTTCAGATTTACCTAGGAATGAAAACAAAACCTGAAAATTAACTTACTAAAAAATATATAAATAATTTTAAATGAGAATCAAAGTTGAACATTTATCATATGCATCTTTTATAGTGAAAACAACCTGAAAGAGTTAGATTTCATGGAAAAACAGGATTTTTGTTCTTTTTTTTTTGCATTTAAAGAAATACATACAGAAACTTTTTGTGGTTCCTGGTACAACAGATGCTTTTTATGTGAAAGGTGTCTGTTAGAATAAAACATATGATCTTATCTCTGTGGTAAGACTTATGGGCACTTCGTATATCTTGAGTATGATAGCTAATAAAATTTGACCACTTTACTACTGCTGAATAAACCAGAACCCTTGTCATTAACAGAGATATGACATATCCTTGAAATTATATATACCCCACAGGAGAATATAGATCTCTGATATATTCTAAATAAAGCACATGACTGGCAGTATGATAGAACTGACATCATCAGCAGGAAGGATGCACAGTAATCCTGACATCAATCGTATCTGTAGATTCTGAAGGTAGATATAATTAAATCTCCTGGGTATATAGATCACTGAATCTAGGAATTTATTTTCCTTTTAAAAACAAATGTGATGGATGACATTGTCGTTCCATGTAATGTACCATGTAAATGTCAGTGATATTGATCATGTTGAACTCTATATCAAATATTCTGTAAATACCGACCCATCTGAGCTACTTAAAAAGTGCTGATGTGGCTTATTGTTCAGCAATTAATATGTTTTCTTAGGAAAGATCTAAATGTAATGTTTTGCAAAAGCATTGAGTCAAAGAGTTTGATATTTTCCCTTAATTGTCCCTAGTTTCTGCAGCCTAAGAGTGCTATAAAATTATGAAGCAGATACACTGCCATCTCTTACAAAAAAGAGTACCCAGGGCAGAACAATATACACTTGTCACATGTAAAAGAGAAAAATCATGATCCAAAATGGTTGGAGGGAAAACAGTGCAATGCCTTAAGGATAAATTGAAGCATATCAAGTTTTAAAAGAATTGATGGAGACGTAAAAAAATCTCTGGACAATCTGAAGGAGGATATATTTGAACAAGATTAAACTGTTAAAAAAAAGGCCAATAGTTCTTCCCGAAATTATAAAATCTCCATGTCATCAAGAAAAATATCATTTCATGTAATGGTTAAAAAGCCTACCAAGTTTCAGAGAAATTTGTGAAAAACCGAGGAAGTAGATCTCCATACAAAAATAAACTGCTAAAAAACAAGAGCAATAATAATTGTACAACCCTCTGTCTTATATAGATATGCTCTTTAAACAACGAATGATTCCACTTACTTAAAAATTTCATGTTTCATGAATGGACATCATGGAAAAAACTTTGTTTTAGATTGAGTGTGTTTTATACACTTCTAGTTACATTTCTATGCTGTCTGAATATTCAGTCATTTCTAGTATCCAGTTTGACCACTTCTTTGGTGTGGTAAACCCCTGTTAAATTTAGTGCTGATAACATCATGCAAGGCAGCTCATTTTATATATGTGAACATATGATGGCGGGCAGAAATGACAGCGACAGTAGTGACACAGTCAGTAAAATCCTGTTTTTCACCGCCGGATTTTGTTATGGGTGTTCATATATTATTTTGTGACTATAAGCTAATTCAGAATTACCAAATACAAAATTTAAGTAACATTATTCACCAATCAATTCAGGGTGAAAGCCATTTTTCTTTACAGGCAACAGTGTTTTGTGCACATGTGTTATCATATATGACACAAAACTTGACATGTCCAGACTGGTGATCAACAGATAAGGATTTCCTTTTTTGTAATTATTGATTAACTTCTTTATGTGCATTTTTCAGCAAAACCAAACGTCAATGTTGACAAAGCAATACACTTGATAGATATTTGCAATAATAAACAAGGGGCCCATGGTATTAACAGTCATCTGACTATAAAGACCTATATATGAGAGGCCAAATAGGTGTAAAATGAGTTGCTCAACTACTCTAACAAAGAAGATAATATTGATTCATAAAAACATTTTCTCCAAACATGAAATCTTATTCTTAATAAATGCTACTACACAAATACCATTACTCTTAACCTACTGCTAGTTGAAAAAGAAATTTCAAGATCTCTACTCACTTAAACTGAGATATCTTGAATATAGGTCAAGGTCAATTATTTGAACAATATGGTAGCCCTTCATCCACTTATATCAAAGAACTAATATCAACAGCCTGGACCTTTTTCATTGAGAAGAAGTTGTTTAAAGATTTTGACAAATTTGACACTTGTGACCCTGAAAGCATGTCAAGGTCATTTATATAAACAAACTTGTTAGCCCTACATCCTAGCATGCCACAGGCCTAATATCAACATCCTGGGCATTTTACTTATTGAGAAGACATTGTTTAAAGATTTTAACATATTTCACCCCTGTGACCTTGAAAGTGAGCCAAGGTCATTCATATAAAAACACTTGGTAGCCCTTAATCCCATCATGCTACAAGTCCAATATCAGCAACCTGGGCCTTTTGGTTGTTGAGAAGAAGTCATTTGAATGGAAAGTTTACTCACGGCAGATGAAACACGATGGTCATCTTGACCATCTGACCTATAAAATCAGTGAGAATAAAGTAATCCTTTTACCATAATGTCACTTTAAATAATTTTGATATTTCACTGTTGTATGACCACATTTAAACTTAAACATAAACAGCAGTGATGGCCCAGATATCATGGACTTGATTAGCTACATAACATGATCACCACACAGCTGTCAATGTGTGCTGATTGACTTCACCTGTTGCAGGTCTCAGCCCATGGCTACTTCAATCTAACACAATGATTTAAGACCTAAATACGAGTTTTCACAGTGAAAGAGGGCTATGAACATGTGTATAGTTACTATTTCTCCCTAAGGCATGTCGGAATCAAGTGGAAATCATGTGAATAAGCTAATAATCATCATCATTATTATTTATGAGCTACTTCTGTTGAGCTGTTTATATTTGGTGCTAAGTTACCAAATGTGACCTTTGACCATCTAATCTTGACAAATGACCACCAAACTCTCATAAAGTTTAGAATTACACACATTGAGAAGCTATTGGTATGAATATGCAACAAGTCTGTTGTAGGGTTCATGAAATAACAACTCTCCAATGTTTCACTGGGTGGTGGTAGGGGAGGGGATGATAAATGGAAATCACTTCTGTAATCAAAGGATAAAGTGGGCACCTGAGTAAAATTACTGCCCCATCCTGAGATACGTTTGATGACTCTGATCAGCAAAAAATCTTAACAGGTTATAATGCTGATAATTGATGCTGATAAAGCACAATTTTTGATGTAATGAAAACAAAATGTGTATTTGATTTTTATGTCACTCAGTAACTAAAGTAAAGAATGCTGAACATTATTTTTCTCAATTTTGTGAATTTACGTAACTGGAACTGACCGAATTACAAAGTGAGAAAGAAACTGTAATACAGCATGTATATGCAACTGTTGAATATTTAAGCACAAACATCATGTATATATAGACACCTTGATTATATAATTTTGGCAACGTCAGTGGACTAGATGATACCACAATTTGCATTCACATAAAATCTCTTACATAGATACAAAACTTTTTAAGTTGTCTGACAATCCAGACAAATTCTTTGTCATATGCAATATGACGAGTGCCTTGTTACATGTAGAATACAGAGACAACACTAATTTTGTGTGTCTTGAATGTTTATATTTCAATGCATCAAACCTTATACTTTTTATAAATCTCTCCGAAAAACAGCTCCAAGATGAGGAATGGTGTAATTATCTAAATTTACTGGATGTCAATGGAAAACATATCCATTGTACCCTGTAATTCATACTGTTCAGGTGTTCCGCCCTTATCCTTTTAATATCAGGTAGTCATGCTTATTCAAGTAGCTTCATATTTCCAGTTGCAAAATCTGGCAGTTTAACATGACCATTATCTTTCCCTAGTCTTGTGTATGTATTAGACACATATGCATAACATTGTATAAAAGTAGAAAGCTACTCGGCTAGTGTGGGAAATCACCTTTAATCAAGTGGTAGAGTGCCTGGTTAGAGACTAAAGGGCCATCAGTTAAAACCCTTGCAGGGGATGTGAACTTTTCATTACTCCCTTTATGTACACATGACCAGGTGTCACTCTCTGAGATGCCCCTTTTTGGACCTCTTACTAATTCATTTGTTTATTGGATGATGCAACTTTTAGCTATTGTATCCATTATACCTGTCACCAGCAAGTCATATAATTGAACACTTCTCTATTTACATAATCCAAACCACATTAAACCTATTCACTACATCAAATAATGAGTCTTTGTTCAAAAATATCTTGAATCTAGAAACATCTATTTTCTAAGTTCATTTAAAGAACATTATTTATGCCCATTATAAAAAATAAACTAGAGTTGATATGGTTACGCCCAGAAGTAATGACATGTAATAAAGTTCATAGCAGGGCTAAATAGCTATAGAGAAAATATTTAACATGAAAATAAAGAACCTTTTTATTTATTCATGCTGACCGATGACAATTTTATGGTAGAACGCATTTAACAAAATAGAGTATGGAAAGTATGGTAAGTTGTTACACACAATTTTTATAAAACCTGCAGCTGTCACTCATTTTTTAACTGTAAAAATCTTAGATACCTGTACCGGTTTCCGGACCCATAACTAATTCATTTATACATAAGGCCATAAATTCTTTAAATTGAAAACTGTTTTATTAACCCATGAATCAAAATTCATCAATACAATAGCTAGATACAAACATTTAAGAGTTGAGTATACACTATGTCTTGAATCTAATATGTTCTATATTGAAAATCTAGATCAAATTAATCTTATATCCTGAATGTCCCATTACCAATATAATATAAAAAAAACATGTAACTGGAGAGTATCTGATATCTACAGACATACTTAATAAATTTATAAAATGGCTACTGAAACCATTATATCACTCACATTTCATCTCCCTCAAAAGATCAATGTTAAAAGATTTAACACAATAAACTCAGTACACTAAAATATTCATCATAAGATCTTCATGATATCAATGTGTTTCACTTAACGTTTGTTTGTCAGGTTTATTGCCCCAAGGAAAGCCAGGGTGATTTTTAGGTGGAGTATCCTTGTACCAGCTGGAGAATACCTCAATGAACATCATTATGGAGGCCCATTGCATATCATTCACAGTAATTGAGGTCAAGTGTCTCCAACCATGACAAAACTTCAACAGTACAGAATGATCTGTATTTTCAGTTTCCCCAAGAAACACACAGAACTGAGTATGGATTAACAACACATCCTCTGATTTTCACCTGGTGTTGCAAATTCTGATGCACTATTGTCCCCTATATTTCCCTTAATTTATCATCATATCACTTTAACATTTAATAATAAGATATATATCACAAAGGTATCAAATCACCCTCAGAAGGTCATCATCATATATTACTGTACATTACCGGTAAATCATATTTACGCCAAACGATCATCCTAATATTACATCATATCACCCTCATGAATTATCATACCACATAAAGACCATCATATCACCCTCATGGATTTATCATATCACCCTCATGGATTATCATATCACCCTCATGAATTATCATATCACCCTCATGGATTATCATATCACCCTCATGAATTATCATATCACCCTCATGGATTATCATATCACCCTCATGAATTATCATATCACCCTCATGGATTATCATATCACCCTCATGGATTATCATATCACCCTCATGGATTATCATATCACCCTCATGAATTATCATATCACATAAAGATCATCATTTCACAGTCATAGAATTATATTATATTCTCAGGAATTAAATGATCTTGCAAATGTTTGATTTAATTTCAAATGAACAAATGTGCTTTATATTGGATAAAATAAAATATGGGTATGAATTTAATATTGTGAGTTAATGAATGAAGCTCACATTAGGAATAAATGTTCTTTCAGGTCAACATGAGTTATTACTTTCCAATTGCTTCCTGAAAACAAATATTAGTCTGGTATTTAAATGGACTTACCTTGAAGTATCTAAAGTAATCTTTCTGTAGTAAGCTTTGGAGGACTGGAAATATCTTCTCATTGTTCAAAGTGTCCAGGTTTTCTACCTTACAAGTGCAGTCGTCCACTTCACCATTCAGCTTAACATAAGATAATACTGCTATTATCATATATGACAAAAACTGTGATTTAAAGTCAAAATTCAACAATATCATATCAGTTTTAAAAACAATAACAACAAAAAACAAATGTAATTAATATTTTCAAAAAATCTATTGTAAAATTGTAGTTTGTATGACCTAGTTTTCATTGCAATATCATTATCATTTTAAAAACTAAACTGACCTAGCATATAGCAGCACAGCCTAAAAAGCCATATGTATTATGTATACCGAATTGAATCCAAGGCTGAAGGCGTTAATATTCATGATGCTACTCCATAATTTTAAAATTTAGATTTCATAATTACCTCCCTCTCTCCTACCCAGTTCACATCTTGTAGTTTGATGATAATTATGTTATGCAGTGTGTGCATGGAACCATAAACAATAAATATTTAATGCCTGTTCTAAGTTTATACATGTACATATATATATATATGTCTCTAGAGTGACAATCCAAGGCTCTACCAGCTGAGCAAAAGAAGTATGTTCTATACATAAGTTGAGTGACAGAGACCCTTTTACTCTAGGGCACAAACCATGACCCTTTCCATCTACATTACTTTCTGGGGGATCTCCCTGTTTTTTCTACTAGACACTATAAATATCACAACAACTCTCTGGAATTTTGTTGTGCACCAATGTAATAGAACAGGTAAAAACACATTCCTGTGCACTAACAAGAATGGAACCTGGGTCTCCCAGGCAATGAAGCATGCTCTGTCAGCTCATATACGGAACCTGTACTCAACACTAAGTACAAGCCACAACCACACGCTCCTTATACATATACATGTACATGTATGTATACTAAGGAGCTGTCAACAGTGAATGCCCTAAAGAGTTGGGCTTAGTGTATAATTTCTATTGCATCAATCTCTGAAAAGATGACAGTTACAATAAGATACAGATTATATCTGTGGTGTGTAAATTTCCTCAGTCTATTTTTCACTACATGTATTATGTATACTCAGTATTGATACTTTGCAGTTAAGCTATAATAATTATTACAGTGTATGATCTTAAAACACATAAAATCTTACTATGTAATCCATGTCAATTTGTCACATATGAAACCAGAAACAAAACTAAAATGATTACGATGGCGTTTCCTGTGGGATATTTCGATTACAGCTGATTGAATAAAAATGACTTTTAAAAATACACATTTCGGTCATTTCTGTAGATACTTTTTTTTGAAAAAGAGTGATTCACTGGTCCATTTTTTATGTTTGGTTGCAATTCACCGACGTAGCGTAACTAGCGAAATATGATTCAAGCATAAGCAGAAATAGCACAGGTAAATAAACAGTAACATGAATTCTTACCTTGCAAAAACAGGCGTTTGAATCATTTTGCTTTTCAGGGTTTGTTTGAATAGATAAACTAGCTGTTAAGATAAACACAACATACTGCAAAAAAATGCAGATCCCTTTCCTGCGTTGATAAGTCATGTTCTCGTCACATATTTACGCAAGAATACCGGTTTATCAATGTTTTGAGAGAGCCGAACAACACCTAAAGGAAATCCTTACGAAAATGACAGCGATGTAGGTCGCTAGTTATCCTGTCTTGAACTTATATAAAAGTATACAACAAGGTAATTCCTAAGTTTATCACTTTCTTTAATATCTATCACTGCCAATACGTGTTATTTTGTATCATATGTTGGTAAAAATAAAACGCGCATTAATAAAAGAGGCAGTGCTTAAAGTATACGTGGCGCAACTATATTCGAAACGAGGCGGGGATTCCCTCTTCAAGGGGTTTCCTCGTTGGTGAAACGTGACCTCCAGCACATTTCAGAATCAAAACAATTTAACGAATATGCGGTTGTATCGATTATTTCGAGGTAAACACAACAATTTTTGGAAGAATTGCCTAAACAATCTGTCAGTTGCAACAGAAACAGTTTATCATAAGTTTAAAACTTTATTTAGGTGAAGAGGCAAAATAATTTCAGACGCCGGTACTTCAATTGGTAGAAGCTAATCACATAAAACATACCGATGTCATTTCAAACATGATGCAATGGACATAGTGTCATCAATTCGTCATATGTCTACGTGTATATTAAATGATTTCTCTGAAATGTATGGTCTCCTCTTCAAAATCAGATTTATCTGTTTAAGAAAAGAAAAAGGAGAATTATCGAAACGAAAAGAAACTGTTTACCACAATGTGACAAAATTGATCACTAATCTTGCCCATAGAGAAATATTGAAGGAAAGTAGATCTAGAATACCAAAAATTTAAAAACAAATATGCACATGCATGCTAGAGTTATGACAGGTGACCTGGCATTTGCCATATAACTTTTAACATCCAATGTATAAATCACACCCTAGCCATCTGCACTGGTTATTAATCATGTCACCCACTTGTCCATCCATCATGAATGACATATTATTTATGGATATTGCAACACAATATTTTCATTATTTGGAATATTGTATTTATTATAGACATTTGTGATGCGTTATTTTCATTGTAAAAGTGAAACTTTACCATACTTTTTCCAAAGTTAGAGATATATGGACAGACCATATTCAGACCAGTGTCTCCAAGTCTTTCTGTTTAGTTATTACACTGCATCTGCATGAAATATGCAGATATTTTTTAATGTATTAGTGTTGTATGATACATATACAGGGAATGTATATCACAGTTACCTCTTGTATATGATATAAACCTCTTTCCCAGTTTACGATGTAAAATTTTGTGTTTTGCAGTGGCCAAAAGATATTCCCATAGATGTTTCTGTACAGCTACACAATCTCAACAGCCTACAGATCTCACAAAGTACCTGACATCTCGTATCCAAGTCAATGGGCCAATGTCCGTGGCAGAATACATGAAGGAGGTCCTCACTAACCCTGTATCTGTAGGTTATTCCTGTCAGCAATCATTTGTCATATTGTGATCGTCTTTTGTCCAGCATCATGCAGCGTGCACCATGAATCTTTTAAAATTTTTGACTTCTCATAATCCCCTGAACCAATTTCACTGAAATTTAAGAGAAACCCTCCATGGCCAAAGCTATGGCAAGCCGTTTTAACATTTAATCCTATTTCCTCTTAAGATGAAGTGTGGAATAAATTTATTTCACTTAAGTGAAATTATTTTTGTCTTAAGGTAATTAAACATCTTTTCGCATTATGATTTATTTCACTTAAGTGTAAAACTATTTCACTTAAGTGAAATAATTTTTATAAGTCTTAAGAGGTTTATTATTTCACTTAAGTTAAAATCGTTTTCACTTAAGTGAATTTAAACAAGCAGTGGGATGTATGAACACCTACCTTCTTCAACAGTTTTGGACTAATCCATTTTATTAACCAATCATTTGGTATTTTCTATCTGACCAATCAGATTCGCTTTCTCTGGTCGATTGCGTCGTGTGGCAAAATGAATGAAGAAACAGAAACAACCATGTACATGTATGTGTTTAATAGATTTATGGTGTATGTATGTTGTAATACATAATTAGCTGTTTTGAAATTGGTCTCTTTAACTTCATCTGGTTAGCCATTCCATACACAATCAAAAATAATTTGTTCATGTTTTTCGTATGTTGAAATTGTAAGGATAAGGGATTGATTAAAACAAATGATTTAACCGAGATATTAATTAATGTAATTTTCATGAAGACTATCTTTTGCCAATTGGTATAAGAATTCTTCTATTTCTTATTGATAAAAATTACTCATTTAGTTTTGCAAATTTTTAATCAATATTTATATAAGCTATGGCATAAATTTTGATTGCCCAATGTCTTTTGATAGTTGATTCATGGAGATTGGCTAATAACAAAATGGCTGTTCATATTAAGTCAGATATACCTTCAAATATTCCTCAATATTTTTATATCAAAGCAAGATTTTGTACAAGTATTTCACTATGATGATCCCCAACATTAATTTCAGATTAGTGGAAAAACATGTATGAATTTAGTTTTTTTTTCACTAACCGGAAAAACCACATTGTGGAAATAAAAAAGATTGGTAAGGGGAAGAAACTATGGAAATAGATTTCTTTTATATAAGTTAAGGAAACACATAATGGAAATAAAAATCTTTTTCACTTAAGTGAAATAACACATAATGGAAATAAAAAACCTTTTTCACTTAAGAGAAATAACACATAATGGAAATAAAAAAAATTTTCACTTAAGTGAAATAACACATAATGGAAATAAAAATCTTTTTCACTTAAGTGAAATAACATATAATGGAAATAAAAATCTTTTTCACTTAAGTGAAATAACACATAATGGAAATAAAAAACCTTTTTCACTTAAGAGAAATAACACATAATGGAAATAAAAAAAATTTTCACTTAAGTGAAATAACACATAATGGAAATAAAAATCTTTTTCACTTAAGTGAAATAACACATAATGGAAATAAATTTTATTTTCACTTAAGTGAAATAACACATAATGGAAATAAAACTCTTTTTCACTTAAGTGAAATGATACTTAATGGAAATAAAAATCTTTTTCACTTAAGTGAAATAACACATAATGGAAATAAAAATCTTTTTCACTTAAGTGAAATGATACATAATGGAAATAAAAATTGAAGATACTTAACACTATTTTTTTGTTATATTTATTCTGACCAGGAAGTAATTCTGTATTGAACTAAAAAATTTTATCCCTGTAGACCTGCAGTTAACTTCTACATGGTAGTAACTACTAAAATGAAGATAACGTTAAAATGTCTCACTTAGCAATATATACATAATTCAAATAGATTTTGATATTTATCATAATCTCCCTTTCTCTATTCTCTCTGTAAAAAGTGTAAAATATTTGGTCTCTACTTGCTCTGACGCATAAGTGGTGACGTTTTCTCAAGGACCCGGATGACAGGAGAAAGTGAAATACACACGGGATGTCATGATCATGAACTCTAGCCCAACAAGGGGACACTTCTGGAGGCACGGATCTCCAGCGCCTAAGTGTCAGGGTTGCACAAGTGATATACTCGCAAAGTATAAATTGCAGAAAATTTAAATGCCCTTGCGATTGCCCCTCAGCCACTGTCATCTGGAGACTAGACCAGCCGATTGGTAATACAGGGACCATATTACCGCCCTTCTAGCCCGAGTCGGAAGCCAAAGTGGTGTGTTGCATACAAGACTGATAAAATCAGAATAATGCTCAACCACCAGGACCTTCTTCCCCGAGTTTAAGGGATGCAAACTACGGCAAACAGTTTGGTTCGAATTGGAACTACTGAAGTTTTGGACTATTTTTAGTCTCTCCTAAATTGGTTAATAATTTATAGATAATTTTCAGTATGATTTGATACATTATTTGCAAAATTGGCTAATAGATTAAAATTCATTAATTGATTCATAATAAATGTTAATTTCTGTTAATAATTGCAATTTATTTACTTATTTATTTATTTTAATAAAATGAATTCACTAATTGGATTACCGGTATAAATTTTTTTTTTTTTTCACTAAAATGATAATTTATTTATTGATTTATTAATTTTGTTTTAATTAAATTGATCCTTTTCATTTGAAATTGTTTATGCTCTATATTTTTCTTGTCATTTAGTTTGAAAAACGAGGTTAAAGGAAGTGGCTCTTCCCATTTTGAAATGGGGGTGGATAGCATACTGACTGTTTTATTTACCTTAAGTGGAAAAAATATCCCTTAAGTGAATGTAATTTAGCATTATGTCAGCACATATCACTTTTTCACTTAAGTGAAATTCTTTTAAACTTAAGGGAAATAAACATTATTATGCATTATGATTTATTTCACTTAAGTGAAAAAAAGAATCCCTTAAGTGATTTTCTCCCCCTTAAGTTGTATTAATAATTTGCATTATGTTTCATTTCCCCTTAAGTGCAATTGTTTTTCACTTAAGTGAAAAAGAATTTCACTTAAGTGAAAAAACTATCCCCTTAAGAGGAAATAGGATTAAATGTTAAAACGGCTTGCCATACAAAGCTGCATCTAAATTGTAAATTATATGTGCCCACTTCCAGGGATTTGAGAGGCAGGGCCAAAAAGGGTCAAATTGATCGAAACTTCAAAAATTATTCCCCCATTCAAATACTCTTCATGGATGGAAAGACCTTAATGTGCTTTACCAAAATTTAAATTTCATGACCCCAAGGTTTCACATTTCCCCTGTTTCTTAATCTTAGAGCTGCTATCTCCGTAAAATTACATTTTGCTAATGAACTGCTATTTCGGTAAAATTACAGATTATACCTGCCATACTGGAACTCCTGCATTAAAAACATGTTCATAATCTTATCTTGGAACATGCTGTAAATGAGTATGATATTCGGTTGATGTTGTGAGAATGTACAGTGTTCCCCCAAAAGGTTTATATTTTCAATGCAGAAAACATTATCAAAAGCAGAGCATATGTTACGTCATGTATCTGGGATTTCCGCTCGTAAAATGGCCATCATGTAGGCCTACATCAGTTTGTTGATGCAATTTCCGCAAGTAATCTTTCTCTATTAACAAGATAATTTCTATGACTCGTTACAAGAAGAACAACAGCATTGTAACTCAGGTGTCTGTTAAGGCCATTAGGCCTCTTGTTGTAATTTTATCAGGTCATGCACCTGTTATAGATATGTTCTATTTTCAGCATACCTTTGGTTAAGACAAGTTTTTTTAAATTGCACAATGGTGGATCATAACAACTGATAACATCATGTAGAAAATGTAATGAACAGATTTGCATTTTCATGATTAACCTTTGTATTAAAAGGTTGTACATGTATTTCCTGTAAGAAAGGCTCTGAAATTTGATCAGGTGTCGTTAGCAAAACTATTCCATGTTTTGAAAGTGATAAAAAATTTCACTTGCTTAGTCAGAAATTCACCTGTTAGACTTATTATTAGATGATAAATTTGAGAAAATGAAATAGAAATCAGATATTGTGAAAACCACTTTAAACAATTTCTTTTTGAATGTCTGTGTCTAAAAGAAAGAGTGTGTTATTAAAACAAAGTTGGATTTTGTTTTGTATTTGTATAAACTGAATATATGTGGAACCCAGGGCTTGTAGAATCTGTTTAGAAATCTGAAGCACATGGATGTAGTATGTACACACATGAATTAGGATTACTGGTTATTAAATCATCTAACCCAAAGGGTCATGATGACTTATATCCTTCATGTTTCGTTTGTTGTCGTGCGCTGCCTGCCATGTGTAAACTTTGTATTCAAATTAACTTTTCTCAATTACCAAAAGACTCAGGGTGCTGATATTGGGCCGTAGAATGATGGGACGAAGGGCTTAAAATGAATGACCTTTACTTACTTTAAAGGTCACGGGTCAGATGTGTTGAAATATTTAAACAACTTCTTCTCCATTACCAAAAGTTCCATGGTGCTGTTGGGACCTGTAGCATAATGGGATGAAGGGCAACCAATTTTGTAAAAGTGAATTACCTCGACCTACTTTCAAGGCTGTAGGTGTCAAATGTGTTTAAATGTTTAAACAACTTCTTCTCAATAACTAAAATGCCCGGGGTGCTGCTGATATTGTGGCTGTAGAATGATTGGATGAAGGGCTAGAGTGTGTCAAAATGAATTACTTTGATCAATTTCAAGGTCACAGGGGACATATGTGTAAAAATCTTTAAACAACTTTTTCTCAATACCCAAAAGGCACAGGGTGCTGATGGGGCTGGTAGCATGATGGGTTGAAGGGCTACCAAGTTTTGCATATTATTGACCTTGACCTACTTTCGAGGTCACAGGGGTCATATATGTCAAAATCTTTTAAACAACTTCTTTTCAATAATCAAAAAGCTTTGGTAATTGATTTTGGGCCTGTGGCATGCTGGAATGAAAGATTACCAATTTTGTTCATGTAGTTGACCTTTTCTTTCTTTTTATAGGTCAAAGGGGTCAAATGTGTTAAAAACTTCAAACCACCTCTTCTCCATAATATAAGTCAATGAAGGGCTTGCAATTTATTTAATAAAATACCTTCACTTATATTCAAGATCTCTTGGGTAAAGTGAGCTGAGATCTTAAAAATTCTTTTCCAACAAGCAGTTGGTCCAGAGTAATGGCATTTGTGTAGTAGCATCTATAGAGAATATGGTTTCAAGTTTGCAGAAAATGTTTTTATGAACCAACAATGTCTTCTATGTAAGCTTTAGAGTAGTTGAGCCATTTACTATAGGCCAATTTGGCCTCTTTCATATATAGGTCTTTATAGTCATATGACCATTAAGGCCCATGGGCCTTTTGTTTCTTTGATATTTCCACAAATATGGTTGACATTACATTAGCTATTCATATCATTATTTCAATATTAGTACATGTTTTTTATAAAAAAAAATTTAAATCAACAGGGTTACTACATGAAGAAGGATGTGTTTGGACAAGAGGGTGACTTCATTACTTCACCGGAAGTTAGCCAAATGTTTGGCGAGGTTTGTATGACATTCATATTTACACATGTTTATACTCTCGTAATAGTTTTCAGTACCATTACATTAATGTTTAGAATCGGTGTATATTTAGTTCATAGACTGTAAAATCATATATGTGCAAGTGACTCAAATTTTGTGGTTTTACCTCATATTCAGCAAAAATAAAACTCACTGAAAAGTAATGTTTTTACAGTAATCTGATGGTGAAGAAGTAGAACAGACATGTGAATGGAACATATTTCAACAAAACAGAATTATGGGATTGCCATTGTATTTTTACTGATATTCTATTAAGCTTAATCATCTAATGCAATGATTCTTTGATTTAAAAAATGAAAAAAACAATGAAAATCAAAATTCTGAAAGAAATGGCATTTAAATACTTACCAAACACATACATGTCTATTATATTCTAAAATGTTATCTTCATAGCTCCTTGGGATATGGTGCATTAACGAGTGGATGAAGTCAGGGATGCCGCCTTTATTCCAGTTAGTTGAGCTGGGGCCTGGACGGGGAACACTTGCTGATGACATGCTGCGGGTAAGAATGAGCTTTTTAAGCTGGTTTTCACAGTGGTAAACATTTCCAATATTGACAAGGTTACCACAATATGTTCATTTCAAAGTCAGTATTTTCTTATGTACATTTTAATGCTTGTACATCACAAGAGAAAAATAAATCAAATGCAAAGCTATTAAGAAATTCCATTTTTAGCCCACCATCATCATACACTTCACTATTCAAATGGCCCAACATCCGTGTTGCGTCATCCATCAATCCATAAAACAACTTTATGGATCATTCTTAAATTTCATATGAAGATTGTACTTGGTTCCAAGTTGTGCCATTTTGTTTTTGGGACTGATTAGAAAATCAAAATGGCTGACAGATGGCCATTTTGGATTTTAACAGTGAAAGTTTGTTATCGCTATTTTTTGAATAGTGCAGGATGGATTTCTTCTCAAATTTCTTATGGAGGTCACTGTTGGTCCCTAGTTGTGCCTTTTTGATTTTCGGACGGATTAGAAAAAATGAAATGATTTGTAGGTGGTAATTTTGGATTTGACAGTCAACGATTGCAATTGCTATTTCTTAAGAGGAATTTTTAGATTACATATAATTTAGAACATGAATGGAGAAAAAAGGTAGAAAAGAAGGGAAAAGATCAACTTTTGAAGCACAAATAAAGACTAAACAATGGTGGCCACCAAGATCAGTCTGTGATCTCTTGTTAAAGTATATTATCATATTTCATCAAATTAGCACAAACAGATTAGCTGTTGTACCTGCAAAGTTTTCTATAAAACACTACATAACTTAATTTTAGAACATTGCTTTCAGAACAAAAACTTTAACTTTTGTTTACAGTATTTCATTAAAAATTTTCATTATATAAATTTTGATTGTACAAGACACAATTTTTGGAAGAGATACTGTACAATCTATTTGAAATTTTTTCCGGTCTTGTTTTTTCAAACAAAATGTAAGTCTGGTGATAGTTTATATAAGTTACTTTCAAGAAGATTTTCAATCATTTTCTTTTAGACATTTGCTCAGTTTCCAGCCTTCGGAGAAAAAGTTAGTTTACATTTGGTTGAAGTAAGTCCTAAGATGTCACAGCTACAAGAAGAGAAATTGACAGGCAACCCAGGGAAGGTGGTCGAGGGTGATGTAGATAATGTAGAACCTCCATACAAAACAGCAAAGTCTAGACATGGACCAAATGTTAGCTGGTATAAGGATCTACGAGAAGTCCCTAAAGGATTTTCCTGTTATATAGCAAATGAATTCTTTGATGCACTACCAATTTTTAAATTTCATGTAAGTATTTGATATGTGAATTCTTTTTAATAGGTTGGATACTGAATAAACTCTTTTTCACCACACAGTCAATCATCATATTGTGAACCTGGATAAATAGCACTCAACATATCCACTTATACAAAATATTCATGCCATATTTTTTGGAAGTGATTATTAGTGATATGTAAGGTATTATGATTATGATGTGGAAATCACTTTTACAGGACAGATATCAAATGACAGCGTCGATATTAGACAATCTGTGAGCCTCTTCAATTTTTGTAATGGCTAATTTTTTAGTCATCTGACCTAAAGACTTGCTTTTGAGGTCATGGGAGTCAGATGTGTTGAAATATTTTTAAACATATTCTTCTCAATAACTAAAAGTCCAAAGGTTTTGATATAGATCCTGTAGCATGCTGGGATGAAGGGCCACTAACTTTATTCATACTGTTGACCTTGACAATGTTTCAAGTTCACATGTCAAATATGTCAAAATCCTTTAACCAACTTCTTTTCAATAACCAAAAGGCTTTAGGTATTGATTTTGGGCCTGTGGCATGCTGGGATGAAGGATTACCAATTCTGTTCATGTAATTGACCTTTTTACTTTTATAGGTCACAGGGGTCTAATGTGTTAAAAAGTCACTTCCCAATAATAAAAGGGTCCAGGCTGTTGATATTGATTCTTTCACATATGTTGATTAAGAACTACTTATTTATTCAAAGAAATGACCTTAGATCAAATGAGTTGAGATCTCAAAATTTCTTTTTCAACAAGCAATAGGTCCAGAGTAATGGCATTGTGCAGTAGTATGGATAAAGAATATGATCTCAATTTTGCAGAATTTTTTTTTATGAACTAACAATGTCCTCTATATAAGCTTTAGAATTGTTGAGTAATTTTTTTATGCAAATTCTGCCAAAGACTTATATAGGTCTTTATAGTTAGATGATCGTTAAGGCCAGTGGGCCTCTTGTTTTTCTCTCAGAAAACAGAAGAAGGATGGCGTGAAGTTATGATTGATGTTAATACCAGAAAATCAAATGAAGATGAGATAGCTGCTGGTAAGGCAGATGCAGATTTCAAATATGTCCTTGCTGGTGGTCAAACATTCCCAGCAAAAGCATTTTTAAAGGTAGGAAATTGAGCTCATCTGTTGTAGTCATATTAACTGTGAATAGGTATTTTTCAGTGTTTTATTTTATTAAAGCAACTATGTCTACCAATTCAAGGTTTTATGTAGTGATGTCATTATCCAAACATAGATCATAATTATTAGTACTCTACCTACTATAAATAGAATAAGGAATAGAATTCTTTCCATTTGGAATGATGACGTATGATTTCGAGAGTCCTGAGTTTAAACAGATTTTATATTGAAATACTTTCTAATGTAAAAATTCAGTACTGGCAGTCCTGTAAAGATTCTGAAAGTTCTGTCTACAGAATCAAAGGAAAGACGATTTCATCGATAGTTTTAGGAAAAATAACAATATTTTTCAAACTGTAAAATTGTTATTTACAATAAATACTATTTGGTGGACTCTTGATTTAGTGGATAATCATACCTCAATTAATCTGTCCAGGTAGTTATAGTAATATTAACAGTTTGGGGACATTTGTTGAATGGGAGTACCAACAAAATCAACAATAATAAAACTACCATGATAATGAATGATTTAACAGTATACATTATGGCTGTCTTTATATTTGGCAAGATACAATTAGATCTAACACAGACAAGAAAGTTCAATCACTTATAAGAAAGTCATTGAAAATATAATGAGAACTACCAGAGAAAAATAGTTTGATCAATACAAGTAGGAAACATGCTGTTAAAATCACATATTTTGATGTTATATGACCCATCCTCATAAAGTTAACAATAAATGAATGTGTTTCTTATAATATACCATCAACTTCTTTGTTTTTCTTTACCAGCATATAGAGCCAAATGACCCACGTAACCATGTAGAAGTTTCACCAGTAAGCGGGGTCGTTGTAATGGAGTTAGCAAAGAGAATAGAAGAGGAAGGGGGTTTTTCTCTCATCACAGACTATGGCCATGATGGAGATAAAACAGACACATTTAGAGTAAGATAATATGAATATTTCTATAACCTGGTGAGATTTGTTACTCAAAAGCAGGCACCATCATTTCTGATGGATCACTGTCGGTGTGTTTTTTTCCATAGCATCTCCTGCTTATGAAAAAAGGATGGACTACCAAGTTAATATGAATGACCTTGACCCACTTTCAAGGTCACAAGGGTCAAATATGTTAAAATTCTCAAGCGACTTCTTCTCAATAACCAAAAGGTCAAGGGTCTTGATATTAGGCCTGAAGCATGTATTGTCTGAAGTAATGGCATTTGTGTAGTGCAAGTATTCTTTTTAAGCTATAGAGTTGTTGAGCAATTTTTTTTAACACTATTTGGCTTCTTTTATATTATAGGTCTTTATAGTCAGATGACCCTAAAGGCCCATGGGCCTTTTGTTTATCATATCAATAGAATTACACGTTACAATGCTATATAATGATTGGTCGGTCAATGCAGGTATGAGGACATCACATCAATCTTTATTTAGGATGGAACCAAGACTAGGTCAGTTATAGTGTCTTTTGTGATTATATGGCAGTTCTTGACATCTAAAGGAATATGTATTTTGTGTTGATGTTAAAAATGTAACTGTTGTATATTGCAGGCATTTAAGAATCACAAACAGCATAATGCACTAAAGGATCCTGGGACAGCTGATTTGACAGCCGATGTGGACTTTGCTTACCTTAAGTCAATGGCAGAACCAATAGGTAATATTTTCTTTCACTTGAATATTTAAAAAAAAAAAAATGAAACAAATTCCATATTGATTACATAGTTATTGCCCTTTGTTAAAAACTTCTTCTCTGGAACATAAGTTTGCCCGCAGTTAAACAAGCATCAATGTATACATTAATCATACTACAACAAAATTGCTGTGTACCAAATTCAGGGTCCTTGACCCCATAATTACAGTTATTGCCCTTTGTTAAAAATATTTTGCCCACAGCATAACTTTGCATGCATTCAAGGTAGGATAATGAAACTTTGTGTATATAATGATCATACCAAAACAATATACAGTGTACAAATGTTAGGGCCCTCAACCCCTTCATTACAGAGTTATAGCCCTTTGTAAAAAATTTATGTCTGAAGCATTACTCTTCCTACATTTAATTACAATACAGAGTGCTGTATAAATCAGTCAGACAAAGGCAAGGTGCAGTGCGGTAAAGTCAAAGGCCATGACCCCTCAGTACAGAGTTATTACACTTCATTATTTTTTTTTTGTCATGAGCATAGCTTTAGATGTTAGGATAATATGAAATAATGTGTAAACTTTGGTCATACTAAAAGAATATGCAGTGTACCAAATTCAGAGTCTGCAACCCCTATTTACAGAATTATTGCCATTTGTTAAAATTTTGTGTCAAATGAATTTGTTTTCAGTGAACATTCATCAGTTTCACTGATACTCTTGTTTATTTGCTGCAGCTAGAGTCTTTGGTCCTGTATCTCAGTCTGAATTTCTTCACAACATGGGCATTCTTGCCAGACTAAAGGTAAGGTCAAGTTGATACACTACATATAATGTCTAGTTTATACACTACAGGTAAGGTCTAGTTCATACACTACAGGTAGGATTTGGTATATACATTATAGCCAAGATCAAGTACATACATTAGAGGCAAGATCTAGTTCAAACACTACAGGTAAGATCTTGTACATGCATTAAGATCTGGTACCATAACCATAGGTAATGTTTGGTCCATACACTACAGGCAATATTTGGTACTTACACTTCAGGTAAGGTCTAGTTCATACACTATAGATAAGATCTGGTATATACTTTACAGGTAATATTGGGTACATACACTACAGGTAATATTGGGTACATACACTACAGGTAATATTGGGTACATACACTACAGATAATATTAGGCACATATACTACAGGTAATATTGGGTACATACATCTACAGATAATATTGGGTACATACACTACAGGTAATATTGGGTACATACACTACAGATAATATTAGGCACATATACTACAGGTAATATTGGGTACATACACTACAGATAATATTGGGTACATACACTACAGGTAATATTGGGTACATACACTACAGGTATTGGGTACATACACTACAGGTAATATTGGGTACATACACTACAGGTAATATTGGGTACATACACTACAGGTATTGGGTACATACACTACAAGTAATATTAGGCACATACACTACGGGTAATATTGGGTACATACACTACAGGTAATATTAGGCACATACACTACGGGTAATATTAGGCACATACGTATACTTCAGGTAAGATCATGTTAATTCACTACAGGTACTATAATACAGTCTCAATAATGCATTTTTGACTCGAAAATTAATTTGTGATGTGAGACAATGTTTTCTGGCAAAGTATACCTGGTACATACATGTATCGACTTTATACTAAATCCTTTCATTCTTTCATATTTTTCAGATTTTAATCAAAAATAGCAAAGACGAAGAGACAGCCAAAACATTGTTGAGCCAATATCATATGTTAACACACCCTGAGAAGATGGGAATCAGATTTAAATTCATGGCCTTATTAAATAATGAGATTGAAAAGGAATACATACCATCAGGTTTCATAGACCCATCCCAATATTGTCCCTTTGAGAATGAGACCCCATCAGAGTGAAATGATCCACATATTTAATGTTATTGTTGTGATTACCTGTTTCATGTAACTTTTTAACTGTGTCTTAAATCAAGATCAGTTGAATTGAAAAAATAGTACTGCATAAAACTTGTTATTAATAAAACTCATTTGCTGAACAAAGTCTTCTCTCTGATGTAGTTATTGTTTTTAGTCCATCATCAGTGGTCCATCCTTTGACAATCTGTTCTTTAAACACTTCTTGGCACAAAAGTTATTTTCTATTAAGTACTGAATGGATCAATCACTTATTTCATGTGTATGTTCTCCTTGGTCCCATGTTGCAATGTTCATTTTTGGAACCTACAGAAAAAACTAAAAGACAGACAGAAATCTTTGATTTGTTTTTAAAGTTTGTTATCACTATTTCTGAAAGGATTTTTCTCAAATTTCATATGTAGACACAAAATATTTGGTTCCTTGTTGTGTATGTTAATTTTGGGCAGACAGCTATCTTGGATTTTAAAAATAAAGTTTGTTGTCATTACTTCTGTAGAAGTACTGGATGGCTCTCTCTCCAGTAGGTTTGTGTTTGTGTATTAGTGTTGTGTTAAATGTGGGAACTGATCAGAGAGGAAAGTGGGCTTTGAATCTAATTCAATAAATACATTTTCATCAACAAAACATGCATCCTATGTTAAGAATTCAGAACCTGATTTAATGTTGAAACTTTGTTTCATTGCTAACTTGTTATTAGGATAACAAGAGGATCAATAGGTCTGAAGTGCTCACGTGCTCTGCAATTTACCCAGAAGGCTTTGCTAGGTCAATTTCTGTAAACTTGAATGCTTATCCATATATGCTACAACACAAATACCATTAACCTAGGACCTTTTGCCCATTGCAAAAGAAGAAATTTTGATTTCCAAACACATTTGACCTGTGATCTTAAATGTGAAGATCATTCATGTGAACAACCTTGGTATCCTTTCATCCAATCATGCTCCAGGCCAAATATCAATGTCCTGAGCCTTTTGGTTTTTTAGAAGTCGTTGGACAAACATCTGACCCTATGACCTTGACAGAGAGTCAAGATCATTCATTTGAACAAAGTTGGTTGGTGCTCTATGGATAGACAACAGACGTTGCACCTGGGCATAAGCTCATTTACACTTTGAGCACGCATACTAAAACAAAAGAAATAACTATTGCATATTTTAAACCTATTTAATGATTTTTGAGTGGTAAAATGATTTTCATAACTCATTCTGCAATTTAGTATATGACAAAGAGTACACTAAATACAATTCAGAAACTATAATGTACCACATGTATGAATCAAAATATGACTGACAAAATATGCTGAATGCATATATATTAATCATAAAAGAAAAATATCATTTGCATCATGTTATAACATATTTAACCCATAAAGAAATGTTTCAACTTTAATGCTCCCTAATATAATGGATAACAAATATTAACAAAAGAGTGTTTTTCTTGCTTAAGAGTTATTTCCCATGTCAATGAAGCAACTGCTTTGAATGCACAGATTGGGCCTGTTCAATTATGGACGGGCTTGTTGTCACCTGAAAACATTTGTGGAATGTATCAAGGCTGACATGTAAGTTTTAGAACAGGCATGAACAGCTTCATTGCAGTTCATCAGAAAAGCAAATTAAAGTCAGTAGGGATTTTTTTATAAATGAATAACCCTAGTCAAACTAGTTTAACCAAGAAACCCTAGCTAGCAACATAACTCTTTAAAAATTGTGCAAAATGATAAAAAAAAAAGATTGAAATAAATATTTCAGTACATGTAAATACTTTTTATTGAAACACGTGTATAAGAAAAGTAAATGAAATTTCACTTCTAGACTTGTGCATCTCCACATTTTGAAATATTATTACAGCATTGTATAATAGTTTTCGATATCTGAAGCGAACAACTTTATACATGATCAATGAATTGATGAAATGGGATTATTTGACACAAGATCAATTTATACAAGATCTTGTTCTGTGCTATTTTAAAGTAATGACATTGGCTAGCCTTGATAACAGTTTTCACAACACTGAGGATTGACATAGTTAATACATAGATGTAATGTTAACTGAAAAATTATCTAAAATTTACAATCACAACCTGTTACATGTACCTCAGCATCTTAAATAATTTGTTGAGGAACAAATGAACATTCAATAACCTTTTATTACAATATTGTGTAGTATATATGCATTATCTATACAGCTTGCATATGGGTATTTTCAAAGGTTGCAGTAACAAAACTCTCTAGACAGTTTTACTGATGATAAGAAAGATTATACAAATATTCGCCAGAAGGTAATGATTTGGTTACGAGTCCATTACAAGGTATAATATCCCATCATGTATGAAGATGTAATTTATTTCAATGCCTCCACTAGAACTTGTACCCAGGACCTTTGACTTACTGTTTCATGCTCACAACAATTGAACATAAGAGAATTTATCTCAAACTAAATGGTATACTGTGTTTACCAGGTCTCTACCTCATCCTCCCTCATCTCTGTGTGGCAAAGTCATTCACATCATGAAATATACATGTTGCCAAATTACATTAAAATACATCAAAGGACTTGCTTATTAAAACATCTACTTGACCTCAAAACTCCAAACTGAATCACTTCTATCAAATGTTTGGTCCTGCCTTTTACTTTGAAAGAAATTATCAATTAGATTCTAATATAATTCTTATAAATTGTCACACTCCTTTACAAAATCTGGAGTCTTGGGTCGGACACATGTTTTACTGGAGTAGCCCTTATTCTTATATCACTGCATTTGAGATGTCAAATTTGTTATATTTCCTTAAAATGTCTTCGAGAAATGATTATGAATTCAAATGAATATCTAGCCATTTTTTCTTTTACCTTTTTCAGATCATTAAATATAAATAAAATCTGCCTGTTGTGACCATCAGCAATTTCTTTTCTCTCATAGGTCACTATACACATATTTTTACTTTAACTATGAATTATAATTGTACATGTTTTCTGAAGAAATATAAATAAAAAAGATCAGAAAATATCTAACCAAATTCAGCATTCGATTCCATATTTATCAAAGTTCCTGAGGACTACCCCAAGCTGTAAGTGAACTTTGCCCATGGCCACAGTATGAAGTCTGTATCTATCTGCACCACTGTATATTAAGTCTGGGTTTTTGAGCTGAGGACCACCTCCAAGGAAATGTTGTGACACTTGTTCCCTGAATTCTCCAGCTGGTCGCCATGTAGGACATTCAACATCATGAATTCCAGGTGAGGTTGGAATATGACAAAAACCATAACCATATAATTCATTTCTTCCAAAAGAATCTTGATGCCACACTTGAAAATGTACCTTTGGCCAGCCTATGAGGAAATCAAACAAAATAACATGTTCAACACAAAACTTAATATTGGTAGTAGCATCAACTGAACAGCTGAAAATGTTATCCATCTTTTATGAATATTATGGCACAACTACATTTTATACTTTTAAAAAATAATTCATCCTTACTATATAATAAGTATATAATAAAAAGTTTTAAAGAAGGGAACACTAAAAGTGACACATCACCTTGAAGTCCTTTTGTGGTTAAATGCAGATCAATGGGATGTGACCAGTAAGCTGCCTCTTGATTCTGTGGATTATCCACTTGTGTTTGACCTTCACGTAAACCTGATAAAACCTTCCATGCACCACCTATTGAAGTTGAAGCAAAAGAAAATTTGTTGAAAATAAAGGAAATCTTTGACATAAGAATACAACAAGACACTGACATACACCATAATATGCGTTGGGGATTTTCCTGATAATGACTGATTAAAAAATGGTTATGAAAATAGAAAACAAAAACAAAACTAAATTAAGATGACATATATGAAGATAGCGCTATGAATTATGTATTACCCTAGTAATAATATTAGGATGAGGGAAACCACAAATTTGCATATAATATGCAAACAATCCTAGTTAGCTTTTTCAACTTTGTTGTCCAATTCACATTTATTCAGTCATGAAACATCATACAACTGCAAAAACATAATTTATTTGCACATGGGAAAGTACTGAAAGTAAATGCAGTACTTCCGGCCTATATTAGAGGATTATGTATTTACTTGTTAGTCTATTACTTATGTCTTACCAACAGATAGTTGATTTTATTTACAATGTTACTTTTTGTATGTTTCAGACCTCCATCATTTTGGATAATAAAGTTATCTGAAAATAGTATCGGCCTACTTATCTATGATGGAGGATTCAATCCACTGAGAGACCACTAACAACACATAACAGCAACAACTACACAAACAAGA